>NC_079501.1:99083165-99412142 GCF_030052815.1 Hevea brasiliensis
GGCATTCCTCACATCTCTTCCTTTAGCATACAAGCTTAATTTTCTCTCCCCTCTTTCATACTGACTCTCCTTTTTGTAGAAGATTCACCTTTTCAAGCACTCTTGGAATGTTTTCTTTACTCTCTTTTCTTTCCTCATAACCACCCTTGTCTTGCTCACTCACAACATTTTCACTCAATTTCTTTTCACTCCTTCTTTTCTTCTCTGCTCTCTTTTCGCCACTCTTGATTTTCCTCACCCATTGCTTGCTTAAGCCTTGTTTGGTCTTCATAAATCTGTTATGGTGTCATACGTGCCAAAATGATTTTCCTTCCATTCATTTCAAAAGAATACCTATTTTTATACCCATCGTGGATCACCTTTCTATCAAATTGCCATGGTCGGCCAAGTAATAAATGGCCAGCTTGCATTGGAACCACGTCACACATAACCTCATCTTGATACTTTCCTATTGCAAAGGAAATCAATACTCGTTTTGTTACTTTCACCTCACCACATTCATTCAACCACTGCAATTTATAGGGTCTAGGGTGTTTCGAAGTCCTCAACCATAATCTCTGCACCAAAATAGTACTAGCAACATTGGCACAACTTCCCCCATCAATGATGACACTACAAGCTTTGTCTTGGATAAGACACCTTGTATGAAAAATTTTTTCTCTTTGCAATTCATCACCAACATCCTCCTTTACTTGAGTATTTAATGCTGTCATAATCACTAGAGCACTTCCTTCAGCAACATATTCTACCTCTGCATCCTCCTCCCCTGAAGATGTGGAATCACTCACAATTTCCTCCTCTGTTTCTATCTCACCATTTTCTCTCATGACCATGAATCTCTTGTTAGGGCATTGAGAAGCTATGTGTCCACTGCCCAAACACCTAAAACACTTCACGTCTCTATTTCGGGTAGTAGTTGCAACCTCCTTTCCTTTACTTTCTACAAATTTCTTCTCCGCCTTCTTTTCCTTATCCTTATCCTCATTTTTCTTATAGTTGCTAAAAGCCTTTTCCCTATCCTCCTTCTTCCAGTTAGACTTCCAAGATGAAGAAGTACCTACATTTCCTCCAAATTTTGACTTGCTTTTAAGTTGCCTTTCTACCTTCATAGCCATGTGGACCATATCCTCCAACTCAACATAGTGATGTAACTCAACAATATGAGCAATCTCCTTGTTTAGCCCATTCAAGAATCTAGCCATGGTGGCTTCTCTATCCTTCTCCACATTTGCTCTAATCATAGCAATTTCCATTTCTTTCTGATAATCTTCAACACTTTTAGAACCTTGAGTCAATTTTTGTAACCTCTGATGTAGCTCTCTATAGCAATGACTAGGAACAAATCTCTTCCTCATTATAGTTTTCATCTCACCCCAGGTTGCAATTGATTGCTCATAATTTCTCCTTCTACTAATCAACACTTGATCCCACCATACCAAAGCATAATCAGTAAATTCTACTGCTGCTAACTTTACTTTCTTTTCCTCTGAATAGTGATGACAATCAAACACAGCTTCTACCTTCCTTTCCCATTCAAGATACACATCCGGATCATTTTTCCCTTGGAAAGAAGGGATGCTCATTTTAATACTTTTGATATTGTCATCTACCCTATTCCTCTCTCTTTCCTCTCTTCTTATCCTCCTATCCCCATTCCTCCTATCTTCAGCTCTTCTCTCATATCTACCCCTCCTAGGTCTTTCAACCTCAAAATCATAGTTATCAACCTCAACTTCATCAGATTCAACTACTGGAGGTACAAGATCCCTCCTATTTGGCCTTCTCTCATTTTACCTATCTCTTTGCTCCAATCTTTCCAACCTATCTATGATTTCATTGCACACAACATTCATTCTTTCAAATTGTTGTCTGACAGCCTGCATGTAGAATGGATTTTCACCTTCCCCCTCACTACCATCACCCCTTCTAGACATGTTTTCAGACCTACAAGAAAATGGTTAGTGTAAAGAAAACACCTCACTCACTCCCTTACGTGTTTACACTCAACAGAGGACACTCCACTCGTGTTTAACTCAACAAGGCTTTTTCCCTCTTATGAACTCACCACTCTGTGCCTTTTACCTCTCTTGGCTATGTCCACAAGTTCTTATCAAACTCAAGTAACTCAAACCAAGACTGTACCCACAAAAATTTAACACACAATAAAATTCTTGAACGTGACAGATCAAAACGAGTAATCAAGAAAACAATAATGTGATTCAAGAAGTCAAGAAAAGAAAAGCTCAAGTATGGAAATGTAATGCAATAGGAATCAAGAAAGAAGACACCAAAATAAAAGAGTAGTAAGCTGGAAAAGAGACAACCTAAAGTAGAGATATTAAGCTTAAATATCCAAGTTTGCCACCAACTTATCACAATTACCAGCAGTTCACACAATACACCAAGAATTGCATAAATTTAGGATCACCAAGCAAATGAGTGTATTTTGATCTGAAATTGAGTAGGCAAATGCAACCCAATACTGACTAATTGTTATAAGAATTTCACGCTTTTCTTGACAGACTTACTATGTAAATCAAATATAATCGTGTCTGCCGCAAAATTTTGGTTCCCCACACAAACGATTAAATTTTGAGCTGAAATTTAATTTGAGAATAGCTCAAATGTGGCACAAATGGCAAGTAAATTTACAGGAATTTCAGGGCTGATTTTTATGTGAACTTAATTTGATCGGTCTGCGCAGAAAATTTTGGTTCCCCACACAAACGGATGAATTTTAAGCTGAAATTTAATTTGGGAACTACTGATATGGGGTATAAACACTTGGTAAATTTTCAGAAATTTCTGGGTATATTTGCTATGTGAACTTATTTTGATCGATTCTGTCGCAAAATTTTGGTTCCCCACACAAACGGATGAATTTTAAGCTGAAATTTAATATGGGAACTACTGATATGGGGTATAAACACCTTGTAAATTTTCAGGAATTTCTGGGTCTATTTGCTATGTGAACATAATTTGATCGGGTCTGCCGCAAAATATTAGTTCAAGTGAAAGCGATATCAAACAACCCCCAAAATTTACACCCAATGTCTTAAACACACCCAAATAATGCTGGTACAGTTTCAGGCCAAATTGGTAAGTCAAACTCAATGAACCAGATAATCTCTCATGCTTAATATCAAAATGAAGGAAGCAAAATGGATGGCTAGAATAATCGCTTTAGCTTGATTAACCCAAAACACTAAGACAAACCCAACAAAACAAATTTTTAAACAAACAGGTCCAACTAAACCCCAAGAGCCAAACAACAAATATGAAGAAGGTAAGAAACACAAAGAATAAAAAGCAAATAGAGAATCTACCTTGTTTGGACGTCCCTTTGCTCTGATACCAAAAACTGATGTGAACCTTCAAGTAATTGGTAACTTGAAAACCCACATTCAAGAATTAAATGAACAATATGGAAAGCACCAAATGAAGATGTATGAATTTGAATCTTTGAACCAGCATAATCAGATTGTTGTGTAATTCAAAGAAAATATCAGAAATGGGATTCTTGACTTAATTCATATGGAGAATGAATAAACCAAGACTATTATGCACATTAAACCTTGCAAGATAGAATCTCAGCAAGTTAATGGGCTTCACAAGAACAAAGGCAACAACCAATTTACTCACTAGAGGAGCAGAAACAATCTCTCATTAATATTCAAGTGTGTCCTCCACTCTCTCATTACACTTGTATTTATAGCCTCTTGGCTTCAAAGCTAAAGACAAAAATATCCCTACTTTTGTAACAGCTGTAGGGAGCTTTAAGTCCAAACAAAAATTAATCTATCAAAAGACTAAAAACTCCTTACAAAAAGTAAATTTAATGCACAAGCAAAAAAGGTCATTAAATTAAAAAACAGAAGTGGTTATAACAGATGGAATATTCCTTGAAAAAGGTGCCAGCAGATACATGTACATGGGTTGGATCTGGTGCATGCATGTCCACAGGTTATTCCATGTAATCTAATGCTCCATATGACACCTGGTCACTTCTAAGCATAATTTTCACCAAATTTAATCCTTTACATTTTTCTTCATGCCATTCCAGCTTATAATCCTTGCTCCTTATGATTTCACAAATTAAATTCTGAAGTGATTTAGCTCTAGCCCTAGTAATTGGACCTTGGATGAAATCCTTTGTTGTGGATGTAGCTTGATTCTCATCAACTAGTTCTGTACCTATCTACTTTCATCTCGTACACAGGGTCTATTATTACATATACTAAAATATTATAATGAAAAATATACCTCTGACAGCATCTACCGGCTCTGGCTCCTCCTGTGCCCTCATAGCATATACACAAGGTGCTACTCGGGCCCGGGTCACTCAATGGTCTCATAAGCCGGTCTCTGTGATGTACCTATCACCTCTGGCCTCGCATCGTCTACCCCTCTGAGCTGTAGGGGCAGATCTCTCAGTCGATGGTGGGGCAGTGGGAACACTCGTATGGGGACAATCTCATAGGAAATGATCAGTAGCTCCGCATCGGAAGCATCCCCCAGTCAATAATCGGCACTCTCCTTGGTGCCTTTTCTCACAGTAGGTGCATAATGGTATGGAGGTTAATCCCGCTACTGCGGTGCCTGGAGAACTTCCCACTAATGCTCTGGACTGTCCTCCTCTCTGTGTAAACTGAGACCTCTGTCTCTGGCCCTGGCCTGGTGAACCCTTAGGCCTCTTAGCCTCAGAAACTGGTGTACAGGACTGACCTTGCCCCGAACTCCTCTTTCGCTGTCTATCTCTCAGGGTTTGCTCATCATTTCGCACTCTTTCTACATTTAGAGCTGCAACCACTAACTTGGAGAAGTCGGTATACTCATGTGCCATCACTGTAAGTTTAATATTGTCGTTCAGTCCATCCTCAAACCTACGGCACCTATCTACCTCTGAAGGCATTATCTCCTGGGCATATCTACTTAGTCTCACAAATTCTGTAACACCCTCAATTTAGCTAGTCCGTGTATTCGATTGTTCCGGTGATTAATGTATGTTCGGAGAGCCAGAATGTCTAGAACTATAATTAAACTAGAGTGAGGAGTCATAAATAGACCAAATAATGGTAAGAAAAATTAAGAAAAAATTTTAAAAATAAAATACAACAAAGTTAAATGAGCCAGTGCCCCAGTGATGGGTGACCCAACGGAAAGTTACTGTCTTTGCAGCTAGTAACCCTAAACCTGAAGGAAACCCCTTGAAATAATTTCTGGGATGCCAGAGAAGAGTTACGGTGCCCTAAGTAGCATTAGAATGTCAAGAAAAGGTTAGAAGAATTTTTAAGATCGATACAGACAGTTTTGGCTCTTTAAGCCAAACGGAGGGCATTTTGGTCATTTCGCCTTTAGAGATAATTTTTGACCAACTTGTCCAATTAAGTAAATAAATTATATGGCTTAAAATATGAATAAATATTGATAAATTTTATTACAAATAATAAAAGAAAGAAGGAAAGAAAAATGAAAGTAAATGAGACTTATTACATCATGTATAAGTCACCATGATGCAATTAAAAATGCCTAGCCAATTAAACTTGGACAAATATGATTAAGGGACATTAAAGAAGATAAAGAAGACCAAAAATTGACCCATCTTCTTCCTTTTATTTCAACTGGCCAAACCAGCTATCCCTAACTTCTCCATTTTAATTTTTTTTTCTTTCTTTTCCTCAAGCTTGATTCTCCTTACATCTCACCCAAAATCCTAAACCATCTTCACTAAAATTCATCCCCACATCACAAGAAAGCTCTTAGCAGCCACAAGGATTAGAAATAGTGAAGTTTAGGCAAGGTTAAGTGAAGCTCCAATGAGGTTAGTGCTAATTTTACCTTTCTCCTTCTTCTAACTTTGAAATCTAGTAGAATTATAAGGAAATTTAATTGAAAAAAACAAAGAAAATGTCCATGAAGGAACAACATAAAAATTTCAGCCAGCCTTGGTATGTGGCTAATTGATGTGTTTGATGAGTTTATATATGTTTATGAATGATGAAGGATGCTTATATATGCATTGGAAGGGAAGTTTGAATGAGTTGCATGAATTAGGGGAGAAGGTGAGTTAGGGTTTGGGACAAAATTAGGGTTTGGCTCATGTGTTGGTGAATAGAAGTCCTAATGGTCAATTAGTGACCATTTGGCTGTGCTTGATAAGGAATTGAAGTGAATTATGGCTTTGGATTTGAGGTTGGGTATGTTGCCTCATAGGACCTGTAGGGCTGGATGTGAGTCTAGCAAGTTTGGGCAACTGTAACTTAAGAGGTGTAGGTTCAATTGGTGCAAGGCTAATTGGACATGAAACTAAACACATAATGGCACAACTTTGATGAAGAAATTTTCCCAGAAAACAAACTTAGAATACCCTAAAAATTGACCCAATCCGAGTAACACACAAGCTGTCCATGGAAAATGACCAAATGAACAGTGTTTGTTCATTTGGCCATAACTCCTTGTAGAAATATCCAAATGACCTGAATTTTATATAAATGAAAAGATTAGACAATTTATAACAACTTTAATGAAAAACACAAACTCGAATTCTGAACCTAACTATTTCAAATTGCTAGTCTAATTTAGGATACCAAATTTGGCAGAACCAAATTTGCCCAGAAAATCTAGGTAAGGACCAATCCGGCTAGTTATGGTAAATTAACCATAACTTGAGCTACAAAACTCTAAATGGAGTGATTCAAAAAAAAAATTAAATAAGACACATAAAAGAACAACTTTGATGAAGAAAAGTTTGCCAAATTCTCACTGTAGCTTAGACTAATGGAACAGTAAACATAAGACACAAAAACTGAATTTTTGAAAATAATTCTAGGAGGCTTTGAATATGCAATTGGCAATCAATGCCAACAAACTTAGAATCCAAAATGTGGTATAAAAATGTATCAAACATTTGTATACATATTATGTATAAAAAAGTCAACAATTTGAGTGAATAGTAATGTATGAATAGTAACCCCAAAAACATAAGGAATAATAAAAGAAATTAAAGAAGCCATTATGATTGATAACATGTATAATGTGATTAGTAAATTATAATTTTTGAATTTGAGTGACCCTAAAATATAGAAGAATGTTTTAAGTACAGTGGTAGATGAGAACCATTGATGAGAATTGTGATCAATATGAATGACATAATGAATGAATAAATGAATCATATCAATGTATGAATGAGATATTAGTTCTCATTGTTGTAGAAAGGAATAATACTTTGAGTACAATGGTATAGAAGAATAATTGATGTGAATGATCAAATGAATGTATAAATTATAATGAATGCATAAATTATGTAGAGTTGTATTTTAAAAATTTATACTTCCGTTAGGAATAGAATTGAAATATTATAAATTAAATAATGAAATAATAGAACATAATAACACTTAATGGTACTTATGTGCCCATGTATTGCTTAGACACGTGTATCAGATTGGATAGATTGGAATGCCAATAAGGTATTGTTTTAGCAGTACTGTGTAAGGCTTTATGCCTGTATTCATGGCTTTATGCCCACACTCATAGCTTTTATGTCCGATTATATGTTATCATGGCTTTTAGCCATACCGATATGTTATCATGGCTTTTTATCCATAATGACTGCATACGTGGTGACGTTTCACATTTCACGTCTCATGGTATGATGGCCCAAGGCACCGCAGTGTCCAATGCCAATGACCCATTATCTAGTTTAGTCAGCTTGTCATAGGTTACTTGGGCAGTGAAATTTATTGAAATGAGTTAAGAATAATAGCAACTGAAAATATTAGCAATTAAATAAAAGAGTAAGAATATTTAAAATAAATTAGATTAGTTATTTAGTAGAAATAATTGAAATGAATTGGAACGATATTAAAATTTAATTATTATGAAATAATCTGCGATAACCTAGAAAGTATTGAATGAAATGATAAAAAGATTTGCAAAAGAGATATAAGTATATTACTACTATGAATTTAGGAATAAATTGCTTCTTAAGAGGAATAAATTAGAACGAAAGATAGTTGATACTAGAAGTATTATATTAAATTAGATTAAATTTCAGAGTATCCAAAGTATAATCCATTTCTTTTTTTATTTGTATATTATTTTCTTTGTTATATTATCACACCACTAAGCAGCAATGCTTAGCTCGATGGATTTATTTCCTCACGCAGGTACTGATGATAAAGCCCAGTGGATATTAGACTGGGATTTTTGGAGTCTGGATCTGCAGAAGTATTAGAAGTATATAAGGTTGTCACCTCCTCAGCAATACATGTAGATAGGGCCCATGTAGGCTATATTATGTATTTTATACATTATAATTAGTTATTATTTGTAATATAAATTATGAATTGTATGTTGAAATATAGATTATAGAATTGTAATTAATTTGTAGATCATGTAAATTATGAAATTATGAAATTATTTTGTAAATTATGTAAATTAATGAAATTGAGAATTTTGATATATGTAATAAGCATGAATGAATTTGTACAAGTGAGTATAGATTTCATTTACATAATGATTATTGAAATGATGATATGAGTATAAATGAATTATTGTATGGAAAATATTATTGAGTTTTTTAAACAGGTAAATAGTGAAACACGTCAAATGGTAATAGTAACAGGGAAAACTCCGCTGGTTTCTCCTTAAAAAAATAATTGATATTAAAATATAACGAGAACAAATTATTAAAGGAATAAAGTAAGATAAGATAGGGTGCTCCGGCACCGAGTGTGACATGCCTTGCTCGGCTACACTGTAGTCCGATGAGGGGTGTTACATTTATAAGTGTAAGCGAGTGAGGGGTGTCATAAATTCTCTCTCATACTCAGATACCGTGAGCTGCCTCTGCCTTAGAGTTAAGAACTCTCTCCTTCTGGCCTCTAAGTATATATGACTAATATATTTCTTCTTGAACTCAGTCAAGAAGAAATCCCAAGTAAGTGTTGTTGGCTACACTGCTCTAGACACCGTATCCCACCACTGATAGGCTTCCTCCTGTAGTAACGATAGAGCGCACTCTAGCTGCTGCTCTGGTGTGCAGTGTAACTGTTTCAACACTCTCTCAGTCCACTCTAGCCAATGCTCAGTAGCGGCTGGGTCATCTTCCTTCTTACCCATAAAGTCGACGGCCCCATATTTTCTCAGCTTCTCTAATAGGGACCGTTGTATTGGTTGTGGCTGTGGCTGCGGCTGCGACTGTGGCTGTGGAATAGCCCCGTAAACTGGCGGAGCATGTGGGTCATCTGCTCTAAGAATGCCTGCTATGTTTTACCCATAGCACCATGTGATGACTCCTCTCTTCTATCTCGCTCCTAACTAGGAGTAGGTATATGACTACCAACCTCCTCCTCCTCCGGTCTGTAAGGCCCTTGCTCTTAAGGATCAGACTCTATCAATCCTATAAAATAGACAAGGAACATATCTGCATTAGTGTCATCTCGACTCCTAAATAAAGGCTCATGCATGTTATGCACACTATATCTTTTTATCTATCCAGGTCTAGGATCGCTTAAACCTTTGCTTTGATACCAATAAATTTAACACCCCTTACTCGGTCTACAGTATAGTCGAGTGGGGCATGTTATATTCAGTGCCGGAGTACACTAAAAATTTTTTTTTTTATCTCATTTCATTTTTATGGAGACCCAGACAGAGTCTCCCCTATTTTTAATTAGTGCATAGCGGGTTTTGCTGTTAGTTGTTAAAAAAATTTATATCCATTTCATCTATTCATTCATCACATCATGTCTCATTTGCTCATATAAAATTTTTAAGAAAATATAATAACTCGTTTCATTCATATAGAGTCAAGTACAATATTTACAATTTATATACAATCCAAAATTATTTACATCATTTAATTACATACAATACCAAAATGCAAAATCTAATATGTACATGAGCCCTACTAAAAATAACTGATGAGGTGACAACCCACATTGTAGCAGATCTGGTCCAAGTCCGATCTAAGCACTACTGCTGCTGCTGCTCTCCAGTACCTACGCGTGGTAAGAACCAACGCTCTAAGCATATTGCTTAGTGGTGAATAAATTGAAATAAAAATATCGAAATAATTGAAATAATTATCTTGCGTATAACATTATAAAGAAATATACAATTAGATGAATTTACAGTTATTTGGAAGCAATTAAGTTAATCGAGATCTTTTTAGTCATATATATTATATTCGGTCCTATATAATTTATATTAATGGTTCTCTCATATACTTGTTTGAATTTAAAATTTTATTTCTCATAACTGTGCCCAAGTAACTTATGACAGACAATAAAGACTGAATACACGGGAGCATACTAGTTAGACATCCGTATGGCTACCCAGTATACAACGGTCATATTAGGTACAAGGCCGGCGGACAAGCATAAGCCAATAATAATGAAAATTGGCACTATGGGCATCGGGCAGGCATAAAGCCAGTAGAACAATCATCTTAGACATATGTTGTCTGTCAATGATTATCCCTGTGGGTAGTACTGCAATATGTAGTCCCTAATTGGTATACCAATCGATCGAAGCTATATAAATGAGTCTAGGTGCACTTTGGGCAAAATAATGTTATTTAATACTCATAGTTTCATTGATTCATGTCATTTTCATGCTTAGCAAGTTATTGTAATTTATTTCATCTCATATGCCAAATCATATTAGAAACCTTTCTCAAGGTTTAGGTTTAGTATCTTAGATTCACCTAGTAATTTGACCAAGAGGTGGCCCTTATTTGGCTACATTGCCTTCATGAAAGTTGTTTCTCTATGTCTTAACTTTGGTTTTCCTTTTGAATTATGTCATTTGAAGTTTTAGAACTCAAGTTATGGTCAAATAACCATAACTGGTTCATTTCTTAATTCTGGTTCCTTAAATAGGCAGATTTTGGGCTTAATTTTTACCTAATTAATTGAACATGTTGTAGACACTTTTAGGCTTAGTGTTCTTCATATAATTTATTGCCCTATGTATTAGGGTCACTCAAAAATTTTAATTACAATTTTCTAAGTTTTGTAAAATTAATTATGGCCAAATCACTAGCCTGGACTCATGTTCCCTGTTCTACCAGGATTCATATTCAGGCTAGAAACTTTGACTCCTATTTTAGGGTTCTTATGTTCATAATTTGAGGACCATGTCTAAAACAAAGTTGGAGCCCTGTTTCTTAGGGTTCCATATCAGTATGGCTCATTCTAATTAGAGTTTTTTAGTGGGAGATATGGCTAAATGAGTGTTTTGGGGTCAAATGGTCATTTAGGTAATTTCCAAAATTCATATACTGAATTAACCTAGTAAATTGACCTAGTTTCTTAGTTTCTGGGTTTTGGTCAAATCATCAATATTGTAGATCTATGTCTTGTGGAAATTTTTCCACTGGTTTCATTGGATTTGGGTTTTTATAGACCAAGTTATGGCCATTTTGTCAAAATTGGTCGAGTAGGCTTATGTCCAGAAAATTCTGGGCAGAATGGATTCTGGTCAGTTTGGTGACTTAAATTGGGTCAGTAATTTCATTTGGCTAAAGGCATTTCTGGGCTTGGTGTTCTCAATGAAAGTTGTAGTCCTATGTCTAATCTTTCCAATGGTATAAAATTCAGGTCATTTGGACCTGTTAGAGGGAGTTATGGCTACTGTTCATTTGGTCAATTTTCTGGACTCAGGATTTAGTAAGCCGGATTGGGACAGCAATTAGGTTAAGATTTGGATAGAATTTGGGCATGATTTCTTCATGAAAAATGGGGTATTTTGAGTCTAGTTTCACCTCCAATTGGCCTCATACCAATTGGAGCTGCACAACTTCAGTTATAACTTAAACAGTATAATGGACTCATAGGTTTAAATTCCTGCATAAGAGAAGCACTCTCAAAATTCTTTCCTCCTTACTCCCAAACTACAATTTATCATTCATAACACTTCAAATGATCAAAAAATAGTCTGAACAAGATCAATCTCAAGCCATAACACCAAGGTACCAAAATTAATTCAAAACCCTAACTCAACATTTCACAACACATGAAATTCCCATTCACTTTAATTTCTAACATATACAATCTCATCACATGTCCTCACTAACCAATTTAAAACCATTAAAGTCATCAATTTCACACAACCCTCATGGCTGCTGAAAATTTAAGCTCCCATATTCTCAAGATTTCTTTTATTTTTCATAAGATTTACACTTAGTTTGGCATGCTTTTACTAGTTAAAGAAGAAGAGAAAGCTATTTAGTGCACTAACCTCTTTGATCTCTTTCTTGGCTTATATAAACCTTGGAATTTCTTCACTTTATGATAATCAAAATGTTCCTCTTGATGTGGGGATGAATTTTTGTGAAGGTCTTTAGGGGTTTTAGTGGATGGAAAGGGAGGAATTTAAGCTTTAAAATTAAGAAAATGGTGAGAACTATGTTTCCATGGTGGATCGGCTAAGAAAGGGAGAAGGGAGAAGAAGACCAAAGGAAATAAGAAGGCATTAAATAAAATTTGTCTTATATATATATTTGTTTTAATTTAATTAGTTTAAAATTGTTTTTTTAATTAATTCATCCCTATGTCATGCTCACATAATAAATACATTTAAATTTTTATTTCTTTCCTTTTTCCTCTTCTTTTCTTTTCTTTTTCTCATTTTCCTACCATAATTCATAAATTTTAATTTATTTATATATTTTATTCTCTCTTATTTTAATTAAAATTTAGGTCAAAATTCAACTCTAGGGTTGAAATGACCAAAATGCCCTTCATTGGACTTACTGAGTTATATTTGTTTGTATCAATTTACTAAATTTTCTTAAATTTTTTCTTGGCATTTTTAGTGCCTTTTAAACCTCCTAAAGTCTTCAATTTAGTCATATTATTTATCTTATAGGGTTTCCCTATGAATTTGGGATTGGCAACTATCTCTGCAGTTGCTTCCGAGTAAGGTCACCCATCGCCGCGACCCCCGGCTCGTTTAACCTAGCTGCACTTCGCTTCTTTTATTTTTCCTTGATTTTCTTAAAATTTATTCAGTCAATTTACGCCTACTTGCTCTAGTTTAAGTGTAGTTCTAGACATCCTAGCTGTTTGGACGGACGTTAGTCACCAGAATAATAGAATGTATGAACTACCTGAAGTGAGGGTGTTACATTTTTTCTACTGAAATACATAGTTTAAAGCATTTTAATATTCATTCAACTCATTTCCCGAAATTGATTCAATAATTAAATTTATGCGATTCCTTATGAGTTTCCTCTAAGGGTTGAATTCTTTGTATGTGGTATGTTTATGCTTACTATTCATTTGACCAATTGGTCAAAATGTTGACTTCCTCATACTAAATAGGTATACTAATTCTAATCATCCCCACATACCACATTTTAGGTTACATTTTTGTTGGCATTGCTTACCAAATTAAATTCAAAGTTTCCTAGGAGGAATTACAAGTTTTTAGTTTTGAGTCACTTGATTTTACTATTCCATTGGACCTTCTATAGTGGAAATTTGACCAACTTTCCTTCATCAAAGTTGTTCCTTAGTGTCTTAGCTTTAATTCTCTTTTTGAATCACTACATTTGGAGTTTTTTAGCTCAAGTTATGCTATTTCTAATGTGGCTGGCCAGATTGATAAAATCCAGAATTCTGGGCTCAATTCTGGTTCTAGCAGATTTGAGGGACCAATTTTGGTTGGCAATTTGACTAGGTTGTGGCCAGAATTTGGGTTGGTATTCTTCATGAAAGTCGTTCTACTATGTCTAAGATTTCCATTTATATAAAAATCAGGTCATTTGGACCTTTCTACACCAATTTATGACCATTTGAATAAGTACTGTTCATATGGTCAACTCTGTACAGTGGCAGTGTGCATAATCCGGATTCAACCTAACTTTTCACTAACTTATGGTCAGTTTTAGGGTTGGATTTCTACTTGAAAATTATAGCTTTGGGTCTTAATATTCATCTCCAATTGGCCTCACACCAATTGGAGCAATATAATTTCAGTTATGGCCATTTAAGTTGACCATGGTTAGGCTATCCAGATTAGACCATTACCATTCACCATTCAATTCCAATTTCAACTATGCAATCACACCCCATTTCACACCAATTGACAAATTTAAGCCTCAATTAGGTCAATTGGCATCCATTCACCAATTCACCTAAATTTTTCCCAAATTTCCCATTGATCAGGAACTCTAATTCACCAATTGTTTCAATTTATGAAATTTAAACATACAAATCATTTATCCTTAGTCCTTTAAGCATTAATACACATTTAATTAGATTAGAACACTTCAATTCCCCTCAATTGCAAGGCTGGCTGAAATTTCTCCCTCTCCCAATCATGCAAATTTTTCAAGTTTCTCAATATAATTTCATCAATTTCTATATCAATTCACTCAATTGCACTAAAAAAAGAAGATTGAATTAACTCACCTTTCTCTTGAATTTCCAAAGCTCCAATTTCTCCAATTTCTTCTTCCTTCTTGTTCCCAAATAGCTTAGCAAGGTCTAGGGATAGATTTTGATGTTGGGACTTAGTAAATTTATGGAGAATTTTTAGGGTTTTAAGAGCTCCCAAAACTCATCCATGGAGGTTTGAGTGAGAGAGTGAAAGAGAGATGGAGTGGGACGGCAAGCAAGAAGAAAATGGAATGAATTTATATTTTTTTCCCTTTATTGGTCACTTTATGTAGTAATTATCCCCTAATTTCCAAAATATAAATTAATAAATTTTTTATTACATCATGCTTATCTAATGGTGATATCATAATTCACCTTTTTCTTTTCTTTTTCCTTTCCTTCCACAACTCTTCATGTTTTTAATCATTTTTAATAATTTTAATTTTCTACATTTTAATGGACATTTAGGCCAGAAGTCACCTCCAAGGGTGAATTAATCGTTTTGCCCCTGAACCGGTCTGATCTGTTTCTCCAACAGTGCTAAATTGCTTCTAAAACACTCATTCAATTATTTGAGCTTGTTCTCAATTCTTTTCTGTGATTTTCATATTACCCTTAGCTTCATAATAATTCTTAGGCCTGGGGTGCCATAGGGTCCCACTCGAAAATAAGGCAGCGACTAACCTAGTAGTCACTTTCCGGTTTGGTTACCAATCACTGTGGCCTCGGCTCATTTAACCCATTATGCCTTATTTTCTTAATTTTCATTTCATCTTCATGTACTGGCTATTTACTTTCATTTATGGCTTTTCTAGATGATTTAATTCTGGTTCTAAATCCCTTGACTATCAGGACTGACACCGGTCACCGGAACAGTGGAATGTATAGGACTATGCTTGTAGGGGTGTTACAATTCTCCCCCCTTAAAATAAATTTCGTCTCGAAATTTTACCTGGTTTTAGTCTCTGAACAACTGTGGGTGCTGTCCTCTCATATCCTCCTTGCGCTCCCAAGTAGCTTCCTAGCCTGAATGATGGTTCCACAGCACTTTCACTAGTGGTATTTGCTTGTTCCTCAGCTGTTTCACCTCATATGCCAGAATCTCAATAGGCTCTTCCTCATAAGTGAGGTCTGGATTCACCTCAATCTCTTCAACAGGTAGCACATAAGAGGGGTCTGATATGCACCTCCTTAACATAAATACATGGAAAATATTATGTATCTTTTCTAACTCTGGAGGTAGTGCCAATCTATATGCCAAAGGACCCACTCTTTCTAGAATCTCATATGGTCCAATAAAGCTAGGACTCAGTTTCCCCTTTCTGCCAAATCTCATAATCCTCTTGTAACACCCCTATTTGCAGAGCTTGGTATATTTTACTATTCTGGTGATCGATATTGGTCCGGACAATTAAGGGAATTAGAACCACGTCTAAGACACCTAGATAAGCTCTGAATACAAATAATTAGTAATTTCCAAATAGTTAATTATAAAGAAGAAAAACAGGCATAAAAAGTTAAATGAGCCAAGAGTCACAGCGATGGGTGACCTTTCCGGGAAATGACTGCGAAGTCAATCGTAACCCGAATTCTGAACTGAAAAATGTGACGCCGCGGTCCTTAGGACTATTGCGAACACAATGGAAAAGAGAAAATCAAGAAAAAGAGTTGTTAAGCAGGTCAAATAATTAGGACAGGGATCCAAAAGAAATACCGAATAACTTGCAAACCGGATTGAACCGGCGAGGGGCGATTTGGTCAATTCACCCCTAGAGCTGACTCCTGACCTAACTGTCCAATAAAATCGGAGAAACAAATCTTTGGGAATCGAGAATTAAATTAAAGAACTAATGAAAAAATAAATGCAAAAGAAAAAGTTTAGTTACATCATGCTTACATCACTATTATGACATCATAAATAATTTTATTTTTGGCCATCAATATTGACCAAGTCAAAAGAAATTTTAAAGAATTAAAAATACACTGAAAAGGAAAAGAAAAATCATTTTTGTCTTCTCCACCAAGTGTGGCGGCTCCTCTCTCTTTCTCTCCATTGAAGAACTCCATTGAAGCTTGAGTTCAAGCTTTCTTCCAACCACTTAACCCTACTTTGACCCTAAACTACTCCATAAAGACTTGTTAGTTCAACTTGAGAAAGCTTTTAAGGAAGGAAAGAAAAGGAAAAAGGGAGGAAATTGAAGAGTTGAACTTCAAAGTTTAAGGTTAGTGGTTTGAATTGAAGATTTATGTTTAATATTTATGTTTTTAGTGTAACTTAGATCTTAACTTAAAATTAAAAGAAAACAATTGTTGAGGGACCAAAGATGAATTTCAGCCAGCCTTAGTTAGGGTTTGAAATGAGTGAGTTTGAGGTGTTTGAATGGTTGTTTAGGTTGAGTTGTGTATGTGAAGTATGGATATATGTTTTGAATGCATTAGATTTGAATTCTATGTAATTAGGGTTTTGAGCATTTTGAAAAATTGAAGAAAAAGTTGAGAATTGGTCAATTGATGTAGTTGACCTTATTTGAGTTGAGAAATGGTCAATTGTGACCATTTGTGGAGTGTGTGAATTGTTAGAAATAAGTTTCAATTGGGATTGGTTAGGGTCATTATGCAGACAGCTTAACCTAGGTCCCTTTCAGGGACCAAAACTGAAAATTTACTAACCCAATTGATGTTAGGTCAATTGGGAATGAAACTAGACACATAATGGACCATTTTTCATTCAGGAATTATGCTCAGAAAATGACCATAACTTAGTGAACAATTAGGCCAAATCTGGATTAGGCCACACTGACCTGTACAAAAATGACCAAATGAACAGTAGTTACGTAAATGACCATAAATTGGTCTAGGAAGGTCCCAATGACCTAAATTTTATACCGATAGAAATCTGAGACATAGCCCTACAACTTTCATGAAGAAATCAAACCTAAATTTTGACTATAACTTGTCCAAAAACTCACCTGCAGTCAGCGTATAAAAACTGCCAATATCCAGAAAATGCCCAGAATTCTGGGTAACACCAAATCCGGCCAGCCATGTTCAAATGGCCACAACTTGGGCTACAAAAATCCAAATGGAGTGATTAAAAAAGGGAATTAAAGCTAAGACAATAAGGAACAACTTTGATGAAGGAAACTTAGCCAAATTCCCACAGCAACAAGACCAATGGAATAGTAGAATACAGGGGACGTAAACTGAAAAATTGTAATTTCTCTTAGGAGACTTAGAAATTGAATTAGCAATCAATGCCAACAAAATTGACACCTAAAATATGGGTGTAATTAGAACTAATAAACCTATTAAGTATAGAAAAGTCAACGTTTTGACATGAATAGTGCCACCAAACACAAAAATGTGAAAGACTCGAAATTTATAAACCGTAATAGGAAGGATAAGTTTGTAAAGAAATTGTTAGAATTTAAGTATTAGAAATGGATACAGAAGCACTTTAAATTTATGTGTTTCAGTTGGAAAGAGATCTATGAAGAAGAAACAAAAGTTTGAGTAAATTGAGTTGACAAAAGAGGTTTGTGCACAATAAACTTTAATTTATCATTTTCTAATTGAAAACTTATTTAGCTATGCATTGTGAATTAGTTGTACTAATTATGGGTTTCGAGAAATGCTGTGTTGCCATTTTATGAATGGAAATTTGAATTGGAGATTGAATTATGTTTTGCGTGAAATGTTTGAATAACTTGATTTAAATTGTTTTTGATTCACACTTGGCATGGCAATATCACTATGCTCCTCCTCCATTTATGGGATGAGTATGACTATATTCCTCCCTCTCTGGCTTCCTAGTCAGAAGGTGAGTTTGGATGAGTACTCATTAGCTAGCTAGCCATCTCCCTCATTGATTTTGATTAGTGGGGTGAGTATGCCTTGTCGTGATGTACACACGGCATGTTCGAAAATTTTGTGTCATGGCCTAAGTTGTATTATTGATTGGCAACACTGTGTTTATTAAATTGTTTGATCAAATTTGTGTAATATTAAGCTTTGAAAATTATGAAATATTTAAATTGTGATTTGTGATAAATGTGATTTGAAAATTAAAATGTGATTATGAAATATTTGAACTATGAATTAATAACAAATGTTTTATATTTTGCATTTTATATTTTATTGTGCACTACTGAGTGTTTTTATACTTAGCGATAGCTAAGAAAGCTATCGCTGATCGAAACAAGGAAAAAGACAGCAGAGTGAGCTGCTGATTGTTGGGACTACACTGAGGTTTTTGTACAGGTATTTAGTTATACCCTTGTATATTAGATTTTGATTATGCATGTAAATATATGTGTGTAAATTATTTGAGCAGATGTATAAAACTTTTGAAATGTTATTTTGGGTGTGTAATGGAAGTGCAAATTTTTGTAATGTTCAAACTGATTTTTGAGTTTTGCAATGAATGTAAATTAATTTTTCTTTAGTGGAATATGAATGAAGTTATTTAATATTATCTCTGAAGAAAATTGAATTGAGAATTGTTTTGAATTATGGAGTTGGGAGAAATGATGTTGATTTATGTTGTAGTTATAGTTGATTTTAATGAAATAAATTATTGGAAGTATTTTTACAGGTGTTTGAAGAACTATTTTTCCCAAATATAGAATATAGACGGCACTCTGCCGAAAATTTTCCAAAATTTGTGTAAAAATAAAAATGTAGAAAAATTTTAACTAGTCTTTAAACTTCAAGTAAAAGTTTTTAATTCCTACCAAAAGTACTCACCACTTTCAAAAAGTAAGAAAATTGTTTTAAAATCCCTTGTAGTGTATTTAATGGGTTATCGGTAGATGGAGTTGGTATTTCATTAGGTATACTACGGGATCATATTATGCCTTATAGAGGGGTAAGGTGTGACATGTTTAGTGGTATCAGAGCAATGGTTTTAAAGTAAATTTTGAACTGTGAATTTGAAATATATTGTCGGTATATACAACTGCTCAAATATTTAATACATATAGTACAATTGCATCATAAATATGAATTAATGGGGAGAAATCTCCTTGTGTAGGTTGTTTCGAGAAAAGAAAATTTTCTGAATACAAATGGAAGAGGGGAATAAACTAATAGAACAATCAGATACGATTGAGACACAAGAGGAGGCCTCAACTCCTCGGAGTGTCGAAGGCTCGACTGTACCAATTCCACCGGCACAAATCACCGCATAAGTGGCACAGCAAATGGCCACCTTCTTCCAACAAATGGCTGATAGTTTGTCAGCCCAATCTCAAACCCAAGTTCAAGCCCAAGTACATACTCAACCCCCACAAGGGCAGTGTGAAATAGAAATGAGTGAGAAATCTATGGGTCAGAATTCGAATAGTCAATTGGGGAAAAGAAAAGAATTTGAGGAACCCCGAACTTATAGATATAACAGAGGCGGATCTTTAGGGTGGAAGCAATCGAGAACCTGTCGGCAAAGAATTCAAAGTTCCTACCCTATCCGTGTCTGTGAGGTATGTGGCAAGTTACACGGGGGTATTTGCTATAAGGTTACTAGAGCCTGCTTCAATTATGGTGGAATCGGGCATTACGCCCGAGATTGTACTAGCTCACATCGATTTATGCCACATACTACACCAGAGGAATCAGTCCAAGGTTCTGATTTTAGAGGCTCATTAATGGTCAGTAAGGGTAGAGGCAGAAGTAGAGATAGCACTTTGGGTAATCCTAGCACAATGGACCAACTCGAGCAGAGGAATACACTAGAAAGATGGAACGCCATGCATCGAGGGGAAGAAGCAGAGACTTCAGATGTAGTTGTCGATACGTTCTCAACTTTTGAAAGAAATAATTATGTACTATTTGATTCCGGCTCTACTTATTTATATGCTAATGCTAAAATTATATGTTCTACTGCTATTCCCATACATGGAGATAAATTTTGATGTGTTAGTGATTAGTCTTTTAGGATAAGAATTACGATAATAAGCGTGATTGGAATTAATTTGGAAAAGTTTCTAGTGAGAGACATCTCCTAGACTACGATAAATTATATAGTTAATTAGCAAGCCTAATTAGGTAAGGCAAGAGGACCTAAAAGTAAGTTATAGTAATATAGCTACCTTAGATGCGGGTAAGGGTATTACGACTGATAGATGTCAGTGGGTACCATAATCAAAATAAGTTTAAGATATTAGTGGATTTGAAAGAAATAAGATATAGGGAAGTTTGATCTATTGGGGTGTATCGTAGTAACTATGCAATATTCTTGATGTTCGTGCTGTAAGCTGTAGATTACAGTGTTGACTTGGGATTTATTATGTAGAGCTACGTACTACCCAATAGTATACCAAGATAAGAATAGTTGCAAACGACATCTGTTTTGGTAAAATTCTGCCGGGACAGAATTTTATTATTGGAAGGGAGTTTGAAAATCCTAGCCCAGGATTTAAAATTCTAAAGTTAGAATATCGAAAGGTTATAGTTCAGTACAAAAGGAAGTAATGACTACACATCAGTGTAAAATAAGCTCTAGAATATTGATAGATAAAAGAGTTGTGGAAGTAAAAATTAGAATAGTTGGTGCAAATGTAATAAAGAAACGTTATGAATATTAGTTAAAGTGTTGACTAGAATGGTCAGAGGACCAAATCAAAGTAATATTGATGTATAGCGAATTTATTAGGGATGATAAGAGGTGCTAAAGCATGACTCAACAGTCAAGTTAAGGAAGAAGATAAGATTGAGGAATAAAATAATTAAAGTTAAGTTGTGGAATGAAAAAAAAAAGGAAACAAATAGAACAATAAGAAATGAGAACAACACTAGATGAGGAATTGCCACCAGGGCAAACAATTTACTTAAGACGCATAACGATATCCCAAACTATTTTATCAAGAAAGAAATAAGTTAAAAAAAAGTAAACAAGATAATACAAAATGGCACATAGGCCTTGGTCATAAATGGAGATGTTAAGATAATGGTTATGGATCTATGACTAATAAAGAGATAAGCAGTTCATATATGACCAACAAGGTCATTTAAAAAAAAAAAAAGACCACAAAGGAAAATAATTGCTAAAACAACAGCAAGAAAAGACTAAATTATTTCAAACTAAACTGAAGGTTGCATCAAATGATCAAGAGATTTGATAAGAAAAGAGTAAACCAAGTTCTCACCCATAGGATCATACGAGGTCCTAGAAAAAGTGGATCTACTAGCACAAAGATTTGCTTACCTCTAAAATTGAAATGAATTTGAATCTAAATCTCATAAGAAACTTGGCACACGAGGTGAGTAATCGGTGAGTAAATAGTATTGGTTAAAGTGCTGTAGAACCATCATTCAGGCCAGGAGGCTACTTAGAAATGAGAGGAGAACGTGAGGAGACAGCACCCACAGCTATTTAAAGACTAATATCAGGTAAAATTTCGAGACGAAATTTCTTTTTAGGGGGGGGGGGGAGAGAATTTTAACACCCCTATTTGCATAGCCTAGTATATTTTACTATTCTGGTGACCGATATTAGTCCAGACAATTAAGGGAATTAGAACCATGTCTAAGACACCTAGATAAGCCCTAAATACAAATAATTAGTAATTGCTAAATAGTTAAGTATAAAGAAGAAAAACAAGCATAAAAAGTTAAATGAGCCGGGAGTCACAGCGATGGGTGACCTTCCCGGGAAATGACTGCGATGTCAATCGTAACTTGAATTCTGAATCGGAAAATGTGATGCCGCGGTCCTTAGGATTATTGCGAACACAGTGGAAAAGAGAAAATCACGAAAAAGAGTTGTTAAGCAAGTCAAATAATTAGGTCAGGGATCCGGAAGAAATACTGAATAACTTATAAACCGGATTGAACCGGCGAAGGGTGATTTGATCAATTCACCCCTAGAGCTGACTCCTGACCTAACTGTCCAATAAAATCAGATAAACAAATCTTTGGAAATCGAGAATTAAATTAAAAAACTAATGGAAAAATAAATGTAAAAGAAAAAGAAAAAAAGAAAAAGTTTAGTTACATCATGCTTACATCACTATTATGACATCATAAATAATTTTATTTTTGGCCATCAATATTGACCAAGTCAAAAGCAATTTTAAAGATTTAAAAATACACTAAAAAGGAAAAGAAAAATCATTTTTGTCTTCTTTGTAACATCCTCCCTGTACGTATTCTGTACGTTCTGTTGCTTCGGTGACCTAATGTCAGTCCGGGCAAGTCAGGATGTCTGGAACTACACTTCGATGATAGTGAATAGACATATAATGATGAAATAAATAAAAAGAAAATACAAGAAAAATCAAAGAAAAATGAGAGAGAGGAAATGAAACTAAGTTAAACGAGCCGGCACCGCAGCGATGGGTGACCGCATCAGGATGGCCGTTACAGACCTCAGGACCATGGGAAACTCTCGGAATTAAATTTTGGGATGTAAGTAAAGGTTTATTAAAATATAATTGACACTAGAGTTATCAAAGAAAAATTAATAAATTAGTACAAAGAAAAACGAAAAATCGAGAAACAAACAAAAATCGGTGTTACCGAAAAATCGAGAATACAACCCGAAGAGGGACATTTTGGTCATTTGACACCTAGGGTTGCCTTTTGACCTCAATGTCAATTAAAAATAAATAATATTACACTTTAGAAATGTTATGAAAAATTAAAATGAAATACATTATGTAAATAGTGAAAGAATTGAGATAAATGTGCAAATTAGGAAACTTGGAATAATTAAACAATAAAGATATCTTAGTGCTCCACTAACATTAAAATATGGGACCATATAAACCACTTAAGGACAGATTTTCCTTCCCACTAACTACTTCATCTTCAACCTCACTCTCACTTGCTGAAATGGAACCTCCATGAAAGCACCATTGCCGCCTATGCAAAGCTCCATTGGTGCATGATCAAGCCATGATTTCTTGCAAGTTTCTTTATTAAACTTGGTCTAAACTTCATAAGCAATACCTAGGCAGTAAAAAGGAGAGAAAGTATCAAGTTTTTTAACAAGCTCCAAAAGTGGTAAGTGTCCAAATCCTCTCCCTTGCTTTAGTAAACCTTGTGTTTAGGTTGAGGTGAGTAATTTGGTGAAGAGAAAGGAAGGAAATATTGAGATATGAACTTGCTCATTTTCAGCAGCCATGAAAGTTGTTGTGGTTGAGTTTTTCTTACCTCTAATGGATGAGAATTAAGATTGATTAACTCAAATGGAAGTTGTAGTAGGTTAATGTCTAAGTATGTGTATATTAGTGCTTGAATTAAGGGTTTAAAAGTGGGACTTTGATGCTTTAGTAAATTGCCATGTTGGGCAGCCTTAAATATCATGAATTTATGTGTGTGTTTATGAAATTTATTAATGAAATATGATGGTGTTGAATGGTGGATAGTTTATATAATTGCCATGGAAGTGTATGTGTAATATAAGTGTTGATGTACATTGAATTTGGGTTGAAGTAAATGTTAAACATTAAAGGTGTATTGTGTGCATTGAGCACTTGAGTGTTCTGTCCAAAATGCTTGCTGGAATTGTGTACAATATATATAGAAGTGCCATGATTGAATATTAAGGTATTGGGAGGAGGAGGAGGATTGTCAAAATTGGAAGTGTAATTTTCAAATGCAGTGTAACACCCCTAAGTTCAGTACTGCGTTCTGCTGCTCCGGTGACCAGTGTTGTCCGGACAGCTAGGATGCCTAGAACTACACTTCAATATGAGTGGGGAGACATAAAATAATGAAATACAAGAAAAGAAAATACAAGAAAAACAAAGGAAAAATAATAGCAAAGAAATGTAGCCAAGTTAAGCGAGCCGGGAATCCTAGCGATGGGTGATCATGATCATGAAGTCACTACTGGACCGTTGACTAGCCCTCGGATCATGGGAACCACGGAAAATATTTTTAGGACTTAAATAGACCCTTATTGAAGTATAAATATCATTAGAAATATCAAAGAAAAATTAAATAATTAGTACAAAGAAAAATGAGAAATCGAAAAACAGACAAAACCCAGTTACTAAAAAAATCGGAATGCAACCCGAGCAGGGCATTATGGTCATTTGACATCCCGAATTGTCTTTTGACCTAAATGTCCATAAAAAATAAATAATATTACACTTGGAAAATATAATGAAAAATTAATTTAGGGGTACCTAATGTAAATAGCAAAAATGGGGAGTTAAATGTGGGAAATTGAAACTTTTGAATAAATTAACATTATCTTTCCACTTAGTGCTCCACTCACACCTAAAGTGGACCACTTAATCTGCATTTGGACAGCAGATTCATTTCCTTCTTCAACCTCAAAAATTCAGCCGTGAGCCTCCAAGAAGAACTCCATGGCCAAAGCTTCCAAGCTCCATGCATGAACTCCAATCTTCACTTTCATGCCATAAATCCAACAAGTCCCTTCATGAAAGTTTATCCTCACATCAAGAACAATCCTTGGGCAGCCATTAGGAGAGGAAATAGTGGAGTTGTCAAGGGCAGCAAGGGTCACACATATGAGGTCAGTTTACATTTTTGAAGATTGCTTTGTTAAACTTTGTGTACATGTTATGGGTGTTGGATTTGTGAAGAAAATTTTCAAGTTTGAGAATTTATTGATGTGTTCATTTTGGACAGTCATGGAGCTATGTATTTGATGAAATATTTGTGCATATATTTGATGAGAAATTATGTTGGTTATGGTGATTTAATATCCTAGTAAATTATTCCATATGTATATGGTGATTTTGCACTTGGAATGGAAATTGATGAATTGTAGGATACTTTGGTATTGAGGAACATTTTCGGCAGCCTTGGAACTCTTGGATAAATGTATGTGTTCATGAAGGTATTGGCAAAATATTGACATTGAGGATTGATGGATATGTATATAGAGTGATTGTGTAAAGTGTATGTAAGAATTTATAATGTTTAGGTGTATATGTGATTGTACTTAGACTTTGTAAATTTGAGTTTTAATTGGTATATTGAGGATAATTGCAATCTGCCCAAAGTGACATTTAAGTGAAGTGGAATATGGTTTTTGGTAATGTACCAAAACAGAAATTGTAAGGGGAGTGGACATATAGCAATTAAATGTATAATGGATACATGTATAAGCAAAGTAATTAAAGGCAGTATGCATTTTAGTCAATAACTTTAAATGTGTAATCTCAATTGGTATGAGACCAATTGGAGGTGAAACTAGGCACAAAATGTGTCAACTTTCATTGAGAAAGCATACCAAAATTCTGCTTGCAAGGTGACATAAAAAAATGACCAATTCGGATTAGGTGCAATTGAGACCTGAAAATTAACCAATTGGGCAGCAGTTAGTGTATAGGCCATAACTCACTCAAAACAGGTCCAATTGACCTAAAATTTTAACCATGAATAGTTAAGATCCATACCTACAAGTCTTATGAAGACACCAAAGCCCAGAAATGACCATAAGCAAGTCAAACAGCTTGCACAAGTTCGGGTCTAAAAACTGGCCGAACCAAAGTTGACCAAAATTGACCTAAAATGACCAAATTTGAAGCCATTTGACCAGCAATAGTAAAATGACCATAACTTGGTCTACATAACTCGGATTGACCTAAAATTTTGCCCCGCGTTCCATAAGACATAGATCTACAAGTTTGTAGTTTTGACCGAAAACCGAGGAAACTAGGTCGTCCGGCTAGGTCAAACTAGTATCCCGGAATCCAGCAAGTTGCATTAAAATGCACTAAACAAGGAAATGAGTTTGGTAAAACGTACCAACCCTAAAATACTATCGAATATGACATATTAGTGACACTAAAACCTAATTTACCTAAAACGCATCGAGGGTCGGTATATTTGGTGATTGAACAAATAATAGCCTTCAGTGAATTACTTATCGAACATTATCGTTAGAGACAGTTTAATTTAGTACTGAAACACTTCAAATTGTGTTTCTCAGTTAGTAGAGACTCATGGAAAGGGAAGGAAATACTGAGTCCAGACCAGGAGACAGTCATCAGAGGTTTGTGCACAACGGCTATTTCTTTTGAATTTTTCAATTGAAATGAATTATGACTATTGTACATTGTTGTTTTAAATTGTGTTTGTGCACAAGTAGTTTTTAACTGATTTTGTTTTGAATATTTCATATGATTAAATGACATATTATTCTTATGTATTATGTTTAACAAGCATTGGATTTAATTCAATGATTATTGAAATTGTTATAGTATGTATGAATTTAGCTTTGTGAAATGGTATTTCCACAAGTATTAATCATTGTTATGGATTGAATAAATTATGTTTTGAAAAATTGTGATAGAACATGTTTTGAATTATGATGGTAATTTTCATGGAAAAATGCAAATTTATGATTTGAATTGTGATGAGCATAAAAATTATTGGATATTGGAATTGACTTTGAATCGAATTATATTGTGATTTATGCTCACTAAAAGGATTGTGATATTGTTTTATATCTCACTATAGATGCTTGACTAGGTTATTACCCGTCTCTCTCATTTGTTGAGAAGACAATGGAGTTAGTTGTGTTTTGATTACCATGGTACGTGCACATGCTTAGATTTTCCTCTGATTTGAGGTTAGATCTAAGTTTATTTTATCGTTATGGCCCTTGCGGAAGATTCATTATTGTGATGGTACTGTGCACGATGATTCGACCTCCCCGACCATAGGGAGTTAGAATCTGATTCGACCTCCCCGACCATAGGGAGTTAGAATCACATAGAAGATGGCCCTATCGGATTAGTCTTGCATAGTTAGTGAGATAAAAAATGATTTGTGAGATACAGCATGGTTTTTGAGCTACAGTGTGGTTTTTGAGATACAACATGTTTTTGAGATAAAGATTCATTTTTGAGATACATAATGATTTTTGAGATACAGAATGGCTTTTGAATGGTAAAGAATTGTGATTTCAATCATGGTTTATGTATAATTAATTTTGTTGGAATTACTTAAATGGTTAGTCATAATTTGATAAATTGAATTTTGTGATCAAAGTCATTTATACAAATGATTTACATTATTGGCAATGAATATTTTGAGTTTTGGAATTCGATGAGTATTTAGATTTCCAAATTATTTACTGTAAATTTTGTCAATGTATATTGTACTATGTTTTAAATTATAGTTGTGCACCACTGAGTTCACCACTCAGCGATAGCTTTGTATGCTGTCGCAGGTAAGAAGAGCATAGAGCAGTGAGTAAGTTTCTTTGAAGACACTTTCAGACCAGCTCCAGGTATATTATAGGTATACCCATGTACATAGGTCTGATGTATGCATGTAATAATATGTATGTAAATTATTTGAGCAGTTGTAAATTAAAATTTGTACATTGAAGTTGTAAAGTAAATTATGAGTTATTTTGACTTGTAAAATTTGTATTATATTTCTTTTATCTCATTTTTTGAAAATACTGAAAAATTGTTGTGGATTGAATTGAGAAAAATATTGTGTTGAATTTTGTTGGAGTTGAGATTTGGAAAAATATTGAAGTGCTTTTTATAGGTTTTCTGAAGAACTGTTTTATCCAAAATACAGATGGCACTCTGCCAAAATTTTTACAGAAATTCCAAATAAGTCAAATGAGTTAGTTCTATCACTTCAGTTCACAAAAGTTTTTAACACCTGTAAATAGTGCTCATCACTGTGAAAGAAGTAAGAAAAGTTTTTAAAATCCCTTGTAGTGTATTTAATGGGTTATCAGTAGACGGAGTTGATAATTCATTAGGTATACTATGGGATCATGTTGCATCTTACAGAGGGGTAGGGTGTGACATGCAGGTTATTTGTGTTGGCAGCACCTAAATTAGGTCATAAGTGCAAAACTATGAACCCAATTGGTATGAGGCCAATGGGGGGGTGAAACTCAACACCAAATAGGCCAACTTTCATGTAGAAATGTTGCCAAAATTCTGCCTAGAAACTGACCTTAAAAATGACCAAATCCGGAATGGCAACCTTGCAAATCCAGATTTTTGACCATATGAATAGTAGTCACTAGGATGACCATAACTCACTCAAAATAGGTCCAATTGACCTGAAATTTTTACCATGGATAGCTTAGACATAGAGCTACAATTTTTATGAAGACACCAAAGCCCATAAATGGCCAGAACCAAGTCAAATAGCTTGCACAAATTCAGGTACTAAAACTGCCAGAACTAAATGTGACCTAAAATTGACCAAATTTTGCACTAAAGGAACAATCTGTCCAGCTTTAGTAAATTGATCATATCTTGGTCTATACAACTCAGAATGACCTGAAATTTTGCCAACGGTTCAATAAGACATAGAGCTACAATTTTTCTTCTTTGATCAAAAGCTAAAAACCAAGAGAAATAGGACATTAAGCTAGACCAATCTATCACCGAGAGACACTTTGTGACTAATGGTGTGACGGCCCGAGGTACTTGGTACCCAGACCAGTATATCCGTTTATCCAGTCTGGTCAGTGTATAGGCTACATGGGCAGTTAATTTAAGCATTATTAAATTCAAATAGCTAAATCCAGTCTTCTGACATACAGTGTAACACCTTCCCTGTAGCAACTTCGTACATTCTACTGTTCCGGTGACCAGTGTCGGACTGGACAGCTAGAACGTTCGGAAAAATATTTAAACTAAAGTGAGGAACCATAATTAACTCAAATATTAATAAGAAAAATTTAGGAAAAAAATTTTAGAAATAAAATACAACCAAGTTAAATGAGCCAGTGCCCTAGCGATGGGTAACCTAGTGGGAAGTTGCGGTTCTCGCAACTAGGAGCCCTAGACCCAGGGAAAAATTCATAAAATAATTTTTAGGACTCCAGAGAAGGGTCATTGAGGTTCCTATGGCATTAGAATGCCAAGAAAATATTTAGGAAAATTTTTCAATCAGTACAGACAATTTTGACCCGTTAAGACAAACGGAGGGCATTTTGGTCATTTCGTCTTCAGAGATGATTTTTGACCAACTTGTCCAATTAAGTACATGAATTATATGACATAAAATATCAATTAATGTTGATGAAAAATTAATTTGAAGTTAGTAGAAATGAAAGAAAAAAAAAGAATAAAATGCCTAATTATGACATCATAATGATGTCATTTAAAACCTCCCACCAATCACCATTTAACAAGCCTTCTTAAAACAATTAAAAGAGAGAAAATGGACCAAAAAAATTC
Organism: Hevea brasiliensis; assembly: GCF_030052815.1. Lineage (NCBI taxonomy): Eukaryota > Viridiplantae > Streptophyta > Magnoliopsida > Malpighiales > Euphorbiaceae > Hevea > Hevea brasiliensis. Next base: position 99,112,699 of record NC_079501.1, read on the forward strand.
TGGTTTTTATCCTTCTTCTTCAGCCAGTTGAGAGTCTCTTCCTCTTCCTCCATAACTTTTATTTTCTTATACCTTCAATCCTTTGATTTCTCACCCCAAAATCTATAAAATCATTCATTAAAATTTGTCACCCAACCTTGCTAGAGTATTTGGCAGCCAAGAAAACAAAAGAAAGTGAAGAATTAACAAGAGAAAATTCTGCCCTACTAAGGTTAGTGCCATCTTTCTCTTTCTTTCTTTGGATATCCATGTTAAGACACTAAGTTAGGCTAGGAAATTGTGGAAATTGAAGAGAATTATGCATGCTAGGGTATATGGTAAATTTCGACAGCCTATTGGGGGTGGTGATTTTGATTGTTTTGATGGGTTTAGAGTGGATTAGAGATGGTGTTTGAAGTGTATATATATATTGATAATGAATTAGTATGTTTAATTAATGTATATTGTGTGAATTGGAATGGGAAATTAGGGTTTTAGAGAGAAATTTGGGCTTTGCTTATGTAATGGTGAATGAACATTCTAATGGTCAATTAGTGACCATTTGAGGTAAATTGACCATAACTTGGAGTGAATTGTAGCATTAAAAAACTGATTTGGTATGCTGCCTAGTGAGACCAGCAGGTTTGGATGTGAGTCCAGCCTATTTGGACAGCCATAACTTGGGCTGTGTAGGTTCAATTGGTGTTTGGCCAATTGGACATAAAACTAGACACATAATGGCACAACTTTGGTGAAGAAACCATGCCCATAAGACCAAACCAAGTGGACTAAAAACTTGCCTCAATCCGGGTGTCCTGCAACCTGTTTCTGCAGAATGACCAAATGAACAGTGATTGTTCATTTGGCCATAACTCAGTGTAGAATGGCCCAATTGACCTAAAATTTTACCAGAAACAAGCTAAGATATAGACCAACAACTTTCATGAAGAAACCCACCCCAAATTATGACCAGAACCTATTCAACAAGGGAGTTGCAGTCACTGTTCACTGCACTGTAGATATGGTCAGTCCAGAAAAATCCCAATCCGGCCAGTTGTGGTTTTTGGACCATAACTTGAGTTACAAAACTCCAAATGGAGTGATTCAAAAAAATAAATTCAACTAGACAAAATAAGGAACAACTTTCATGTTTATCATTTTTCCAAATTCCCACTACAACAGTAACTAATGGAATAGTAAAGATAGGGTATGAAAACTGAAAATTCTGCTCCATTAATTTTAAGCTTAGAAATGGTATTGGTAACCAATACCAACAAATTTTGAATGCAAAATGTGGTATGTTAGGAGTGTTAAAACCAATGTACCTATTTTCTATGCAAAAGTCAACATTTTTGTTGACTAATGAAGGGAATAGTAACACCAAAACTTGAAATTCAAAAATTGTAAAATTCAAAAGTGTCAAATGCCCTAGTATACCTAACAAGATTGGTTTGGATAGTTTGGCATGCCAATAGGGTTAAGTTAGCAGTACTGCACATGGCATTATGCCATTCTGTGATTTCATGGCTTTAGCCATTCTGACATTGTGTTGAGATTTGGCCTTGTGCACGATGTTATCTGACTTATTAGGCACATTACATTTGCCTGCCGGAGATACATATGTGACCGATGGTGTGATGGCCCGAGTACTTGATACCCGGTGCGGTTTACGTTTATCGATCGATCGTCCAGTATATGTTACTTGGGTAACCAAAAATGAAAGTGGATAAATTTAATGAAATAATGAATATAACCATTACAAAATAAGTACGATTACAAATACTCAACGAAAAATTTATTTACAATGAGACATTAATACATTCACTACATATTTATTTTATGTTATTTCTTTTTATTTATTATTGGTACCACTAAGCATTATTGCTTAGCGCGTTGCTTTTGCCACGCGTAGGTTCTGGAGATACTGACCGAGAGCCCAGTAGACCACAGACTGGGTGAGACCTCCTGCAGCTCTGCATAGTGTCCGTGTCACCTCACCATCTTCACTGCATTGGTAGGACACTAGGTTTCATTTTGGTATTTTGTAACTAACTTTTATTTTCTCTTGTGTAATTGAGACTTATGTAATGTATTTTGATGTTAATGTAAATAGTGAAAATTGTGGTTATGAATGAAAAATTTGAGTATTTATTTATTGCTTATATATGAGTACCATGAGAAATGAATGATTGAGAAATGGAAATGTTGTTGAAAAATATTGAGATTTTGATATTGGAGTTTGAGAATGATTGGATATAGTTATTGGAAGTGTTTTTCACAGGTTCCGAAGAACTGTTTTCTCCATTTTTAGCCGGTACTCTGCCGGATTTTCTATAAAATTTTCGGAACCTCAAATAAATTATAATTTCAATAAATGACTTAAATGAATTATATTTCACAAGTTATATTCAAAACTATGATAAAAATTAATTAAGGAAGAATAAAAATGATTAAGATAAAATAGAGTGTTCCGGTACACCGTGTGACATATCTTACTCGGATATACTGTAGACGGGTAAGGGGTGTCACATACAGCACCACCAAAATTAACAAAAATGAAAGGTCAGCAAATAAAAGTAGAATCAACAACTGTAAAGAATATCGATGTCATAACTTCATAAATAATTCATTTACTTTAATTTAGTATGTATTTCTTTATATTTGACACCACTAAGAAAAATTACTTAGCACGTTACTTTTGTAACGCGTAGGTATTGGAGACACAGCTAGGGAGCCCAGCAGACCTACGACCAGGTGAGACATCAGATCTGCACAGGAGTCCAGAGTCATCTGCACTATGCTGCATACATGGTAGGACTTAGGATCTTGTGTAATGATTATCAGTTGTATTTTGACATTTTGTTATGTAATTTTGTATATTCTAAAACTTTAAGGTTTGTAATAATTTGTACATATAACTTTATATGGAGAATATCTGGATGTATTTAAGTTATAATGGATTATATTTTAAAACTATTTAAATATTGTAAAAATCAATAGACTGTGTTGAAATATTGAGACTGTGAAATAGTTGAGATTTTGATATTGTCATATTGAACTGTTTTTAACAGGTTTGGAAGGATAGTTTGTCTGAAATACAGACGGCACCTTGCCAAATTTTTATTACCATTTTTAAAACACTGATTTTATTAAAGTATGAAAATAGTATCAGCATGATATGAATATTACATAAAAGACTTCTTAAAATCAAACTGAGTTCAGGAAATGAGTTAATTACAGACTAGGTGCTCCGGCACGCCGTGTAGCACACCTTGTTCGACTACACTGTAGACGAACGAGGGGTGTTGCATTCTCCACCCAAGTGTGCCGGCTCCTCTCTCTTTCTCTCCATTGAAGAACTTGAGTCCAAGCTTTCTTCCAACCACTTAACCCTACTTTGACCCCAAACTACTCCATAAAGACTTGTTAATTCAACTTGAGAAAGATTTTAAGGAAGGAAAGAAAAGGAAAAAGGGAGGAAATTGATGAGTTGAACTTCAAAGTTTAAGGTTAGTGATTTGAATTGATGATTTATGTTTAATATTTATGTTTTTAGTGTAAGTAACTTAGATCTTAACTTAAAATTAAAAGAAAATAATTGTTGAGGGACCAATGATGAATTTTAGCCAACCTTAATTAGGATTTGAAATGAGTGAGTTTGAGGTATTTGAATGGTTGTTTAGGTTGAGTTGTGTGTGTGAAGTATGGATATATGTTTTGAATGCATTAGATTTGAATTCTATGTAATTAGGGTTTTGAGCATTTTGAAAAATTGGAGAAAAAATTAAGAATTGGTCAATTGATGTAGTTGACCTTATTTGAGTTGAGAAATGGTCAATTGTGACCATTTGTGGTGTGTGTGAATTGTTAGAAATAAGTTTCAATTTGGATTGATTAGGGTCATTATGCGGACAGCTTGACTTAGGTCCCTTTCAGCGATCAAAACTAAAAATTTACCAACCCAATTGATGTGAGGTCAATTGGGAATGAAACTAGACACATAATGGACCATTTTTCATATAGGAATTATGCCTAGAAAATGACCATAACTTAGTGAACAATTAAGCCAAATCCAGATTAGGGCACACTGACCTGTATAAAAATGACCAAATAAACAGTAGTTACATAAATGGCCATAACTTGGTCTAGGAAGGTCCAAATGACCTGAATTTTATACCGATAGGAAGCTGATACATAGCCCTACAACTTTCATGAAGAAAACAAACCCAAATTTTGACCATAACCTGTCCAAAAACTCACCTGCAGTCAGTGTACAAAAACTGCCAATATCCAGAAAATGTCCAGAATTCTGGGTAACACTAAATCCGGCCAGCCATGTTCAAATGGCCACAACTTGGGCTACAAAACTCCAAATGGAGTGATTCAAAAAGAGAATTAAATCTAAGACAATAAGGAACAACTTTGATGAAGGAAACTTAGCCAAATTCCCACAGCAACCAAACCAATGGAATAGTAGAAAATAGGGGACCAAAGCTGAAAAATTATAATTTCTCTTAGGAGACTTAGAAATTGAATTGGCAATCAATGCCAATAAAATTGACACCCAAAATGTGACATATGGGTGCAATTAGAACTAATAAACCTATTAAGTATAGAAAAGTCAACATTTTGACATGAATAGTGCCATCAAACACAAAAATGTGAAAGACCCAAAATTTATAAACCGTAATAGGAAGGATAAGTTTGTAAAGAAATTGTTGGAATTTAAGTATTAGAAATAGATACAGAAGCACTTTAAATTTATGTGTTTCAGTTGGAAAGGGATCTACAAAGGAGAAACGGAAGTTTAAGTAAATTGAGTCAACAAAAGAGGTTTGTGCACAATAAACTTTAATTTATCGTTTTTTAATTGAAAACTTATTTAGCTATGCATTGTGAATTAGTTGTACTAATTATGGGTTTCGAGAAATGCTGTGTTGCCATTTTATGAATGGAAATTTGAATTGGAAATTGAATTGTGTTTTGCATGAAATGTTTGAATAACTTGATTTAAATTATTTTTTATTCACACTTGGCATGGCAATATCACTATGTTCCTCTTCCATTTATGTGGTGAGTATGACTATATTCCTCCCTTTCTGGCTTCCTAGTCAGAAGGTGAGTTTGGATGAGTACTCATTAGCTAGCTAGCCACCTTCTTCATTGATTTCGATTAGTGACGTGAGTATGCCTTGTCGTGATGTACACACGGCATGTTCGGAAATTTTGTGTCATGACCTAAGTTGTGTTATTGATTGGCAACACTGTGTTTATTAAATTGTTCAATCAAATTTGTGTTATATTAAGCTTTGAAAATTATGAAATATTTAAATTGTGATTTGTGATAAATGTGATTTGAAAATTGAAATGTTATTGTGAAATATTTGAACTGTGAATTAATAACAAATGTTTTATATTTTACATTTTATATTTTATTGTGCACCACTGAGTATTTTTATACTCAGCGATAGCTTTCTTTCCTGTCACAGATTGAAACAAGGAAAAATGCAGCAGAGTGAGCTGCTGATTGTTGGGACTACACTGAGATTTTTGTACGGGTATTTAATTATACCCTTGTATATTAGATTTTGATTATATATATAAATATATGTGTGTAAATTATTTGAGCAGATGTATAAAAATTTTGAAATATTATTTTGGGTGTGTAATGGAAGTGCAAATTATTGTAATGTTCGAACTTATTTTTGAGTTTTGCAATGAATATAAATTAATTTTTCTTTAATGGAATATGAATGAAGTTATTTAATATTATTTCTGAAGACAATTGAATTGAGAATTATTTTGAATTATGGAGTTGGGAGAAATGATGTTGATTTGTGTTGTGGTTGTAGTTGATTTTGATGAAATAAATTATTAGAAGTGTTTTTACAAGTGTTTGAAGAACTATTTTTCCCAAATATAAACTGCACTCTGCCGAAAATTTTCTAAAATTTACGTAAAAATAAAAATGTACAAAAATTTTAACTAGTCTTTAAACTTCAAGTAAAAATTTTTAATTCCTACCAAAAGTGCTCACCACTTTCAAAAAGTAAGAAAATTGTTTTAAAATCCCTTGTAGTGTATTTAATGGGTTATCAGTAGACGGAGTCGGTAATTCATTAGGTATACTATGGGATCATGTTATGCCTTATAGAGGGGTAAGGTGTGACACCTCTTCCAAGGAGAATCCTTGAGGAATACCTTTTCACTCACTGTATACTCAATATCTTGTCTTTTTAGATCAATATAGGACTTCTAGCGATCTAATGTAACCTTGAGTCTATCTCTGATGAGCTTAATCTTCTCCTCTATCTACTAAACAATCTCTGGCCAATCAACTTCCTTTCACCTATTTCATCCCATCAAAGAGGAGTTCTGCACTTCCTACCATACAAGGCTTCATATGGAGGCATCCCTATGCTGGATTGGTAGTTATTATTGTAGGCGAACTCAATCAGAGGCAAGTGTGTATCCCAACTACCTTCAAACTCAATCACACAAGCCCATAGCATATCCTCCAATATCTGAATCACCCTCTCAGACTGGCCATCTGTCTGTGGATGGAATGTTGTACTGAAGTTCAATCTAGTTCCTAGGGCTTTTTATAAACTACCCAAGAATCTAGAAGTGAACCTTGGATCTCTATCTGACACAATCGATACTGGCACTCTATGAAGCCTCACTATCCCATTAAGGTACAGTTTAGCCAATCTGTCTAGGCTATAATCCATTCTCACTAGCAGAAAGTGAGCAGACTTGGTTAATCTATCCACAATAACCCATACTACATCATGATTCTTCTGTGTTCTCGGAATTCCCATCACGAAGTCCATTGTGATTCTTTCCCATTTCCACTCGGGTACTGGCAGTAGATGTAACAAACCAGCTGGTACTTGGTGTTCTGCCTTTACTTGCTAACAATTTAGGCATTTAGATACATAATCAGCTATGTCTCTTTTCATACCCATCCACCAATAGTGCTTTTTGATAGTTCTGTACATCTTGATCCCACCAGGGTGCATAGCAAAAGGAGAGTCATGTGCTTCCTTCATAATGATTTGCTTCAATTCCATGTCATTTGGAAAGCACATTCTGTCCTGGTATAGCAATAAGCCATTATCATTCACTGTAAAGCCTAGTTTCTTGTTAACCCGAGTCTCTTTCATCAATTTCTGATACTTTTCATCATTTTGTGTAGCCGTTTTTATTTGATCAATCAACATTGGCTTCATTTGCCAAGCAGCTATCATCTGTCCCTCATCATCTATCTCCAAACTAGCATGCAGTGCTCTAAACTCATGTACTATAGACAAAGGGGAAACTCTTAAGCTTGCCATAGTTTTACTGCTCAAAGCATCAGCTACCACATTTGCTTTCCTGGGCTGGTAATCTATTAAGCTGTCATAATCTTTAATCAACTCTAACAATCTTCTCTGCCTCAAATTCAGCTCTTTCTAGGTGCCCAAATACTTCAGGCTCTTGTGATCTGTGTAGATGTAACACTTTTCCCCATACAGATAGTGTCTCCAGATCTTCAGAGCAAATACTATGGCAGCAGGCTCCAAGTCATGTGTAGGATAGTTTTTCTCGTGTGGTTTTAGCTGACGTGATGCATAAGTAATGACATTTTGGTCTTGCATCAGTACACAGCCTAGCCCATTGTGAGAAATATCGCTATAAATAATATATTCTGTACCCAGAGTAGGTAAAGTCAGGACTGGAGCTTCAGTCAAACATCTCTTCAATTCATCAAAACTCTGCTGACATTTATCAGTCCACTGAAATTTTACATTTTTTTGAAGCAGCTTGGTCAGTGGAGATGCCAACATAGAAAACTCCTTAACAAAATGGCAGTAGTATCCAGCTAAACCTAGAAAACTATGAATTTCTGTGACATTCCTGGGCGGTTTCTAATTCAAAATGGCTTCTACCTTGCTGGAATCTACCTTAATGCCTTCAGTTGACACAATATGCCCCAAGAAAGAGATTTCCTTCAGCTAAAATTTACATTTCGACAATTTGGCATATAGCTGTTTCTCCCTGAGGGTCTGTAGTACAATCTTCAGGTGCCTATCATGCTCCTCTGCATTCCTTAAATACACCAAAATGTCATCAATGAATACCACAATAAACTGATCTAAATATGGCCTGAAAATAGTGTTCATCAGGTCCATAAAAGCCGCTGAAGCATTGGTTAATCCGAATGGCATAACTAGAAACTCATAATGGCCATATCAAGTTCTAAAAGTAGTTTTTGGAATGCTCTGCTCTTGCACCTTCAATTGATAATAGCCTGATCTCAAATCAATTTTATAGAACACAACTGCACCCTTCAATTGATCAAAAAAATAATCTATGCAGGGCAATGGATATCTGTTCTTTATTGTCACCTTATTCAACTATAGGTAGTCGATTCACAGACGAAGAGTGCCATCTTTCTTTTTAACAAATAACACTGGCACTCCCCAAGGTGACACACTAGGGTGAATGAAGCCCTTATCAAGTAACTCTTGCAACTACACCTTCAACTCCTTTAGTTCAGTAGGTGCCATTCTATATGGAGTAATGGAGATTGGGTCCACATCAGGCATAACCTCTATTTCAAATTATACTTCCCTTTTCGAAGGTAACGCTGGCAATTCTTAAAGAAACACATCCGAAAAGTCGCATACTGTAGGAATATCCCTCACTGCGGGACTCTCTGCTTGGATGTCTATCACATGAGCTAGGTAAGCTTCATACCCCTTTCTGATAATTTTTTTAGCAAGTGCAGCAGAAATAAGGTTTGATGGCAATAACTGCCTCTCCCCATGTATTACCACATCATCATACTGAGGGAGACCAAAAGTGACTGTCTTCTGTCTATAGTCAATCATGGCATGATGCTTGGCTAACCAATCCATGCCCAAGATAATGTCATAATCTCTGAAGGGCATTTCTATCAAATCAGACAAAAAAGTATGTCCTTGGATCACCAAAGGACAATCCTTGCACATTCTGTTAACCCTAACCTCTTGTCCTAATGGTCTAGTTACTAGCACCTCAAAATTCATTTTCATGTATGGAACAGCAGTAAGACAAGCAATGCTAGCACTAACATATGAATGTGTAGACCTTGGGTCAAACAAGACATATACATCTTGATTAAAGATTGAGAAAGTACCAGCAATAATGTCAGAAGTCTCAGCCTCTTCTCTCTGTTTCGTTGTGTACACTCTGGCTGAAGTACCACCTTATTCTGCCTTATTCATAGTACTCTGACTTCCAAGTGTACTACCCCTACCCCTGCCTCTACCTCTGCTAACTGCTGGTTAACTCCTTGGTGTAGAAGCTTGGGCTGATCCCTCTTATGTAGCAGATGGTCTATGTAACACCCCCGTTTGTATAGCCTGGTAGATTTCACTGTTCCGGTGACCGGTGTCAGTCCGAATAATTAAGGGGATTAGAACCACACTTAAGACAACTAGAGAAGCCATAAATACAAATAATTAGTAATTTCCAATTAGTTAAGTATAAATAACAAAAATGGAATATAAGAAGTTAAACGAGCCGAGAGTCACAGCGATGGGTGACCTTCTCGGGAATGACTGCGAAGTCATTTTGAACTCAAATTTCGAACCGTAAAATGTGACGCTGCGGTCCTTAGGACCCTTATGAACACAGTGGAAAAGAGAAAATCATGAAAAAGAACTGTTAAGTCAGTCAAATAATTAGGTCAAGGAGTCGGAAGAAATATTGAATTATTTGCAAACCAGGATGAACCGGCAAGGGGCAATTTGGTCAATTGACCCCGAGAGCTGACTCCTGACCTAACTGTCAAATAAAATTGGAGAAAAGAAAATTTTGGAATCGAGAATTAATTTAAAGAACTAATAAAAAAAAAAGAAAGAAAATGAAAAAGGTGTAGGGAGATGACATCATGCATGACATCATGCATGATGCCATAAATATTATAATTAATATTTAATTAATTAGATTTTTTTTTGGGGTCTTCCATAAGCTAAAATAGATAAAAGAAAAGAAAAATAAAATTAAATCCATCTTCCTTACCCAAACTTGCCGCCTCACTCTCTCCATTATTCTCCATGGAAATTCTTCCATCAAAGCTTTTCTTCAAGCTTTGAAACCCTTACCAAATCCCAACTTTTTCCATAATCACTTCATAAAACCTTATTCCCTTCCCTTGAGAAAGAAATTTAACAAGAAAGAAAGAAGAAAGGAGGAGAAAAATTGAAGATTTGGTATTAAAGTTGAGGTAAGTATATCAATTTGAAAGTTTGAGATTTGATTGTTGTGTTTTTAGTTTGAATTAGCTTGTAATATGGTTAAAATGAAAAGAAAAAAATTGTGAGGGACAATTACTAAAATTTCAGCCAGCTTGAAGGGGAGTATGATTTGCATAGTTTGATGGATTTGAATGAGTATATAAACCCCAATTAACTTAGTGATTATAGTTAAAAGCATTAAATGTAGTTAAATACAACAATTTAGTAAGTTAGGGTTTTGGGACTTAGGGTTTATGAACCAAAAATGTAAGAAATGAGTAAATGGTGTCTTTGACCTATTGTGAAGTGAAAATTGGTTATTTATGACCAAATGAGTTGTGTTGGAATGATTGGAATTAAAGCTAAATTCGGAGGGAGTGTGGTCATGCTGCTGGCAGCATGACCAAGTCAACTTTGAAGGACCAAAAATGAAATTTTACAAGTCCAATTGATATGGGACCAATTGGGGATGAAAATAGACATAAAATGACACAATTTTCATTTAGGAACCATGCCCAAAAAGTGACCAAAACCTAGTGAACAAATTGACCAAAGTTGGAAAAGTGCAGGCTGCCCTGTACAAACTGACCAAATGAACAGTACTAGTTTATTTGGTCATAACTCGAGCTAGGAAGGTCCAAATGACCTGAAATTTTACCAGTGGTTAGATGAGATATAGACCTAAAACTTTTATGAAGAACACAGACCCAAATTCTGCCATTAACCAAGTCATTTGGCCGCCCCAAGTTGGTGACCCAAAACTGCCAGCACCAAAATTGCCCAGAAAATCTGGGTTGTTTCCAATCCGGCAGCCATGGTTCAAATGGCCATAACTTGAGCTACAAAACTCCAATTTGAGTGATTCAAAAATGAGAATAAACTTAAGACAATAAGAAACATTTTCTATAAAGGAAGTTTTTCCAAATTCTAACAGTAAGATTATCAATGGAACAGTGCAACTAGGGACACCAAAACTGAAAATTTGACAATTTTGCCTAAAGGACTTAAGCTTTGAGAAAATGACCAAAACCAACAAATTTAATGATCAAAATGTGGTATGTGGGTGAAGTTGGAGTTCCCATACCTATTAAGCCTTAGAAAGTCAACAATTTGACTTGAATAGTGTAGTGAATAGTAACTCAAAACACAAAAACTTTGAGAACGTCGAATTTAGCACGTTAGAGCTAGGTAAAAGTGAAGTTAAATTTATTTTTGGATTTATGCTAAGATATGGTACTGAAACACTATGAAACTATGTGTTTCAGCTGAAAAAGACTTGGAAGCTCGGAGAGACTGAGTCAAGGCCTAGAGGCGACTCACGTCAGGTCTGTGCACAGTAATTTTTGTTTAAATATATGATTCTTGAAAATTTGATTTTTTTTTAGTTAATTATGAATTGTGTTGCCATTTATGATTGTGAATATGACTTTGAAAATTGACCAGATTTCTCATAAATTATTTGAATAAATTGTTTTGAATTGATTTTATGTTCACACTTAGCATGACAGTATCACATTATTCCTCCTCCATTTATGGGGTTGAGATCATTTATTTTCCTCCCTCTCTGGCTTGCCAGTTGAGGTTGAGATCGGATGAGTACTCATTAGCTAGCTAGCCACCTCCCTCATTGATTTTGATTAATGGGGTTGTAGATTGCTTTGTCGTGGTGTACAACACGGCATTGATTGGAAATTTTGTATCATGGCTTAAGTTGTATATGAATTGGCAACACTGTGTTTCTTAAATTATTCGACTAAATTGTGTTATTATGAGCTCTGATAGTTTGCGAAATGTGATTGAGAAATATTTAAACTGTGTTTTGATAATGAATGATTTATATATTACATTTTAAATTTTTATTGTGCACCACTGAGTATTTTTATACTCAGCGATAGCTTATTTTGCTGTCGCAGATAAGAGCAAGGAGAAAGCAGCAAAGTGAGCTGCTATTGAATTGAGAACTACACCGGTCTTTTTGCACGGGTATTATTTTATACCCTCATAGTTAATTTTGATGTAAATATAGAAATGTTGTATGTATCAATGTAAAGTTGAGCAGTTGTAAAATAAATTGTAATAATATTATTTTTGAATTTCCTTCTGTAAATTAATATTTGTACTTTTGAATTTCATACTTTATGCCCTGTGAATGAAGTTATTAAATATTTTGAGATGATAAATTTTGATTTGGATTGTGGAATTATTTTGAAGTGAATTGAATTGAATTGATTTGAGATTTATTAGAGGTTGGGAGTTGAGAAAATTATTTGAAGTGTTTTTTTTTAGGTATTTGAAGAACTGTTTTCTCCAAATACACTCTGTCAAAATTTTTATAAAATTTGCGGCAAAATTAAAATGGACAAAAATTTTTACTAGTATTTAAACTTTGAATAAATGGTTTTTAATTCCTCTCAAAATGCTCACCACTTCCAGAATGTAAGAAAATTGTTTTAAAATCCTTTGTAGTGTACTTAATGAATTATCGGTAGGTGAAGTTCGGTAGTTCATTAGGTATTCTATGGGATCATGTCATGTCTTACAGAGGGGTGAGGTGTGACATGTTTTAGATTCTCCCCCCCTTAAAATAAATTTCGTCTCGAAATTTTACCTGGTATCAATCTCAGAACAGCTGTGGATGCTGTCTCCTCATATCCTCATCTCGTTCCCAAGTAGCTTCTTGGCCCGAATGATAGTTCCACAGCACTTTTACTAATGGTATCTGCTTGTTCCGTAACTGCTTCACCTCATAACCCAGAATCTTTATGGGTTCTTCCTCATATGTGAGGTCTGGATTTACTTCAATTTCTTCTACTGGTAGTACATGAGATGGGTCTGATTGATACCTCCTCAACATAGACACATGGAAGACATTATGTATCTTCTCCAACTTTGGAGGTAGTGCCAACCGATATGCCAAAGGACCCATTTTTTCCAGAACCTCATATGGCCCGATAAAACGAGGACTTAGTTTCCCCTTTCTGCCAAATCTCATAATTCTCTTCCAAGGAGAAACCTTGAGGAAAACTTTCTCACCCACAGCATACTCAATATCCCTTCTTTTCAAAACAATATAGGACTTCTGACGGTCTGATGCAGTCTTAAGTCGATCTCTGATTACCCTGATCTTCTCCTCAGTTTGCTGAACAATTTCGGGTCCAATCATCTTTCTTTCGCCCATGTCATCCCAACACAATGGGGTTCTACATTTTCTGCCATACAAAGCTTCATATGGAGGCATCCCAATGCTTGATTGGTAGCTGTTGTTGTAAGCAAACTCAATCAAAGGCAAGTGTGTATCCCAACTACCCTCAAACTCAATCACACAAGCCCGTAGCATGTCCTCCAAGATCTGAATTACCCTCTCAGACTGGCCATCTGTCTGTGGGTGGAATGCCGTACTGAAGTTCAATCTAGTGCCTAGGGCTCTCTGAAGACTACCCCAGAATCTAGAAGTGAACCTAGGATCTCCGTCTGATATAATGGATACTGGCACTCCATGAAGCCTCACAATCTCATCGATGTACAACCTGGCCAATCTGTCTAAACTGTAGTCCATTCGGACTGGCAGAAAATGAGCAGACTTAGTCAGTCTGTCGACAATGACCCATACTGCATCATGACTCTTCTGTGCCTTCGGAAGTCCCCTTACAAAATCTGTCGTTATTCTTTCCCATTTCCATTCTGGCACTAGTAGTGGATGTAATAACCCAGTGGGTACTTGATGCTCTGCCTTTACTTGCTGACAAGTTAGGCATTTGGATACAAACTCTGCCACATCTCTCTTCATACCCATCCACCAGTAATGCTCCTTTAGCCCTCTATACATTTTTATACCACCAGGGTGCATGGCAAAAGGAGACTCATGTGCTTCCTTCAAAATGATCTGCCTCAAATCAACATCATTAGGAACACATATTCTACCCTGGTGTAGCAGTAGACTATCATCTCTGATTGAAAACTCTGGTTTCTTGCCCTGTCTGACTTCTTCCAACACCACGATACCTTTCATCATTACGGCGACCATTCGACCGATCAATCAACACTGCCAGTGCATGCCATGCAACTGCTGTCTGCCCCTCATCATTAATCTCTAAACTGGCATGTAATGATCTCAACTCATGTACCAAAGACAAAGGAGTAACCCGTAGACTTGCCATAGTCTTGCGACTTAGGGCGTCAGCTACAACATTAGCTTTCCCTGGCTGATAGTCTATCAGACAATCATAGTCTTTTATCAACTCTAACCATCTCCTCTGTCTCAAATTCAACTCTTTCTGGGTGCCCAAATACTTCAAACTCTTATGATCTGTGTAGATGTAGCACTTCTCCCCATACAAATAATGTCTCCAGATCTTAAGAACAAACACAATAGCTGCAAGCTCCAAATCATGTGTTGGATAATTCCTCTCATGTGGTTTTAGCTGGCGTGATGCATAGGCAATGACATTTCGATCTTGCATCAATACACAGCCTAACCCATTGTGAGAAGCATCGCTGTAAACTGTATATTCTTTACCCAGTGTAGGTAAAGTTAGGACTGGAGCCTCAGTCAAACATCTTTTCAATTCATCAAAACTTTGCTGGCATTTGTCCGTCTACTGAAATTTCACATCCTTTCTAAGTAGCCTGGTCAATGGAGATGCCAACATGGAGAATCCCTTCACAAATCGACGGTAGTATCCAGCTAACCCCAGAAAATTGCAAATCTCTGTGACATTTCTGGGTGGCTTCCAATTAAGGACAGCTTCAATCTTGCTAGGATCTACCTTAATACCCTCTGCTGATACTATGTGCCCCAAAAAGGATATCTCCTTCAGCCAAAATTCACATTTCGACAATTTGGCGTATAGCTGTTTCTCCCTCAAAGTCTGCAGTACAATCCGCAGATGTCTATCATGCTCTTCTGCATTCCTCGAATAGACCAATATATCATCGATAAATACCACAACAAACTGGTTGAGGTACGGTCTGAAGATAGTGTTCATCAGATCCATAAAAGCAGCCGGAGCATTAGTTAACCCGAATGGCATGACCAAGAACTCATAATGGCCATAGCGGGTTCTGAAGGCAGTTTTAGGAATACTCTGCTCTTGTACTTTCAGCTGATAATAACATGATCTCATGTCAATTTTGGAGAACACAGCTGCACCCCTCAACTGATCAAATAAGTCATCAATGCGGGTCAATGGGTATCTGTTCTTTATTGTCACCTTATTCAACTGCCGATAGTCAATGCATAACCGGAGAGTACCATCTTTCTTCTTAACAAACAACACTGGCGCTCCCCAAGGTGACACACTAGGGCAGATGAAGCCCTTGTCAAGCAACTCTTGCAACTGTACTTTCAATTCTTTTAGTTCTGTTGGTGCCATTCTGTATGGCGTTATGGAGATTGGGTCCACACCAGGCATAACATCAATTTCAAACTGCACTTCTCTTTCTAGAGGTAATCTTGGCAATTCATCAGGAAACACATCCGGAAAGTCACATACAGTAGGAATGTCCTTCAGTGCTGGACTCCCCACTTGGGTGTCTATCACATGTGCCAAGTACGCCTCACACCCTTTTCTAATCATTTTTACGCCGGCAATTGAAATGATGTTTGAAGGCAATAACTGCCTCTCCCCATGTATTACTACATCACCATACTGAGGGAGATCAAAAGTGACTGTCTTCAGTCTACAGTCAATCATCGCATGATGCCTGGCTAACCAATCCATGCCCAAGATAATATCATAATCTCTGAAGGGCATTTCAATCAAATCAGACAGAAAAGTGTGTCCTTGGATCACCAAAGGACAATCCCTATATAGCCTATTTACCCTGACCTCTTGGCCTAATGGACTAGTTACTAGCACATCATAGTCCATTGGTACACACTGAATAGCAGTAGAACACATCACACTAGCACTAACATACGAATGTGTGGAGCCAAGATCAAATAACACATGTACATCTTAGTCAAGGATGGAAAAATTACCAGCTATAGAGTCTGATGTTTCAGCCTCCTCCCTCTGACGCATGGTATACACTCTAACTGGAGCGCCACTGGATACTGGCTGGTTAACAGTGCTTTCACTTCCAGGAGTGTTACGAGGACCCCTACCTCTGCCTCCACCTCTAGCAGCTGACTGTGACCCTCTAGGTGCAGAGGCTTGGGCTAATCCCTCAGATGTAGCAGAAGGTCCAGACCGGCGCGGACTAGTGCAATCCTTAGCGAAATGTCCACTCCCTCCATAGTTAAAACATGCACCAGTAGCTTTGAAACAAACCCCACCATGAGTTCTACCATAAGTTTCACACTATCGTACTGATAGAGCTTCTCGGGGTGCCTGCTGAGTCTGCTGACCAGACCGGGGTGGTCTTTGGTCAGAAAATCTGCCTCTGTCAGATCTACGGGAGCTGGATCCCCCAAACTGTTTTCTCTTTCCAGAACCACTCTCAGATGTTTGTCCCGTAGTCTTTTCAGTCTTCACTTTCTCTCGTGTACCCTTCTTTACTACCCCTTCAGATTCTATCCTTTCCAGTTCTAGGGCCTGTGAGATCAACTCAGCAAAATTCTGATGTCGGAAACCCACAACTTGCATTCTCAGATTCGGCCTTAACCCAGACTCAAACCTCTTACATCTATCTCTGGGGGTGGAGACTAAGCTTCCAGCATAGTGGCTTAGCCTTAAGAAGTCTCTCTCATACTCTGCTATGGTTCGGTCCCCTTGTTTCAAACTCAGGAATTCTTGTAACTTCATATCCACATACGCATTAGGAACCCATTTCTGCTTGAATTCCCTCAGGAAGTCTGTTTATGTCAGCACAGGTGGCTCAACCAGGCTGTGGGGGATGGTTTTCCACCATTCATACGCATCCCCTTGCAACAAGGAAACATAATACTCGAACTTCAGCTCTTTTGTACACTGCAGCTTTCTAAAAACTCATTCCATTCTTTCCAACCACTGTTCTGCCTCCAGTGGATCCCAGTGCCTTTAAACTCGGTGGCCCCAAATTTCATCAATTTTTCATATTGCCGAGCTGAGGGCTGTGGTTGTGCTACAGGTACTTGCATCTGAGCTTGGGGTGGCACATTACCCGTCATTTGCTGAAAAAATGCAACCATCTGCTGTACAAACTGAGCAGGGAACTGCAATGCTGGAGTAGGAGCTAGAGTGGCTGACCTACTCACGTTTTGGAGTGCTGGGGCTTCCCCTTGAACCTCAGCCTCTACAGATTGTTCTTCAGAATGATCTCCTCCTTCCATTCCGTTTTCCCAAATTTTCTACTTCCTGAGATCAAACACAAGGAGGTTGACCTCCGTTAGTGCATATTCATGATGTAAATATGTCATATGTATCAATTAAAGACAATTGAGCAGTTGTACTTATCAATAAAATATTCATACACATAGTCAAAATTTATTGAAAAATCATGCTCTGATACCACTAAAACATGTCACACGTCACCCCTCTGTAAGACATGACATGATCCCGTAGAATACCTAATGAACTACCGAACTTCACCTACCGATAATTCATTAAGTACACTACAAAGGATTTTAAAACAATTTTCTTACATTCTGGAAGTGGTGAGCATTTTGGGGGGAATTAAAAACCATTTATTCAAAGTTTAAATACTAGTAAAAATTTTTGTCCATTTTAATTTTGCCGCAAATTTTATAAAAATTTTGACAGAGTTCCATTTGTATTTGGAGAAAACAGTTCTTCAAATACCTAAAAAAAAACACTTCCAGTAATTTTCTCAACTCCCAACCTCCAATAAATCTCAAATCAATTCAATTCAATTCACTTCAAAATAATTCCACAATCCAAATCAAAATTTATCATCTCAAAATATTTAATAACTTCATTCACAGGGCATAAAGTATGAAATTCAAAAGTACAAATATTAATTTACAGAAGGAAATCCAAAAATAATATTATTACAATTTATTTTACAACTGCTCAACTTTACATTGATACATACAATATTTCTATATTTACATCAAAATTAACTATGAGGGTATAAAATAATACCCGTGCAAAAAGACCGGTGTAGTTCTCAATTCAATAGCAGCTCATTCTGCTGCTTTCTCCTTGCTCTTATCTGCGACAGCAAAATAAGCTATCGCTGAGTATAAAAATACTCAGTGGTGCACAATAAAAATTTAAAATGCAATACATAAATCATTCATTATCAAAACACAGTTTAAATATTTCTCAATCACATTTCGCAAACTATCAGAGCTCATAATAACACAATTTAGTCAAATAATTTAAGAAACACAGTGTTGCCAATTCATACACAACTTAAGCCATGATACAAAATTTTCGATCAATGCCGTGTTGTACACCACGACAAAGCAATCTACAACCCCATTAATCGAAATCAATGAGTGAGGTGGCTGGCTAGCTAGCTAATGAGTACTCATCCGATCTCAACCTCAACTGGCAAGCCAGAGAGGGAGGAAAATAAACGATCTCAACCCTATAAATGGAGGAGGAATAATGTGATACTGTCATGCTAAGTGTGAACACAAAATCAATTCAAAACAATTTATTCAAATAATTTATGAGAAATCTGGTCAATTTTCAAAGTCATATTCACAATCATAAATGGCAACACAATTCATAATTAACTAAAAAAAAATCAAATTTTCAAGAATCATATATTTAAACAAAAATTATTGTGCACAGACCTGACGTGAGTCGCCTCTAGGCCTTAACTCAGTCTCTCCGAGCTTCCAAGTCTTTTTTAGCTGAAACACACAGTTTTATAGTGTTTCAGCACCATATCTTAGTATAAATCAAAAAATAAATTTAACTTCACTTTTACCTAGCTCTAACGTGCTAAATTCGACGTTCTCGAAGTTTTTGTGTTTCGGGTTACTATTCACTACACTATTCAAGTCAAATTGTTGACTTTCTAAGGCTTAATAGGTATGGGAACTCCAACTTCACCCACATACCACATTTTGGTCATTAAATTTGTTGGTTTTGGTCATTTTCTCAAAGCTTAAGTCCTTTAGGCAAAATTGTCAAATTTTCAATTTTGGTGTCCCTAGTTGCACTGTTTCATTGGTAATTTTACTGTTGGAATTTGGCAAAACTTCCGGCATAGAAAATGTTCCTTATTGTCTTAAGTTTATTCTCATTTTTTAATCACCCAAATTGGAGTTTTGTAGCTCAAGTTATGGCCATTTGAACCATGGCTGCTGGATTGGAAACAACCCAGATTTTCTGGGCAATTTTGGTGCTGGCAGTTTTGGGTCACCAACTTGGGGTGGCCAAATGACTTGGTTGCTGGCAGAATTTGGATCTGTGTTCTCTATAAAAGTTTTAGGTCTATATCTCATCTAACCACTGGTAAAATTTCAGATCATTTGGACCTGCCTAGCTCGAGTTATGACCAAATGAACTAATACTATTCATTTGGTCATTTTGTACAGGGCAGCCTGCACTTTTCCAACTTTGGTCAATTTGTTCACTAGGTTTTGGTCACTTTTTGGGCATGGTTCCTAATGAAAATTGTGTCATTTTATGTCTATTTTCATCCCCAATTGGTCTCATATCAATTGGACTTGTAAAATTTCATTTTTGGTCCTTCAAAGTTGACTTGGTCATGCTGCCAGCAGCATGACCACACTCCCTCCGAATTTAGCTTTAATTCCAATCATTCCAACACAACTCATTTGGTCATAAATGACCAATTTTCACTTCACAATAGGTCAAAGACACCATTTACTCATTTCTTACATTCTTGGTTCATAAACCCTAAGTCCCAAAACCCTAACTTACTAAATTGTTGTATTTAACTACATTTAATGCTTTTAACTATAATCACTAAGTTAATTGGGGTTTATATACTCATTCAAATCCATCAAACTATGCAAATCATACTCCCCTTCAAGCTGGCTGAAATTTCAGTAATGGTCCCTCACAATTTTTTTCTTTTCATTTTAAGCATATTACAAGCTAATTCAAACTAAAAACACAACAATCAAATCTCAAACTTTCAAATTGATATACTTACCTCAACTTTAATACCAAATTTTCAATTTTTCTCCTCCTTTCTTCTTTCTTTCTTGTTAAATTTCTTTCTCAAGGGAAGGGAATAAGGTTTTATGAAGTGATTATGGAAAAAGTTAGGATTTGATAAGAGTTTCAAAGCTTGAAGACAAGCTTTGATGGAAGAATTTCCATGGAGAATAAGGGAAAGAGTGAGGCGGCAAGTTTGGGTAAGGAAGATGGATTTAATTTTTTTTATCTTTTCTTTTCTTTTATCTATTTTAGCTTATGGAAGACCCCAAAAAAAATCTAATTAATTAAATATTAATTATAACATTTATGGCATCATGCATGATGTCATGCATGATGTCATCTCCCTACACCTTTTTCATTTTTTTTTATTAGTTCTTGAATTTAATTCTCGATTCTGAAATTTTTTTTCTCCGATTTTATTTGACAGTTAGGTCAGGAGTCAGCTCTCGGGGTCAATTGACCAAATTGCCCCTTGTCGGTTCATCCCAGTTTGCAAATAATTCAATATTTCTTCCGGCTCCCTGACCTAATTATTTGACTGACTTAACAGTTCTTTTTCATGATTTTCTCTTTTCCACTGTGTTCATAAGGGTCCTAAGGACCGCAGCGTCACATTTTACGGTTCGAAATTTGAGTTTAAAATGACTTCGCAGTCGTTCCCGAGAAGGTCACCCATCGCTGTGACTCTCGGCTCGTTTAACTTCTTATATTCCGTTTTTCTTATTTATACTTAACTAATTGGCAATTACTAATTATTTGTATTTATGGCTTCTCTAGTTGTCTTAAGTGTGGTTCTAATCCCCATAATTATCTGGACCGACACCGGTCACCAGAACAGTTAAATCTACCAGGCTATGCAAACGGGGGTGTTACAGTCTAGAACGGCATGCACTTGTATAATCCTTAGCAAAATGACTGGTCCCTCCACAGTTAAAACATGCTCCTGTGGCTCCATAGCATACTTCAATGTGTGTTTTGCCACATGTCTCACATAGACGAATCGATAGTGCATCTTTGGGTGTCTGCTGGGTCTGCTGACCGGATCGGGGTGGTTTCTGCCCAGAAGATCTACCTCTACCAGACTTACGTGAACTGGATCCCCCAAAGTACTTCCTCTTTCCTGATCCACTATCAGGAGCTTGACCAGTAGCCTTCCCACTTTTCTCTTTCTCTTCTGAACCCTTTTTAGCTGCCTCTTCCATTTCTATCCTCTCTAGTTTCAGGGCTTGTGAGATTAGCTCTGAGAAATTTTGGTGTCAAAACTCCACTACTTGCATTCTCAAATTAGGCCTTAACTTGGCCTCAAAACGTTTACACCGATCTTTGGTAGTGGTAAGCAGGCTTCCAGCATAGTAACTAAGCCTGGAGAAGTCTCTCTCATTCTCTGCTACTGTTTTGTCCCCTTGCTTGAGACTCAGAAACTCTTGCAACTTCATGTTAACATATATGTTGGGGACCCATTTTTGTTGGAATTCCCTCAGAAAATTAGACCATGTGAGGATCGGAGGCTCAATTAAGCTGTGAGGGATGGTTTTCCACCATTCATAAGCATCTCCTTGCAGCAAAGAAACTGAATACTCAAATTTCAATTCTTCTATGCAATGTAACTTCTTGAATACCCGTTCCATTCTTTCAATCCATTGCTCTGCCTCTAATAGATCCACAGTACCCTTAAATTCTATCACCTCAAATTTCATTAGTTTGTCATACTGCCTGGCTGGTGGTTGTGGTTGTGCCACTAGGGTTTGAATTGGGGCTTGAGTGGGCATGTTTCTAGCCATTTGTTGAAATAGTGTAGCCATCTGCTGAGCAAACTGAGCAGAAAACTGTGACATTGGAGGAGCTAGAGTGGCTGACCCACTCACATTCTGGAGAGCTGGGGCTTCTTCCTGTGCCTCTGTCTCAACAGACTATTCAACCGAATGATCCCCTTCTTCTATTTCAATTCAAAGAGATTATCTATTCCCTGATAACAAACACAAGGAGGATTATCTCCATTAGTTCATATTCATGATGTAAATGTATCATATGTATCAATAAATGATATTGAGCAGTTGTACTAATCAAGAAAATAATTCAAATACATAGTTCAAAACTCATTCAAAACATAACTCTGATACCACTAAAACATGTCATACCTTACCCCTCCGTAAGGCATAACATGATCCCGTAGTATACCTAATAAATTATCGAACTTCACCTACTGATAACTTATTAAATATACTACAAGGGATTTTAAACCGAATTCAACTCATTTTAAAGTAAAAAGTGATGTTAAATCATTGCTAAAAAGCCTTTAAATTCAATTTATATCATAAGTCAACTTTTTGATAAATCCAACCTTCCACAAATTTTATAAAAATTTCGGCAGAGTGCTGGCTGTAATTTGAGAAATAGTTCTTCAAAACCTAAAAAGAAAGCACTTCCAATGTATTTTTCCCAATCCCAACTCCAAAAATCCTCAATTCAACACAAACTCAAAGCAATTTCAATGTCCATCAATTCTCAATTCAACACAATTTAAAATAAACATCAATTTTATTTAACATATTCAATATAAACACAAAAGTCTTAATTTTTCAAAAAAAAAAGAACAAAAATAATATCATTACAAATTTTACTATACAACTGCTTAACTAATATAAAAGATACATATGAACAAAAATATTTACACCAAACTAAATGATAAGGGGTATAATTAATATACCCGTACAAAAATCCTCAAAGTGTGCTCCTGTCATTATAGCAGCTCACTCTACTACTTTGTCCTTTCTTTTATCTGCGACAGCAAATAAAAGCTATCGCTGAGTAACTTTTTCTCAGTGGTGTACAATACAAATTTAAAGTTGTTGAACATAAAAGCAAACATTGATAACACATAATTAAATCCTTTCACCATCACATTTCATGAAATTGATGTCAACATTTACAATACCATTTTATCAAAATAATTTATAAATTACAGTGTTGTCAATCAATACACACCTTAGGTCATGACACAAAATTTCCAATCGATGCCGTGTTGTACACTATGACAAGGCAATCTCAACCCCACTAATTGAAATCAATGAGGGAGGAGGCTAGCTAGCTATATGAGTATTCATCCAATCTCAACTTCAAACTGGGAAGCTAGAGAGAGAGGAATATAACCAATCTCAACCCCATAAATGGAGGAGGAATACAACGATACTGTTATGCTAAGTGTGAATATAAAACCAAATTCAAAATCATATTATTCAAACATTTCATGCAAAACACTAATCAATTTTCATTTCAAATTCACATTTACAAAGTAGGCAATACAACATTCCTCAAGGCATTATTTAGCACAAATTGTTCCAAAATGTGTTCAAATAATTTTCTAATGGTAAACCAAAAGTGAAAAAGTTATTGTGCACAAACCTCTAATGAGTCGCCTCTCTGCCTTGACTCACTTGTTCCCTATCCTTTTCAATATCTTTTTCTACTGAAATACACAGTTTAAAGCATTTTAATTTTCATTCAACTCATTTCCCATAATTGATTCAATAATTAAATTTATGCATATTAAATTTTCCTTATAAGTTTCCTCTAATGGTTGAATTCCTTGTATGCGGTATGTTTATGGTTACTATTCATTTAACCAATTGGTCAAAATGTTGACTTCCTCATACTAAATAGGTATACTAATTCTAATCATCCCCACATACCACATTTTAGGTTATATTTTTGTTGCCATTGATTTCCAAATTAAATTCAAAGTTTCCTAGGAGGAATTACAAATTTTCAGTTTTGGGTCACTTAATTTTACTATTACATTGGACCTTCTACAGTGGAAATTTGGCTAACTTTCCTCTACCAAAGTTGTTCCTTAATGTCTTAGCTTTAATTTCCTTTTTGAATCACACAATTTGGAGTTTTGTAGCTCAAGTTATGCTATTTCTAATGTGGCTGGCCAGATTGATAAAATCCAGAATTCTGGGCACAATTCTAGTTCTGGCAGATTTGAGGGACCAATTTTGGTTAGCAATTTGACTAGGTTGTGGCCAGAATTTGGGTTATTGTTCTCCATGAAAGTTGTTCTACTATGTCTAAGCTTTCCATTGATATAAAAATCAGGTCATTTGGACCTTTCTACACCAAGTTATGACCATTTGAACAAGTACTATTCATATGGTCAATTCTGTACAATGGCAGTGTGCATAATCCAGAAAACTTTTCACTAACTTATGGTCAATTTTACAGTTGGATTTCTACATGAAAATTATAGTTTTGGGTCTTAATTTTCATCTCCAATTGGCTTCACACCAATTGGAGTACCATAATTTTAGTTATGGCCATTTAAGTTGACCATAGTGAGGCTATCCAGATTAGGCCATTACCATTCACCATTCAATTCCTATTTCAACTATGCAATCACACCCCATTTCACACCAATTGATTAATTTAAGCCTCAATTAGGTCAATTAGCATCCATTCCCCAATTCCCCCAAATTTTCCCCAAATTTCCCATTGATCAGGAATCCTAATTCACCTATTGTTTCAATTCATGAAATTTAAACATACAAATCATTTATCCTTAGTCCTTTAAGCATTAATACACATTTAATTAGATTAGAACACTTCAATTCCCCTCAATTGCAAGGCTGGCTGAAATTTCTCCCTCTCCCAATCTTGCAAATTTTTTAAGTTTCTTAATATAATTTAATGTTGGGACTTAGTAAATTTATGGAGAATTTTTAGGGTTTTAAGAGCTCCCAAAACTCATCCATGGAGGTTTAAGTGAGAGAGTGAAAGAGAGAGGAAGTGGGACAGAAAGCAAGAAGAAGATGGAATGAATTTTGTTTTTTTTCTTTATTGGTCACTTTATGTAGTAATTATCCCCTAATTTCCAAAGTATAAATTAATAAATTTTTTATTACATCATGCTTATCTAATGGTGATATCATAATTCACCTTTTTCTTTTCTTTTCTTTTTCCTTTCCTTCCACAACTCTTCATGTCTTTAATCATTTTTCATAATTTTAATTTCCTATATTTTAATAGACATTTAGGCCAGAAGTCACCTCTAAGGGTGAATTGATCATTTTGCCCCTCACTGGTCTGATCCGTTTCTCCAACAGTGCTAAATTGCTTCCGGAACCCTGATTCAATTATTTGAGCTTGTTCTCAATTCTTTTCTATGATTTTCATATTACCCTTAGCTTTACAATAATTCTTAGGCCTGGGGTGCTATAGGGTCCCACTCGAAAATAGGGCAGCGACTTACTTAGCAGTCACTGCCCGGTTCGGTTACCCATCATTGTGGCATTGGCTTATTTAACCCATTATGTCTTGTTTTCTTAATTTTCATTTCATCTTCATGTTCTGGCAATTTATTTTCATTTATGGCTTTTCTAGATGACTTAATTCTAGTTCTAAACCCCTTGACTATTTGGACTGACACCGGTTACCGAAACAGTGAAAAGTATAGGACTATGCATGTAGGAGTGTTATAATGAACTTGGTAATGGCAAACTATCTTGGAAGTGGTGGACTATTACTTTGATAATTTTCAAGTAGTGGACAATCGCCCTAATAATTTTCAAGCAGCAATCTATCATTTTGATAAATAATAAGCTGGACTATCGCTGTAATGGTCAGGCTCCAACCACTAGAGGAATTGTCTGCTTTGGCTGTAAGCCTCACGGTTTTCTCCCATTGATGGAATGGAAAACTTCCCATGAGGTCACCCATTCTAGGATTTCTCTCAAGCGAGCGCACTTAACCCTGGAGTTCTTCCAATTCTCCAGGCCATTCCACCAAAAGGTGCCTCTAATGATTAGTTCTCCCATTTTATATATCATTACTTTCCACTCCCATTACGATGTGGGACGTGTTTCCCATCTTTCAGGGAGCTTTTCACCGTGTGCAATAGAATCACTGGGGCATTGCCTTAGGGCCTTGTGGCCCACCAGCTTCCGCCACAAGTGTCCTCACTTTTTGCACCGTACTGAGGGAGCTTTCGGCTCTAATACCAATTGTAATGACCACAAGGCCCTAAGACAGTGCCCCAGTGATTCTGTTGGACACTGCGAAAAGCTCCCTGAAAGATGAGAAACACGTCCCACATCGGAATGGGAGTGGAAAGTAATGATATATAAAATGGGAGAACTAATCACTAGAGGCACCTTTTGGTGGAATAGCCTGGAGAGTTGGAAGAACTCCAGGGTTAAGCGTGCTCGCTTGAGAGAAATCCTAGGATGGGTGACATCCTGGG
Organism: Hevea brasiliensis; assembly: GCF_030052815.1. Lineage (NCBI taxonomy): Eukaryota > Viridiplantae > Streptophyta > Magnoliopsida > Malpighiales > Euphorbiaceae > Hevea > Hevea brasiliensis. Next base: position 99,139,209 of record NC_079501.1, read on the forward strand.
AAGTTCTCCATTCCACCTATGAGACAAAATCGTGAGGCTTATGGCCAAAGCGGACAATTCCTCTAGTGGTTGGAGCCTGACCCTTACAATCGCTTTAATAATTTTCAAATGGCAAACTATTACCTTGATAAATTGTAAGTGGCGAACTATTTTCTTGATAATTTTCAAGCGACGGACTATTGCCATCATAATTTTCAAGTGGGCTGATTATCACCTTAATAATTTTCAAGTGGTGGAGTATTGCCTTGATAAATTATACGTGGCAGACTATTGACTAGATAATTTTTAAATGGTGGACTATTGGCTTACAGTTATTGGCTCTTGGGTGAGCTTTATGGCCTTGTAATATTTATCTGCAAAAAATAATACTTATACAAGCATTTTTATGAAGAAAATATTTGTTTTTTTCAATAATATAATACATCAAGTTTGTATTTCATATTATAAAGAAGTCTAAATTTAATCTTGGCCAATGGTGAGGGCCTTCATACTCAAGGAAGACTTGGAGGTAACGTATCCTTTTTGTGTTAAAATATTTATATATGCATGTACATATATATAAAATAAATATATTTCAATGAAAAGCTGAAATATGTAAAATTATGCAAGAACAAAGGTGACACTGGAGCACATAAATTTAAAAGGTAAATTCTAAGGTATTTTTGGATGCCTCATAATTTTATATGCATCGTGAAAAATCATGTTTAAACTAAATAGTTTAATTCAATTAAATTTATACAATTATTTTGAATTTAATTCTAGAAATTATTTTCTAGAATCAGCACTGAATTGAACTCTTTTTAGGCAATGCCCCAATTAAGCTAAAATGGTCATTTTAATCTTATTTATTTCCACTAAAAGTTAGTGGATTTGTATTCGAATCTGAGGTTTGAAGGTAATTTTTTTATCCAAGGTTTGAAGGTAATTTTGCCTTACAATGGCACAATTGTGAATTCGAAAAATAAATAAGGTTAATGGTATGGTGGCTTGTTGGTAAATAAGAGCATAGTTAAGGGCTCTTAACAACAATTAACCAGTGGCAAGATTGCAAATAATGTAATTATATGCAGACCATGCGATGATGGCGGTGTAACCATGAATGAATATAATGTCTTTTTATATAACTAATATTAAAATGTCACGCAATTCATGATGATGGCACAATGGTAAATACACAAGATAGGAGAGCCATCTAAGAGTCAAAATAGCTGGTGATGTTTTTGTAATTTCAAACAAAACTTAAAATAGGCACAAAACAGTGGCGATCTTTGAAAAAAAGGAGCATAGACCACAGGCCAAGCTATCATCATTTGATTGGTGGCATAATTGTAAAATTGACTAAAGAGGAGAGCCATTTTTTAGCTATGAATAAAATAGCAAAATTGTAAATAAAATCATGACACACTTGGCACGTTTAGCTTAGTCAAAACAATTCTTTTCTCTCAGACAACACGATGATGGCATGGTTGTAATTATGAGTAAAACTAAGTGGCTCCATTTTTACTAACAAATGGTGGCACTATGTAAATAAATCAAAATTCTATACTTGATAGCATGTGTTGTAAATTTCCGGTAACATCATAGCATAATAAGGATTATGACAGCGGAGGATAATGTGTGCCAAATTAAATATTATATGTTGTGAAATTTCTAAAATTACCATATAAAATAATTATCAAGGCATGGCAATATAATGATAACATGATTATGATTAAGTGGGTATTTGATTTAATTGTTAGATATACTTTATGACTGATTAGCATTCAAACAGTTGAATTAATGTGTTTAGTGAACTATTTAAAAAGAAAGTTAATAGCTAATAGAATATATATTAATTGTCTTTTGCATCAATTCTACTTGAAGAGCTATTTATGAACTGTTATACTATTTTTATTGTTTGACAAGAAGAGGAATTAAATTTCATTTTCGATTTTGATTTGATTTTAAGTACTTTTGATTTTGGTTTGATTTTAGTTTGATTTTGATTTCAGCTCCGATTTGATTTGATTCTCAATTTCTACACTCAATTATTATATTCAATTCATTTTAAATGAAAAAAAATTATATAATTCTAATATCAAAATATCAATAAAAATAATAGTAGTAATACTAAAATAGTAATACCAATATTAAAATAAAATATAAATAAAATAATATAAATATATTAACTTACTCAAGAAAAATATTAAAATCAAACTAATAATTCTTACATAAAAATATAAGATAATAACAAATATCCATAATAAGTTATATAATATTTCTATTCATATTATAAAATAACAGCAAATCAACTAATACAATATAGGTTAGAATTAATGTAACCAAAGTTAAAAGCATAAAATCACATAGTTTTTGGTTTTAGAGAAATTTTTTATTATATTTTCATTTAACTCTTTAGAGTTAAGACTTTGTTGAACAGTATACAATTTTTATTAATTTAAATTTTAATTTATAATAATAAATATAAAAATAAATTTAATTTTAATGTGGTAGATATTTATAAAAATTTTTTAGATTATAACTAAAACTTTTTCAAATTAAAAATAAGATATCTAATGTAATATTAAACTTAATAAATTCAATTATTAATATTTACTTCTAAATATTATTTTGTCTCGTGCTCTCTACTGTCATCGCAAAAATCTCATAAAATATTTTATTCAGATCACACCGATGGCATTTTGAACAGGTTATAATCTAATCTCATTAAACAATATATCCACAAATTAAATCACTTTATAACATATATTGTAAAATAAATATATTCAACTATCATATGCATATTTTTCAATTATATAATATTTAACTAGAAAGTATACTACATGATTTAAAGGTGATTTAATTATATAATTAATGACTATAATGTAATTAAATGTATTTATAGTTAAAAATAATAAAAATTAATATTAGATTAAACATATATACAACTATAATTAATGACATATATATATATATATATAACAATCTTAATTTTTATTGAAACTATATAATACACCTAAAAAATATAAAAAAAATGTATATATTTGATTCTTTGATTTGATTTCTATTCGATTCAATTTGAGAATGTCGACCATTTGAGTAGGTGGAGAATGTCAAGGGGTAGGAAGTTTAGGTAGTAAAATATAATTTTTAGAGATTAAAGAGAATAATAGCTATTTATTTTGTATTTATTTTCATTTATGTAATTTTAAAGGTGTGATTGCTCAAGTACAGTGATATTTTCTCCTGCCACACCTCATTGTATCCCTAACGCTCTTTAGGAGTGACTAGTTGCCTATCATCGGGCATAGCTAGCCATTAAGTTGATGAGTACCTATTCCTTCACTCCTTGTAAGTTTTTCCCTGCCTACAAGTGATATGAGAATTGCTTATTTTATTGTATTGATCATGTTATATGAATGAAAGAAATAGCCCATTCATTAAATATTCTTGCCCTGTTGTTTATTGTGCTTGTTATGATTGTGACACTTGCTTACATTTGATGCTTGTGAATTTTTTTTCCCAATTAGTTGGCCAAACCCCATACTAATTTACTCATTTTAATCCACATATTATTGTAAGATTCTCCTAACTAACTTGTCTTGAAAAAACTTAAGTCAAGTGCTGCATGGTGTTTCGGTTTAAAGAACCAGAATTGAACTAAAACAGTAAAATAAGTTTGATTTGATTCCTGTAGTAAAGATTTTTTTTTTTCCGGTTCCCATTTGGTTTAGTTTGTTTTTTCAGTTCGGTTCAAGGCTCCAAGGAATCATGCACAACTCTACTCTAAACCATGAACATTTGAAACTAACTATCTCTGCTTCTCCCTCTCTTCCTCTCCCCCCTGTCTTTATATGAACCATAAACCTTTAAAACTCTCTCTCTCTCCCTCAATCTATCTATCTAAATCTTAAACCTTTAAAACTAACTCTCCCTCTCTATCTATCTCTCTCTAAATCTTAAATCTTGAGGTTTAAGTTTACCAGGCTACCTAACATTTTTAAATCTTTAAAATGTTAAGGTTTAAGTTGACCACTAATCTACCCAATATATTTTAACTTTCAACCTTTAAAATTTTCATTTAATTTTTTTTTACAATAAGTTAATTTAAACTTTCTTTTACAATATCCTTATTAAAATTTATGCTTTCAATTTACTATGTTTGCATATTGCATATTTTTGAGAATTTTATTTTCATGATACCTTGAAATAAAAGACTGGTGTTGCAAGAGCCCAAGGGGTTGGTTTACTTTTTAACATACTTCATTCGTTCTGCTCTTTTTCTTTGGACACATTGAGCATGGTGCTCGAACTTTGTTCAGAGATATTTTTGCTGATATATATGTAATTTCTCAATCTTATCGTTCCATTATATTCAATCATGGTATTTTTGATATATGTAGTTTATAAATTTAATCAACTACATTTAGGGATATTGAAGTTTTACTGTATATTTTTTTATTGAGTTAATATACGCTGTAGTTATTAATATTAAGGATAAATTGAAAAATAAAATAGAATAATTTGATACCCATATAACATACGTATTTCAATTAAAAATTAACTAAAAGTACAATTTTAAAAGGAATGTAATTTAATTTTGATTGAATATCAATACCAATAAAAAAAATAATAATAATAACTAAATCTAAACTAATTGATTTACTTCTTTATACATCTATATTACTACAATTATTTTATAATTATTATTTCTTAAATTCTTGTTATAGAGCACCATTAATCAACTATTATCTATTGTAAAAATAAAAGATGAATATTAATATAATAATTAATTAAATGGATACACATAATATTATAAATTATTAATATTTTTCTATTTTTATTCTCTTTAGCATTAAAAATAGGGTATACACAATTTTGATTATTCTTAAAAAAATTGGAAACCAAAAAGTAAGAATCAAAATTAAAAAAAAAATGATATTGTGAGGACCAAATCATATTAAATTAGAATCAAAATTAAAAAAAAATGATATTGTGAGGACCAAATCATATTAAATTAAATTTATTTTATTATTTTTATATAATTTTAATTTTTTTTAAGGATATAATTTTAATTTTTTTACTCATAATTGAGTTGTGAATTATATCAAATAGTTTATATAAAACGAATAACGTAGTGTCAACTCTAGTTCCGTATCATCCAAATAATGTGACCCACAGCCTAATAATTAGATGTTGACGTTTGAAGTCTCAAAATATTATTACATCATAATCATTTTTGTATTATTTTGATGTGAGATTTTATTTTTCTATAACACACATAACATAATAACAATAATCGTATATTTCCAATTTACCACACTGAGTAGTTAGGCAAGTGAATATTGGCAGCATGCTTATTTGAATCATCGATAAAACCAAACAGTTAGTTTCTCAGCACAAAAGCACATCATAACATTTTATGTATATATTAGCTTTCAGTGATGAGTACGTTATGTCGTATTGTCTTGCTTGTAGCTTATTTCAAGATGTTAACCTTGCAACCTTTGGAATTTTTAAGACTATGCAACAGAGATGAATTATGTGTTGACATTTGAAATCCGGAAGTTTGCTGGATATAATATAGCTTTTAAATTTGTTTATTAATTTTTAATTTAAAAATATTAAAATGATCTAAAATGGTGGAAATTTAAAAGTAAACTTCAATATTTTTTTTTAAATTTTTCTAATGAAATAGCACTTTCAAGATTATAAAATAACTATTATTCATCAGTGTATGAAACTTAAACTTCATTTTCTTAAAAACAAAATTTTAATTTAATAATTAAGATGAATTACAAAATATCCACTAATGAGGTTTAATTTAATGGTATTAAAGTTTTTTCTAAGATTGTTAGATCTTGAGTTTGACTTCAATAACGCCGATTATAAAAAAAAAAAAAAAAATCCTTTGATTGACAAAAATAACAATTAAACTTTTATATTTTCAATTTAAAATAATTTCATCCATAAATTTAAATTTTGTCAATAAAAAAAGTTTTTTCACCTAAATTAATAAAAATTTACCATTAGTGGTTTCTTCTAAAAAAAAAAAAACCATTAATTATAAATGAAATGTCCAAAATAACTCTAAATTTTTCTTTCATTTTATCATCTATTTCCTAATTATTGATCATGTGGTCCTATGATAATTAACGATCAAAATCTATTCATAGAATCACAAATTCTGTTTCTCTATGATCATCATATCTCTTTTTCTCTGTCTCTCTGTAACGGTCGGGCTCCAACCACTAGAGGAATTATCCGCTTTGGTCGTAAGCCTCACGGTTTGTCTCATAGGTGGAATGGATAACTTTCCAGAAGGTCACCCATCCTAGGATTTCTCTCAAGGGAGCACGTTTAACCCTGGAGTTCTTCTAACTCTCCAGGCCATTCCACGAAAAGGCGCCTCTAGTGATTAGTTCTCCCATTTTGTATATCATCACTTTTAGAACTCAAGACCATCTCCATGCTTTGTCGATGTGGGATTTGCCTAAGGGACCTTTCTCTCCCCCTTTCGGGACTTAGCGTCCTCGTTGAGGTTTCCCCACCATCGCCCAAGAGGACATGCGAGCCGCTCTAATACCAATTGTAACGATCGGGCTCCAACCACTAGAGGAATTATCCGCTTTGGTCGTAAGCCTCACGATTTTGTCCCATAGGTGGAATGGAGAACTTTCCAGGAGGTCACCCATCTTAGGATTTCTCTAAAGCGAGCACGCTTAACCCTGAAGTTCTTCTAACTCTCTAATCCAAAAGGCTCCTTTAGTGATTAGTTCTCCCATTTTGTATATCATTACTTTTAGAACCAAAGACCATCTCCGTGCTTTGCCGATGTGGGATTTGCCAGTGCTACATTTATACAGACGATAAAAGTCTGAAATATTTTCTAACTTAGAAAGACCTAACCATTACAATTGGTAATAAAGCTAGAAGCTCCCTCAGTACGGTGCAACAAGTGAGGACACTTGTGGCGGAAGCTGATGGGCCACAATGCCCTAAGGTAGTGCCCCAGTGGTTCAGTTGGAAGTGGCAAAGAAGCTCCCTGAAAGATGGGAAACACGTCCCACATTGGAATGGGAGTGGAAAGTGAAGATATATAAAATGGGAGAACTAATTACTAGAGGCGCCTTTTGGTGGAATGACCTGGAGAATTGGAAGAACTCCAAGGTTAAGCGTGCCCGCTTGAGAGAAATCCTAAGATGGGTGACCTCCTGGAAAGTTCTCCATTCCATCTATGGGACAAAACCGTGAGGCTTACGGCCAAAGTGGACAATTCCTCTAGTGGTTAGAGCATGACCGTTACACTCTCTCTCTTAAATATCTCAATTCTATAAAATTTAGTTGTGAACTCTTGCCTCGGCCCGCTCACTCACGTTCGCCCGCTCAATTCAAGTTTTTAATATGATATCATGAACTCTTATCTCAATCCACTCACTCATCATCGCCCACTCAATTCAAGTTTATAGAAACATATGTTGCTTCTCTATAGTCATTGTATCTCTTTTTTTTCTCTCTCTTAAATATCTCAATTCTATAAAATTAGAAAATCCAACAAAAAAAATTTCACAAGCACTTGAAAGATTAGGCCCTGTATCTTTCGATTAGCCATGGTAAAGCTGGGATTAGCTTCAATTTGGTTAACCGCCATCATCCCTAGCCCCAGGCAGCCACGAACTTGACCACCATCCCCAAATTTCGTATGCCTGTCTGGCGAGGACTTAACCACGAAGTCCTAGTCTCCTATACTCCTAGCCAACGTTGCATAGCATACAATGGTTGATAAAGTACCACATCATAGTAAGGTGTGGCAAAAGGGGAGGCTTGCGATAAACAAAAGGAAGAGATCATGTTTGTTGGTTTGTGGTAGCAAAGGAAAATGTCATTTGATAATTAAAATTGTAATTTCAAGTTGACGTTAATTTTAAAAAGATGATTAACATTAGTTGTGGTTGAATTTGAATGGACTTTTCATTGACATAATTAAAATTTAGAGATAAAATAATTTTAAATTAAAAATACAGAGATTTTGAATATAATTTTTGTTAAACTTTAAGAATCATGTTGTAATTTACTTTGTTAATTATTATGCATTTTGAATTTTGAAGAAAAAAAATAAGATCACATAATAATTATTCCATTTTAAAAATTAAACAAAAATAACAATTATTGTGAATTAATGTGAAATAGTTATTAATTTAGATCCTATTCCATTCCATGTATTTTGAGAAACAAAACAAAACTATAACAAACACAATTTACAAAACTAACATTGGGGCAGAGGTAATAACCAATCCGTTGTGCTAACCCACAATTAATTAGAGGTTTACAACTTTAGTTAAAGGTAATTTGATAACTCAATAAAATATTAAAAGATGTAAAAAAATTAAAATATTGGAAGAGCAAAAACAACAATATAAGTTTTGCAAAAAAGCCTATTTAAACATTTAAAATTAGATTTACAAGTTAAATAAGCCATTTAATTAATTTGAGAGACAAATTAATCACTCCATTTTTCAAGGGAAATGGTTAGGGATCAAGTTGATCCATAATAAACATGGATCAATGGAGATAGTAAGGTCATCTTACGCATAAAAATCATGTCATTTTACTATAATGCCCTTTAGACCATTTCCATGTGAGAATACAGAGATTTGAAATTTGAATTTCAAGTTGTTTATGCTACATTTATTGTAGCTACAAGTTTTAATATAAATTATAAATCTCAATATAAATATATCACAAATTTCAATATACATCTAGCTACTTTTTATGCACATTTAAATAAGGGTGATGGTAGGTGGATCAAATTGATTCGAATCAAATGGGGTTAAAATCAGAAATAAAATATTCTTTCTTTTTAATGCATAAAGAATGGAGGAAATTACATAAGAAACCCTGTAGTATGAAATGGAGAAAGTGGTGCCAAAAAGTTTTCCCTCTCGAATGTATCCTCAACTTTCTAACCAACAACTAAATGCTTTCTTGTTTGTAGAGCTAAATTGACTGCCATCAATGGTGATCTTAATTTGAGGTTTCAATTAATCATCTTTAATAAAATGACATTGAATAAGATAAAAAATTTGACAAACAAAAAATCCATTAAAGCATATTATTTCTCCATTGTTTTAGAAGATTATTTTACCTTCATAAGAAATGGAAATGCATGGTGATGGTGATTCAATGAATCATCATGATATTCTTGGTTTTATGGAAGATATCTTTGGCATTATGGATGATTCTAAAGGTCAAATTAATGGTGAAGAAGATGCAACTATATTAGAAGTTGATTCTACAGAGGAAGAATTTAATGGCTCAGATAATTTTAATTCACTAATAGAGAATGATCATCTGCTTAATGTTGATTCAGCAACTGAAGTAAAGGGTCCAAAAGTCGGGATTTATTTCTCCTCTATTGAAAGCCTACTCATAAGCTATCTGATGCATCTTAAGTTGCATGGTTTCAGTGTTGCCAGAAAATCTGCATCAAAAGCAAAGTTTGGATTTCAAGGATATCAAAGAAGAAGTTTCCATAAGGGCAGAAAATCTTATTTTGAGAAGTCAACAAAATGAACAAACTGCCCTGCAAAGCTAAATGCCATTCTATAAGACAATGTATATGGTAGGTCACAAAAATACAGGGGAACCATAAACATGAATTGGAACCTTTTATATCCCAGTTCATAAGAGCTCATAGAAGTTTGGATGCATATATGAAGAGGAAGCTTGAAGCAAATGATATTGCTAGAATTAGACCTTATAAAAGTATTCACATTCTTAAAGTACAAGCTGAAGGCCCTGAGAATATGAGTTGCTTACCAAAGGATTGTCATAATTTTGTTGAGTCAAGAAGGTGACTTAGGCTTAGTGATGGTGATGTAGAGTCAATAAATCATTTGTTTATAAAGATGCAACAAAAGGATAAGAATTTTTTTTTTCCATACACTTGATACAGATAGGGATCAAAGGCTTGCAAACATAATTTGGGTTCATCCTCACAGTAAAGTGGCTTATAAGGAATTCAATGCTATTATTGGTGTTGATACAACATATCTTGTCAACCATTACAAGATGTCATTTGCTATTATTATTAGTGTCAATCATCATGAGTAGTCAATTCTTTTAGGGTGCACATTATTGTCTCATGAGGATGTAAAAATCTACAAATGGTTGTTTAGCACATAGGGGTAGCAATGGGTGGCATTGCTCCTAAAGCAATCATGACAAATTAGAATGAAAGTATGAGAAAGGCCATAAAGGAAGTTATGCCAACCATTCTCCACAGGTTCTGTTTATGGCATATACTCTTTAAAGTATTTGAGAAGTTTAAGAATATTGTTGAATATGATGATGTTGTTGTTGACTTCAAAGGTTTAGTATATGATAGTTTAACTTAGGAATTATTTGATGGGAATTAGCATGATTTCTGTAGGTGTTTGCCTGGTTTTACAACCACCGCAAATGCACGGATCACTAATAAGTAATAAAGTGATGAGTATAGTATCATTATCATGAGGAGTTATAGGCATAAGTACTAAACTATACAACAATCTTAACTATTTAAACTACTAAAAGTTATAAGAGGGTAAATTCTAAACTAAGACGAATAACTGTTGAAAATTAAAGAAAGTGAATCTGGAAACTTAAAGAGAATTCTAATTGTGTGAATAATTCTTGAATTTTAGATTTCACACCTTAACCTTATTATAGTTTTAATCTTGTTTTATCAATGGATTGAGTGTTTGTTTCTTTGATGGAAATTAATCCTAAGGTATCCTAGATCTTCTCTTATGGTATTTAAGGTACATTTATAATGCCCTCACTTTAGGTAGTCTGTATATTCTACTGTTCCAATGACTAACGTCTGTTCAGACAGCCAAGATGTCTGGAACTACACTTAAACTAAAGTGAGAAGGCATAAATTGATTGAATAAAGACCAAGTAAAACTAAGGAAAAATAAAAGAAGCGAAGTGTAGCTCGGTTAAATGAGCCGAAAGTCACAGCGATGGATGACCCTAATGGAAAGCGACTGTGAAGATAGTTGTCAACCCCAGACTCATGGGGGAACCCTGTAAGATAAATATTAGGACTTAATTTAAGGAGTTATGAGGTTTAAATGATAATGAAAATGTCAAAGAAAATCCAAGAAAATTTAGCCAATCGGTAAAGACAAATATAACTTGATGAGTTCAACGAAGGGCATTTTGGTCATTTCACTCTCAGTGTTGAATTTTAACCTAAATGTCAATTAAAATGAGAGAGAATAAAACCTTAAAATAAAATTATGAATTTGTATTATGGAAAAGGGAAAAGAAAGCAAAAAAAAAAAGAAATATAATTATGACCTAAGCATGATGTCAAAATGACATCATTAAAATTTTAAACAATTAAATTAAGACAAGCATATATAAATAGAGACAAACTTAATTAATTAGCAAAAAATCTATCATCTTCTTCCTTGGTTTCTTTCTTGGCCGAATTCCATAGCCTTCCTTCCACCATTTTTTTTTTCAAGCTTCAAGCTTGAATTTCTCCCCATTTACACACCAAAACCCCTAAGTGTCTTCACTAAAAATTCATCCTACACCTTGAGAAAGCTTTAGGCAGCAAAAATTTGAAGGCAGCAAAAATTTGAAGAAAAATTGAAGTTTTAATATGTAACATCCTCATTTTAGCAACTCCGTATATTCTACTGTTCCGGTGACTAGTGTCGATCCAGATAGCTAGAATATCCAGAAAAATATTTAAACTAAAGTGAGGAACCATAATTAACTCAAATATTAATAAGAAAAATTTAGAAAAAATTTTAGAAATAAAATACAACCAAGTTAAATGAGCCGGTGCCCTAGCGATGGGTAATCTACTAAGAAATTGCGGTTCTCGCAACTAGGAGCCTTAGACCCGGGGAAAAAATTATAAAATAATTATTTGGACTCCACAGAAGGGTTATTGAGGTTCTTATGGCATTAGAATGCCAAGGAAATGCTTAGAAAAATTTTTCAATTGGTACAGATAATTTTGGCCCGTTAAGCCAAACGGAGGGTATTTTGGTCATTTCATCTTCAGAGATTATTTTTGGCCAACTTGTCCAGTTAAATAAATAATTTATATAACATAAAATATGAATAAATATTGTTAAAAATTTAATTGTAATTAAATAGATAAGAAATGAAGAAAAAATGAAGGAAAATGGACTTATGACATCATAATGATGTCATTAAAGTTCTCCCAACCTATCTAATATGGACACATGACATAACTCTATTTAAAAGAGGCTAAATGGGCTGGAAAATGAAAAAAAATCAGAACACCTTTCCATCTTCTTCTTCTTGCCATTTCACCTTCACCATAGCCCTCTATAACCAAGCTTTACCAAGCTTGATTTCTTGGGTTTCCATCCATTAAAACTTAAATTTCCCAACACAAAAAATTATTCTATCATCTTGGTGAGTCTTTTGGGAGCAAAAGGAATTAAAAAGAAAGAGTTCTTACAAGCTTTGGATTAGCTCCCTAAGAGGTTAGTGACTTAAACTTATGCTTTTCTTCAAATTTATGTTGAATAAGTATAATTTAATGCAAAATTGCAAAGAAACTTGCTAAATATCTTGTGTATGTCCATCCCAAAATTTTGGGCAGCCTTGAACCTAGTAGAGTTTTGAAGATTTCTTAGAGTTAAATTGTAATTTGGCTGCCTTTAACATTAATACAATGCTTAGGACAAAGGAATGTATGTAAATGCATGAATGGTAATGTGTGAGTTAGGGTTTGGGGTGAAAAATGAGACCTTAACCATGTGATGATGAAAATAGGTTTTAATGGTCAATTATTGACCATTTAGTTCTGTTTAAATAAAAAATGAAGGGTGTTGAGTGATGGGATTTGGGTTTGGTGTGGCTGCCCATGGTGACCTGCAGAATTGGACATGAGTACAGCAGATTTGGGTAGCCATAACTTGAATTTTAGAGGTTCAATTGGTGCAAGGCCAATTGGACATGAAACTAAACACATAATGGCACAACTTTGGTGAAGAAACCATGCCCATAAAACCAAACCAAGTGGACTAAAAGCTTGCCCTAATCCGGGTGATCTGTAGTATGCCTGGGCAAAATGACCAAATGAACAGTATTTAGTCATTTAGCCATAACTTAGTGTAGAAAGGTCCAATTGATTTGAAATTTTACCAGAAACAAGATGAGATATAGATCAACAACTTTCGTGAAGAAACCTAACTCAAATTATGACTAGAACCTATTCAACAAGTGAGTTGCAATCACTATTCATTACACCATAGATATGGTCAGTCCAGAAATTCTGGAAAAGATTTCAATCCGGCCAGTTGTGGTTTTTGGACCATAACTTGAGCTACAAAACTCCAAATGAAGTGATTCAAAAAAGGAAATTCAACTAAACAAAATAAGGAACAATTTTCATGTTTATCATTTTGCCAATTTCCCACTACAAAAATGGCCAATGGAACAGTAAAAACAAAGCATGAAAACTGAAAATTCTGCCCACTTAACATTAAGCTTAGAAATGGTATGAGCCACCAATACCAACAAATTTTGAATGCAAAATGTGGTATGTTGGGAGTATTAAAACCAATGTACCTATTGTATATGCAAAAGTCAACATTTTGGTTGACTAATGAAGTGAATAGTAACACCAAAACTTGAAATTCAAAAATTGTGAAACTTAAAAATGTCATATGCCCTAGTATACCTAACAAGATTGGTTTGGATAGCTTGGCATGCTAATAGGGTTCTGTTAGCAGTATTGCATATGACTTCATGCCATTATGTGTTTCATGGCTTCCCATGCCATTTTGTGACATAATAGCCTTTGGCTATGTTATTTGAGTTGATATACTTGGGTTTTAAACCTGATAATTATTACAGCTTATTAGCTGTTTTGTTGCACACCGGGAGACAATGTGATCGATGGTGTGATTGAAGGAACGGAAGCGTGAAAAACACAAGAGTATACCATTGAATTCAAAAATTTTCACCTAGGGTCACATGCACCATGCAAGATTTATTTTTATCTATTTGATTTCAATGATAAACAACATATTAAAACTCTTTTAATATGTTTTTGGATCTGTATTTGCCATTTAAGATTTTAAAATTAATCAGATTAATTTTAGAACCCTAGATTAAATCAAGAACGATTACACTAACCTCTTGATGTGCTGCAGCGTGTCTGCGCCTTTGAGATTCGTCTTCAGGACACCAGATGTTGTCCCTCTAGCTTGTCCACACCAAGAACACCTATGGCAGCCCTTGAACAGCTTCTAAAGCCTTTTCTATTAATTAGAAATTCAAGTTCTGCCTTTTAAGAGATTAGAGATGTAAACAGGACACTAGAAACAATTTCTAGTGTTCTTAATTCAAGAGATTGATGGCTAATCTCTTTGAATTGATGAGAGATGAAGAGAAATAGCTGGAGAGGCTCAAAGTGGCGTGACAAATGAGAGGAGAGGCTGCTGGTTATGTTTTCTTTTCATAACCACACTTAAATAGCTAGGTTAACACATTAAACCCTAGCCACATGTCACCTTTTGATTAGCTCTAGGTTTAAGTGACCCAATCACATTGTGCCAAGTGTCAAACCTATATTTAATCTTGATTTTAATCATCTTACATGATTAAAAAAAAAACATTTGGCAAGCTTATGTGTAATCCCATGTGTCACCATCTCATGGTGCCACGTGTCACACTGTGAAATGACCAAAATGCCCCTGTGTCTTAATTTTGAGTTCTTAACCCAAAATAATTATTTTCTTCTTCTAATTAATTTATATCAAATATAAATTAATTAATTAATCTCTATTAATTAATTTCTCTTAAATTCATATTTAAACACTTTAAATATAAATTTAATTTATACTACACATCCAATAATCTAGATTTGGTTTCAAGTCATGCTAGGGACTTTGCAATTTAATTGCAAACCAAACCTATTTAATTAATCAATTAAACTCTTTAATTAATTAATTAAATCATATTTAAATAGGTGATAACTTGTGTATGTGTGTGACTTACTAGGCTCATCACTAATTGGCAATAAGACATGATATCAACTCTTAATATCATCAGAACTCTTTCTTACCATAAATGATTTCTCCAAATCATTTTATGAACCTCATAGACCATGGTTAACACCTAGCATAGCATGCCATGGCCACCCAATTAGTAATAAGGTTTACCTTAAATGAACCTATAATCATATGTTACCATGCACTAGAATCTCTCTGTTACAAAATCCCAACTCAAGCTGGAGTCATGGTTTATGTCAAACTCCATTTGCTATGAATATTATGTTCTCTTTTAATTCCAGTTCTTGATTAAAAAGATTTTCTCATCAGAAACTCTTTTACGAATAAATCTATCTGTCCTGGCCAGGAACTTGAAACATCAAGAACAATTAAATGAACATAGGATTTTATCTCTATTTACTTAGAGGAACAGATTCCATCTTGATCAACACCTACCTCCATATATAACTAGCAGGAGCCAACACATGCCCATATACCCATACATAGTACAAGTATGAAAGCAGTATCAAACTCAAACTACCTATATACAAGATAACTGTGCTATCTCAGGTCTAAAGATTATATGCACTGATATGATTTATGACAAAACATTGACAAGAGTAAACTCCATGTGCTTGTCATAAGTGTCACTGGTTCGGCCTACTTATCATTTATAAGTGCCTATCAAGTTTGTTATATGGCATGAGACTCACCATTCCATCTTATTTATATCTCATATAAATAACTTGGGAACAAACATGAATACAATCTTTCTGGATAAGTCATGTCCTTATTATGAAGTATCCTCGATTGTGAACCTATTTATGATACTTTGTGCTAGAAATATTGTCACTCATATTCTTAACAACTTAAGAATAATATTTCTAACAAAATATCAATGGACCTTTTCTATTACACATAAATATATTATGTAAACGGAAAAGTGGAAATGCCTTTTATTATTAAAATATGTACAAGATACATACTAAATGATATGCTCTAGGGCATACTACTAACAGTGATGGGCCGAGGTACTTAGTACCTAGTGCCAGTTTACCCATTTATCTAGTCCAGTCGACTAGTATGGGTTACTCGGGTAATGATAATAAATCTTACTAAATTTTAATGGAATAATACTGCAAATAATATCAGAAACTAAGTCTACTAAAAAATGCAAACATACATTCTGCATACCTTATTTTATTTTATTTTATTTTATTTTATATTGTCACCACTAAGCAGAATTGCTTAGCGCGTCGCTTTTGCCACGCGTAGGTACTGGAGACCTAGCTGGGGAGCCCAGCAGACATCAGACAGGGTGAGCCTACAGAGCTACATCCGGAGTCCAGAGTCACCTCACATCTGCACTGCATATGGTAGGACATTAGGATTTTGGGTAGCATTTTGTATTTTGGCATTTTGTATTAGTTTGGATTGTAACTATAAACTCTTATCATTATGTATTAATGTAAATATATAAAATCTCATATTATTGAAATTTTCTGCATAATGTATGTTGATAAATGAAATGTTGAGAAATATTTATGAATATGCTTCAAGTGATGAAGTGAACAGAAAAGTTTTGAAAATAGTATTGTGATTTGAGATTGAGATTTTGATATTGATTTGAAATGTGTATAATGGAGTTTGGATTTGGAAATTATATTGGAAGAGTTTTTAAACAGGTTCAAAAGAACTGTTTTTCCAATTTATAGCCAGCACTCTGCCGGATTTTCTATAAAATTTGTAAAAAAATTTCGATTTATCAAAAATTGAAAATAAATGAATTAAAAAGGATAAATTGTAATAGAAACATAAATTGGTGCTCCGGCACACTAAGTGGCATAAATTGCTTGGCTACACTATAGACGGGTAAGGGATGTCACATAATAAGTCCAAGTTGGTCCTAATTTAGGTTAATGCACTATCTATATCTCACTTCTTCTCTAAACATGATAAGCATGCTAAACTAGGTTAATATTTCATGAAATTAAAAGAAATTCATGAATAATTGGGAACCCTAATTTTGGCAGCCATGAAATAGTGAGAAATTGATGGTTTTAATTGTATTAAACTTGTTAGTGATGGTATGTGATGAGTTTGTATATGGTAGAAATCAATTTGCATGGAGTTTGGATGAGTTGTGAAAATTAAAGTTAGGGTTTTGACCTAAATTTGGGGATTTTGTGTTGTGGCTTGAAATTGATGATGTTGAGGTTGCTTGTTGACTATTTGAAGTGCCATGAATGCAATTGAAGTTTGGGAGTTTGGTGGAATTGAGAAAATTGGGAGTGTTATTTTCATGCAGGAATTCTGGACCTTGAGTCCAGTGTACTTTCATGGCTATAAGTAGAGCTATGTTGCTCTAATTGGTATGAAACCAATTGGAGATGAAACCTAGGGTAATTTGCTACATTTTTTATTGTAGAGACCCTGCCCAGAAACTGAACCTAACTTGGCCTAAAATTGGCTTGAATCCGGGTAACTATATGTTGGACCTGAAAAAATGACCGTATGAACAGTAAATGTTCAAATGGCCATAACTTACTCTAGGAAGATCAAAATGACCTAATTCTTGAACCATTGGAAAGGTTAGACATAGGAGCACATTTTTCATGAGGAACACATAGCCCAATTATGACTCTAGGCCAACCAAATTGCTAGAAAAAATTAGGTTAACAATTCTGACTAAAACCAAAATTGACCTGAAATTCTGGACTTTGACCTACCCAACCAGTTTTAGAAAAAATGTCATAACTTGGTCCGCAAAGCTGAAAATGTAGTGAAACCAAAGCCAAAAACTTTATAAGACCTAGAGCTACAATTTTGGTGTTTTGACCAAAACCCAGAACCTAATGGAATTAGTCAATTTGCTAAGACAAGTCAGCATGCCAAAACCTAAAATTGAACCAAATAACCACTTGACTCCAAAATAGTATTTATACCATATCTCCCACTAGAAGATTCCAATTGGGATGAGCCAAATTGTTTTAGAAACCTAAGAAATAGAACTCCAACTTTGATTTAGGAACTTTCTTCAAATTTTGAGTGTAAGGACCCTAAAATATTTTACTTGCCCCAAGAACCTTTACAACTATTTCTTAGTCTAAGCTGGCTTAGCCTCCTCAATTGTCTTAGCTTTGTTTTGATCAATCTCAATTCCTCTCTGATGTATCAAGAATCTCAAGAAGTTCCTAGCTTTAATCCAAATGCGCACTTGAGGGGATTGATTTTTAGCTGATGTTGTCTCATCCTTTGGAAACTCTTCCTTAGGTGTTTTAGGCAGTCATCAACTTTACTAGATTTTAGCACTATGTTCTATAGCTATTTCTTAGTCTGAGGCGATATAGCTTCCTAAATTGCCTTATCTTTGTTTTGATCAATCTTAATTCCTCTCTGATGTACCAAGAATCCAAAGAAATTTTTGGCTTTAATCTGAATGTGCACTTGAGGGGATTGATTTTTAGCTGATGCTGTCTCATCCTCTGGAAACTCTTCCTCAGGTGCTCTAGATCATCATCAACTTTCCTGGAATTTACCACTATGTTATCAATGTACACTTCCATGAAGTGTCCAAGCATGTCATGAAAAATAACATTCACAACTCTTTGGTATGAAGTACTAGCATTTTTTAACCCGAAGGGCATGACTAGCCATTCGAATGTCACAGTGGAACTGGGACATCTGAAGGTAGTCTTGCACACATTCTCTTGTCTAGTGAATATTTAATTGTAGCTAGAGAAACCGTCAAGGAAGGACAATAGTTCATTTTTACCTGCAGCATCAACCAATATGTTTGCTATTGGAATTATGTACACGTCCTTACATTTAGATCCCTAAAATCAATACACACATGCAACTTCCTATTTTTCTTAATAATCGATACAATATTAAAAAGCCATTTACTATACCTGGTTGGTCTGACAAAACCTATTTTTAATAGCTTTTTAGTTTCTTCCTTCACCTTCAGGACTACCTCCCTTGACATCCTTTTAGGTGCTTATCGGTATGGCATGTAATCTAGCTTAATGGGTAATGTGTGCTTAACCAAGCTCCTCTATAAGCCCAACATCTCATCATAATTCCATGTGAAGAAATCTTTATACTCATGCAAAAGTGAAATTATTTTCATGCAAAAGTGAAATTATTTTCTGTTTCAAATCACTCCTTAATAAAAAAAATTAATATAAGTTACCTGAGGCTTTTTAGGTGAGCTAAGATTGACCTCTTCCAGAGGGTTATGAACTCTGGTCAATATGTCATCCAGTTTTGTAGGTGCAGGTTCTAGGTCCTGAAGCTGTATCCCCCTTGGGCCATCCTCCTTTGGTTCCTCTTCATAAATGACCTCAGCACCGTCTGTCTCTAGGGTTCCTTCTATTTCTATCGTGTCAAGGAGTTGCTACATCTGAATTTTGGATATGGCAATTATAGCTACTGTCATTTTCTTTTACATGTATTTATCACTCATCATGGAGCTCCTCTATAACGAGCTCCACCATTGACTATCTGTAAGGCACGATTGCAAGTCCTGTGTCAATTTCTTTTGTTAAATCTCCCATTTCCACCTTTTGTATCCCTTCTTTAGGAATAGTGAGTTTGGTTGCCATGGTAGACTTTTCACAGAGGATATGACTTCCATTAGGGGAGTTGCAGGCTGCTACCCCTCGAGCCTTCTGCTGAGGTTTCTTCTTTAAAAACTAGATAAAACTTATGTTAACATCATTGTATTGGGCCTCCACTGCATCGGAGTGAGCCATAAATGGCTTAGCATCTGCCTATATGACTTCTACATCATTCCTTTTCCAAAATAACAGAAATTGGTGAAGTGATGATAGAACACGCCAATTTGCATGTATCCAGTCACTCTTTAAAAGTGCTTGATAATTTGTAGTGGAACGAATCACAAAGAAAATAGTGGTGGAAAACTTACTATCCACAGTTACCTCTACTAGAAGGACTCTGAGAGTCTTAGATACCTCTCCAGTGAATGCAAATATAGAGACATCAGTGGTAATGAAGTTCTCCTCTGACTTCCCCAGCTTCAACAACATTCTGAGTGATATTATGTTTACTGTCGACCCATTGTCAATGAATACCCTAGAGGTGGGCTGGCCATTGAGATGGGCCGTGATATATAGGGGCCGCAAATTTTTGGTCATTCACTTCGATGGTTTGTCAATCACAATTTTCTTCAGCTCCCCTTGATTAGTGTACTGGATGGTAACCCCACTACATACCTCAATATTGAAAGGATCTATTGTTCCCTACATTTCCTTAAATGCCTCTGCCACTACCTTCTAAAAAGCAATAGGCAAAATTAAATCACAATCAGTAAGTAAAGCTTTATCTTCTTTCTTTTGAGTGGGTACTTCTATCGAACTCCCCACTAATTCTGAGTCTTCAGCCACTTTCCTGTTGAACTTGCTTTTTTGTAAAGGCTGATCCTTCTGTTCTTCTTTCTATCTTCTTTCCATAGCCCTTTGCCTCTGGAGCCTTCTCTTCTGTGTCCGGATAAATGGTTGTCAAAATTTAGGATGGCACGCCAGTCGCCATTATTTATTTAGCTTGACCAAAGGTGGTGCCATGAACTTGGGTTAGCTCCTTTAAAACTCCACTAAAGGTTCCACAGTGTAGCAGGTTCAGCCTTCCTTAGGAGATGGCTTGGATAATGGCCAGTTCCCCTATTAGGTGTGCTATAGGATCTTCCTTATGCCTTCTTAGTACTCCTTTCAGGCATTGTGGTACATCATGCCTACCTCTTAGGTGGCCCTTTAGGAACTTTAGGGAGGGCTCTATAAATTGAAAAACCCCGAGACAAGCCTTTGGATTTTCTATCACCTCAGTTTAGACTTGTAACTTCTTTAATTCATTAATGAGTCCTTAAAGATCCACAGTGGCTATGCTGATAGATGTTACTAGAGGAAATGGGTCCTCGTCAATTAGCATAGAGTCCTTTTTCTCAGGGAATTTCAAGAGCCCCTTGTTGATGTGATCCTAGATGACTCCCTTGAAGACCTAACAATTTGTGTTATGATTCTAGGAATTGTGATTCTTATAGTAGTCTCTCCCTTTCATTTCCTCCTTGGTTGGAAGCTTGTGATCAGTAGGGAGGCTAATGAACCTTTCTTTCAGTAAGAAATCAAATATCTCCTCAGTTTTACTGGTGTCAAAGGCATACTGAGGAGGTGTGGCTGAAGCCATCTAAGTCTTCCTCTGGTGAACCACCTTAGTTGGTGTACCTAGAGCAGGACATACACAGGTACCAATAATAACCAAATTAGCCATGATAAGTTCATGATTACTTACCTCTTAGTAATATGTACCCATAGTCATCCTCTTTCGGTTAGATTTTTCCATTAGCAACCTTTTGTATTTAGCGACTTTGGCAGCCAATTCATAAAAGTCCTTGAACTTCATCCCCTAAAACTTTTTGCAAAGCTTGATGTCCAACTCCCGTCAGGCCATTTTGACATATTCAGTTTTAAACAAGAACAACTTGCACCTGTTCCTCATCTTCTTGCACCTTTTCCTCATCTTCTTGAACTGTGCAATGAAAGCATCTGCTAACTCTTCACTCCTTTGGGTCATTCTGGAAAGCTCCGCTATGCATACTTCAGGAGTGGCACAAAAGAATTGAGAATGGAACAACATTTCTATTTCCTGCCAAGAAAATAGAGTTTCTCGGGAGAGTTGAAAACTAGGTGAAGGCAGCTCCAATAAGTGAATTTGGGATTGTAACTAGTGAAGTTTTCATAATTTGTTAATTCTGCACATTGTATTGTGAACCTTATTACGTGCTTCAAAATTGTTTGCCCATCTTCCCCTGAAAAGACACTGAATACAGGGATATGATACCCTTTTAAATATGGGTTCTCCCCATCAATGGTGTCAGGTTATGGCTTGTGGAATTTTGGGCAGCCAATTTATCTATGGCTTGGCCCATACAGCTCCTGAACGGAATCCCTAACTACATCCATGTTCACCTGTGATGTGATTGGGACTACTAAAACCTGAACCATAAGTGCCGACACTTGGGGCCCTGGTGCAGTTGGTTACGATACCTACACCATGGGAATGTTGGTTCCTCTGTGACTATTGCCCCCCGTGCCAAAGGTTACCTATGGTTAAGCACCTACTGGGGCACTAGAGTAGTTTAAGGACCCACAATTGTCTCTAAATCATAACTGCTCGGATGAGTCATAGGGTTAGTGCTTCTAATAATTTGCATGGAAATACCTATTCTATCACTGGGGCAGCTGACTTGCACTGGTGTTTTGGGTTATCCTGCCACTTACTTATCTCTCTTGTAGGGTGGTTGGTATCTTTCTTTAGTCTGAATTCAGCTTTCCTCGACATTGGCTTAGGGAGTTCATGGTAAGGACTGCCCTCTAATTTTCCTAGCCTTGCTAGATGCCGAATTGGACTCCTTTAGCCTAGGAACCTAACCATCAGGAAGTAACATAGAAATTGGAATGCGATATTTTGCAGAAATCCATCCAATTGATAAGATTTCTCCATCCATGAATTAATGCCTTTTATCAAATCATACATGATGATAGACGTTAGTTTTTCCATGTAAAAAAAATAACAAATTGCTCCACCTCGCTCCTGGACTAGGTCAGTGGGCAAGGTAAGCATAGCCTCTGTTGCATCTAGAATCTAGACTTCTTCTCCCTGCAATGGTCGCCTTTCGAAGTGTTTCACCATGAGCGGAACCTGCACGTTTGGACCAATTACATTGGAACTTCCCTCTGCATCCTAAGACCCAGACGTTTCTTTGCATCTAGTTTTTAGAGGCATGATATTGCCTGCAAAAATGATGCTCTTGAATGGTGAAATGAGACCTAAGTGTCTCTAGGCGTGCCAAAAATTATTTGCTTAGGAAACAATTTAGCCAACTAATAGATTGGGAAATATAGGTGTGCTAGATATTGAGTGTATCAGTTATGCGTTTTTCTGACTTCTCTTAAATGGTTGTAGAAACTTGACTAGACTGAATACAATTTTGTCAAAATCTCGCTTCAAATTGAACAATTAAAGTAACAGGAAATTGGATTGATTACTAAAAATTTATGCACAAAGCTTTTAAAATAAATGCAAGGATTTGGAAAATTAAAAGACATAAAATTAAAGATAAATAAACTGCTAGAGTCTATTGTTGTTGATTGATCGATTGGTCGGGGCTTGTATTGTTGCACTGCAGAATGTATTTATAGCAGCACCTGACCGATTTTGTGAAGGTTCTGGAACCAACACCTTTCCAAGTTGCATGTCCAGTAGTTACAAGAACTCCTTTGCACCTGGTTCTTAACTGCTAATAACTTGCCTATGATATGAAAATTCTCTTTGGTTGCTTAGCTCCCTTTAGCTTACAACTGCCAAAAATAAATATTTAATTCAAGCCTTATAATTAAATTAATACAACAAAATTAGTAGTTAAATTAATTTCATAAAAAATTAATTTAATTAATCATAGGCCTAAAATAATTAATGAGCTAATTAAATTATTTTTGGCGCAAACAAGATTATGTCATGATGAACAGAGAATTTAATATAATATATTTTCATTTTATTTTTCTCTACCATCATTGACTTGCACTTTTTTCAATTACTCTGTAAAAAAAATAATTCAAATAAACTTATGAGCACTTTCAAAATATTAAATACAACTTGTAAGTGTTAAAAATCTTTCACTCAAGCATCTATAGACAATTTGTCAGAGTATTACCATTGACAGCTTAACTAATAAACATTCTAAGTTATCAGGAAAGTTGAAGTGTTAATAATAAATTAATAAAAAAAAATTAAAAATTATCTTATGCAAAATCATTTATAATCTGCATTACAGCGTAATTATCCTCCAGTGACAATATTCTCTTTAGAATTAAACAATTATGTGACAATTTAAAACTGAATAGATTGTCAATGTGTCTTCTTCAATGTGTACAGAGAGAATAAGTGTAAAGAAATTTTTTGTCTAGAAAATTAAAATATAATTTATTATTGTTTGCTCAAAAGAAAAAAAAAAATAATTGGAGAGAAATTGTAGGAAGGAAGAAAGTAAAATGGAGGAAAGTTTTGTCTCCAAAAAAGGGTAAATAAAGCATTCCATGTTATTGAGAACTTATTCATCCATATTAAATGTGGATCAAGTTATCCCTCAATCACTGTCCATTTTTTAAATAAGCCTTATTACCCTAAATCTAATAGAGTTAAATGACATTTGATGGGAACTTAGCCAGGGTCAGAGCAAAATAATTGAGGCGTCAATGGGAAGAAGTGGGGTTGTAGCCTATGGACAATTACTTTCTTGAATAGCTTGATTGATTTTTAAAATTTCTTGTCCACCACTGTTAACGGGCTTGTGTTTCCAATATCCGCCCACCTAATGTTAGAATCAAGCACTCTAAACTGCAAAGCAAGTTGTTCTATAATAGTTGATGACACCACAGTAGCTTTCCAAGAGGCATATTTGCTCTTTTTTGAGAAGAAACAATCTTGGAGTTGCACTTTGGTTGTGCAGGTTTGTCCTTGTATTGCCTTCTACCTTTCTTTGAACTTGGGTCAGCATCAGAATTCCATTTATCATACCAGAGGTGACATTGCGTGTATCTAACCCCTTGATGTTTATTTTTCGAGGCTTTATTTGGATGGGTGGGGAATAGTAATTAATAAAAAGGTAAGAAAGGGAAAAGGTAAAGAGATTTATAATAAAAAAAATTCATATTTAAAAACGGGTGAATTAATAGAAAGATAAAAAAATGTAATGCATATTTTTTATATTTAGAAAAAGGTGAAGGAATGGTAAATTTAAGGGTATAAAAAATAAAATAGTCATAGATCTCACATACTCCTCCTTACACGCAAATTTAGATTTTAAAAAGTATTAAAATTTGAGGGGTAAGTAGAGTGTAAGGCTTTATCCTTTTTTCACCCTCATCCAAACAGAGCCCTATTAGTGTTAGAGGAGGCTTTAGGCTTTGAAAATTTATAATCTTTCTTCATTGTATTTTTTTTTTTTATTTAGAAATTTCATATTTAGTCTCATAAAAAAAATTGTTTGATTGCCTTGAAAAAATAATTGAATGAGGCTCAATTGAGCTCAGGTGCTTTATTTCCTATAGTCCTAAGACAAAATAGATTAAGAAATTCATCAAATCATTAACCTTTCTCTTTCATTGTGAATGATTTGGCAATAATATTTTCATGTTAGTTCAAATCATTTGAAATTTGAATTATACTTTCAAGTTATTTAGATTTAGTTTTGTTTTCCTTTTTCATCTTCATCTCAGCTGATTCGGATGTATCGGCTTGCGTGTCTGGTGCTGTACTTGGGGAGACATTGGTTAGTGTCCTTTTTCACCTATACATAATATGTGCTTTTGGGTTTATATCTTCCATAATTTTTAAATTGATTTTCATTATTTCTAAGCCTTCGTTAACTTACCTTTGCGGGAGCATAACAGTAGCATCTCTATTATTTGGTTTCAATTTTTGGGGAAATAAAAAGAGACAACATGAAGCCGTTGGAAGAAAATGACTTTTCTTTGTTACTTGCTCACGTGATTTAATTTCAAGTAGCTTTGAGGTAATAAGGCTCATTTTATATATATATATATATATATATATATATATAGTGATTTTTAAAAGTTCTGGCATTAATGAGAATGTTTTGAATTTTCAATAAGAAATTTTATTAAATGAATTGAATTTTTATAAAGTTATGTCACTTTTATTTTTAATTCTTAACTTATTTTAAATTAAAATAAATAAGTTTTAATAATTAAAATTTTAGTCATGAAAGTTTAATTAACTTCTTTTATTTTAAAATTTTTAAATATTAAAAATATTCTTTAATATATATTTTGGATTTATGCATTTGAATATATGAATTTAAATTTAAATCAAATTAAATATCTTATTTAAAATGCAACACCCCTCACCCGTTTACAGTGTAGCCGAGCAAGGCGTGCTACATTCGGTGCCGGAGCATCCTATCCTATCTTGTCGTGTACAATATTAATTTAATTATCTTATCTTACGTGTGAAAATTTTTTTTTTTATATCACGTCTTATTTTTGTAGAGACCCAGACAGAGTCTCCTCTATTTTTATTAGTGCATGGCGAGTTCCATTATTTACCTGTTAAAAACTATTTATATCCATTTCATATATCCATTCATCATATAATTTCTCATTCCTTATGTCCATTTTTAAGAAATAAATTTCATCTCATTCATATAAAGTTTACATACAATAATGTACACTCATATACAATCCAAAAATTTAATTACATGTCTTAAAACAATTTACAATATTTACTTATATACAATAATCAAAATGCAACATCTAATACATACATGAGCCCTACAAAAATAACTGATGAGGTGATCGACACTCTAGCAGATCTGATCAACTCTCTATCTGCGCTCTACTGCTACTGCTGCTGTTCTCCAGTACCTACGCGATGAAAAAACCAATGCGCTAAGTATAACTCTTAGTGGTGTATAAATTGAAATAAAAATAACTAAATAATTGAAATATTTATTCCACGTATAACTTTATAAAGAAATACAGATTTCATGAGTTTATAGTCTTTTACATATTTATAGAACTTTAGAAGTAATTAAGTTAATCAGGATTTTTTCTGTTTATTTATTCCATATTTAGTCTTATTACTCATATCTGTGATCTCTTCATGTAATTATTTAAAATTTAAGGTTTATTATTGATATCTGTGCCCAAGTAACCTATAATAAACTATAAAGACTGGATACATGGGAGTATACTAGTTAAATATCCGTATGTCTAACATGTATATATCTGTAATGTCAGGCACAAGGCCAGTGGGCAGGCATAAAGTCAGAAATAAAATCAGGCACAATGGCCAACAGACAGGCATAAAGCCATTAGAACAATCATCTTAGACATATATTGTTTATTAATAATTATTTATGTGGGCGGTACTGCAATCTGTAATCCCTAATTGGGCAGTACTGATATCTGTGCCCAAGTAACCTATAATAAACTATAAAGACTGGATACATAGGAGTATACAAGTTAAACATCCATATGTCTAGCATGTATACATCTGTCATGTCAGGCATAAGGCCAGTGGGCAGGCATAAAGTCTGAAATAAAATCAAGCACAATGGCCAACGGACAGGCATAAAGCCAGTAGAACAATCATCTTAGACATATATTGTCTATCAATGATTATTTATGTGGGTAGTACTGCAATCTGTAGTCCCTAATTGGTATACCAATCGATCCATGCTATATAAATAAGTCTAAGTATACTTTGGGCAAGTTAATGTTATTAGGTATTTATAGTTTCATATTATGTGCTAGTTGTATTTAATAACATTTTCATGTTACTTATGATGGGAACATAAGTCCCACATGCATATTCATATCACTTTTATGTTTAACAATTCATTTTGATTAACTTCATATAATATAAAAGGTCATTTTATGAACCTTTCTTAAGGTCCAGATTTGATGTCTTAAGTTCACCTAACAAATTGGTCAAGGTGAGGCCACTGTTTGGCCACACTTCCTTTATGGAAGTTGTTCCTCTATATCTT
Organism: Hevea brasiliensis; assembly: GCF_030052815.1. Taxonomy (NCBI): domain Eukaryota; kingdom Viridiplantae; phylum Streptophyta; class Magnoliopsida; order Malpighiales; family Euphorbiaceae; genus Hevea; species Hevea brasiliensis. Next base: position 99,166,809 of record NC_079501.1, read on the forward strand.
GTCTTTTTTTTTTTTTCTTTTTGATTCATGCCATTTGAAGTTTTAGAACTCAAGTTATGGTCAAATAACCACAACTGGTTCATGGTCTCTTTCTAGGTCTAGATTCAGGCAGATTCTGGAGTCCATTTTTGTTTAATTAACTGGACATGTTACAGCCACTTTTAAGCCTAATGTTCTTCATAGAAATTGTTACCCTATGTCTTATGATCACTTAGAATTTTGAATTACAATTTTTCAAGTTTTTTAGAATTAGTTATAACCAATTAACTGGCCTGGACTTAGGTATCCTGTGTCTATAGGATTCCACGTTTAGGTCAGTGGATTTGACTCCCATTTTAGGGTTCTTACACTCAAATTTTAAGAAAAGTTTCTAAATCAAAGTTGAAGTCCTATATCTTAGGTTTCCAGAACAATTTGGCTCATCCCATTTGGGATTTCTTAGTGGGTGATATGCTATAAATACTATTCTGGGGCAAGTGGTGGTTTAGTCAAATTCTAAGTTTTGATGTGCTAATTTGTTCTAGCAATTTAGCCTAGTTTCCTTGGGTTCTGGGTTTTGGTCGAAACATCAATATTGTAGATCTATATCTTATAAGAATTTTGGCACTAGTTTCATTACATTTTCAATTTTATGGTCCAAGTTATAGCGTTTTTGCCAAAACTGGTCAGGTAAGCCTATGTCCAGTAATTTCTGGACAATATAGTTCTAGATAGTTTTGTGTCCCAAATTGGGCCAGCAATTTGGTTTAGTTAGAGGCATTTCTGGGCTCTGTGTCCTTCATGAAAGTTATAGTCCTATGTCTAAGCTTTCCAATGGTATAAAATTCAGGTTATTTGTACCTATCTAGAGAGAGTTATGACCAAATGAATGTGCACTGTTTATTTGCTCATTTTTCTGGGTTTAATGTATGGTCATCCGGATTGGAACAGTAATTAGGTCAATTTGTGGATAGAATTTGGGCATGTTTCTTCATGGAAAATGGAGTATTTTGGGTCTAGTTTAACCTCCAATTGGCCTCATACCAATTAGAGCAACACAATTCAAGTTATGGTTGTCTAAGCATGCTGGACTCATTAGTCCAGAAATCCTGCATGAAAATACACTCCCAATTTTCAATTTTCTCCAACTCCCATACTTCAATTGCCATATATGGCACTTTTAATAGGTAACAAATAGTCTCAACAACACCAATTTCAATTAATAACACCAAAGCCCCAAAGTTAGGTCAAAACCCTAACTCAAAATTTCAATCTCAAGCATTTTTAAGGAAATTCAACTTCTAATGCATATAAGTTCATCAATCAACATCACTAACCAATTCAAAACCATTAAAACCATCAATTCCTCACATTTTCCATGGTTGTCAAAATTAGGGTTTTCCCCTACTCATGGTATTCATTTTAATTTCATGAAAATTTACTTCAATTTACCATACTAATCATACTTAGAAAAGGAAAGAAATGTGTTTAGTGCACTAACCTTTTGTGAACACTTCTTGGACTTGTGAAACTCAAATTTTTCTTCACTTCTTGGCAGCCACAATCTTCCTTATGGTGTAGGGACAATTTTTAATGAAGGGAGCTTAGGGTTTTATGGTGAGAAAAGGTGGGAAATTGAGCTAGGAAAGATGGAAATGGAGGAGAGTGTCACACCTTACCCCTCTGTAAGGCATAACATGATCCCGTAGAATACCTAATGAATTACCGAACTTTACCTACCGATAACTCATTAAGTACCCTACAAGGGATTTTAAAACAATTTTCTTACTTTTGATAAGTGGTGAGCATTTTCTAATAGGTATTTAAAACATATGATTAAAAGTCAATCTAGTTAATATTTTTGGTCCATTTTATTTTTCCGCAAATTTTATAAAAATTTTGACAGAGTTCTGTCTGTATTATGAGAAACTAGTTCTTCAAATACCTGTAAAAAGCACTTCTAAAAATGTTTTCTCAACAACTACTTCAATTTCACAATCAAACTCAATCCATTTCAACAACTCCACAATCATTTCAATCAATTTCTCAAGTTCAAAATTCAATAATCCTCAAAATACTAGCAATACATTTCATTCAAATTAAATAAAATAGTTCCACTTATATTTTATTAGAGACAAAACAATTTATATACATCCTTATAAAATTTACATCAAAAGAAATACAAACTAAACTTTATTACAAACTTCTTACAAATTTTGTACAAGTTGCTCAAGACCCATTTACATGTCCATACCTTTATATGCAATACATACATCAAAAGAAATATTTACAGTTAGGGTATAAATTATACCCGATGACTTTAAGCTGATAGCTCCTCAATCCTCAGCAGCTCAATCTGCTGCTCCTCTAGTCTCTATATCTGCAACAGCAATAAAAGCCATCGCTGAGTACTAGGACTCAGTAGTGCACAACATACTAAAATAGTCTTTATGCAGAACTTAAATTACATTTATTCAAAAATTTGACTGAACATGAGTATTAAATACAAATCATGCATTATGAGATTTTAATCCCAAATAATTTCATTTTGAAGTATCAAATCACATTTCATAAAACCCAGAGTTAGATCATACCATTCGAAACAAATAGAATCTCAATTGTAACACCCCTATTGGTATAGCCTGGTATATTTCACTGTTCCGGTGACCGGTGTCGGTCCAGAAAATTAATGGGATTAGGGCCACACTTAAGACAACTTGAGAAGCCATAAACACAAATAATTAGTAATGTTTAATTAGTTAACTATAAATAAGAAAAATAGAACACAAGAGGTTAAACGAGCCGAGAGTCACAGCGATGAGTAACCTCCTCGGGAACGACTACGAAGTCGTTTTAAACTCAATTTTCGAACCGTAAAAAGTGACGCTGCAGTCCTTAGGACCCTTATGAACACAGTGGAAAAGAGAAAATCACGAAAAATAACTGTTAAGCCAGTCAAATAATTAGGTCAGGGAGCCGGAAGAAATATGGAATTATTTGCAAACCGGGATGAACCGGCGAGGGGCAATTTGGTCAATTGACCCTGAGAGCTGACTCCTGACCTAACTGTCAAATAAAATCAGAGAAAAGAAAACTTCAGGATCGAGAATTAAATTAAAGAACTAATAGAAAAAAAATAAATAGAAAAAAAAAGAAGAAGATGGAAAAGTCAAAGGTGATGACATCATGAATGATGTTATAAAGAATTAATTAAGTTATTTATTAAATGGGATTTTGTGGTCTTCCATTAACTAAAATAAATTAAGAAGAGAAATGAAAAAAAAAAAAAGAATCAATTTTGGTCTTCTTTTTCATATGGTGCCGCCTCACTCCCTCTCTCAACTCTCCCTCTCCACAAACTCCATTAAAGCTCAATTTTGAGCTTGTATATCATAAAATTTCACTATAGAATAATTAGCCATCATAGTTAAAGCTTATCTAGGCAACTTGAGAAGAGGATTGGGCAAGAAAGAAAGAAGGAAAATTTGAAGAAAAGGAGGGAGAAAATTCTGCTCAAGGTTGGTAATACAAACCTCAATTTTTCTTGCTTAATTAGTGTTTATATGGCATTAAGAGCTTGTAAATAACCTTAAGATGAAATAAAAATATGTGAAGAGGAACAAACTGAATTTTTGGCCAGCTTGAAGGGAGTATGAATTTCATGAATTTAAAGGGTTTGAATGAGTATAAAAACCTTAATTAGTTGAATGATGATAGTTTAGAACTTTGAAATTGTTAATGGTAACAAAGTTGTGAGTTTAGGGTTTGAATGTTAGGGTTTGTGAACCAAATTTTGGAGAAATGCATAAATGATATCTTTGACCAATTGTGGACTGAAAAATGGTCAATAATGACCAAAGGAAATGTGTGGGAATCATTAGAATGGGAGTCAAATTCGTAGGTCAAATGGTCATGCTGCTGGCAGCATGACCAAACCTACTTTGAAGGACCAAAACGGGAATTTTACAAGCCCAATTGATATGCCACCAATTGGGGATGAAAATAGACATATAAGAGCACAATTTTCATTAAGGAACCATGCCCAAAAACTGACCAAAACTGGGTGAACCAATTGACCAAAGTGAAATGAGAGCAGGCTGCCATCAAGATAAACTGACCAAATGAATAGTAACTGTTCATTTGGTCATAACTCGAGCTAGGAAGGTCAAATTGACCTGAAATTTTACCAGCAATTAGATAAGATATAGACCTAAAACTTTCTTGAAGAACACCATCCCAAATTATGCCATTAACCTAGTCAAATTATTGAGCAAAGTGGAGTTACTGTACCTGCGATTCTGCAGAATTGCCATTGAGCAGTAAAGTTCCAATGGCTATAACTCTCTCTAGAAAACTCCGATATAGGTGATTCTTAAACCGATGGAAACCTAAGACATAGTAGAACATTTCATATGAAGAAAGTTAGACCAAATTATGAACTTAACTTGATCAAATTACTGAACAAATTTGGACAAAAAAATTATGCCAGAACCAAAATCTCAGCATGAACAGTGCACGTGAACAGTAATTGTATTTTGGCTATAACTTGAGTTACAAAACTCCGATTGGGGTGATCCAAAAATGAGAATACACTTAAGACAATAAGGAACATTTTCTATGAAGGAAGTTTTGCCAAATTCTAACAGTAGATTGACCAATGGAACAGTGCAACTTCGGAGCTCCAAAACCGAAAATTGACAAATTTGCCAAAATGACCTAAGCTTTGAGAAAATGACCAAAACCAACAAGTTTAATGACCAAAATGTGGTATGTGGGTGAAGTTGGAGTTCCCATACCTATTAAGTCTTAGAAAGTCAACTATTTGACTTGAATAGTGCAGTGAATAGTAACCCGAAACACAAAATTTAAAGAACGTCGAATTTAGCACGTTAGAGCTAGGTAATTGTGAAGCTAAATTTATTTTGGATTTATGTTAAGTTCTAGTACTGAAACATTGTAAAATTATGTGTTTCAGTTGAAAAGAATATCGGGAAGGAACCCGAGGAACCGAGTCGAGGCTAAGGGACGACTCGCTTGAGGTTTGTGCACAATAAACCCTATTTAAGCATTTTGTCCTTGAAAAATTGATTTAGTATGCATTATGAATTTATGAACTTTTGTGTTGCCACCTTGTGATCAAATTGTAACTTTGGAAATTGATTTGATTTTTGTATGCAATATTTGAATGAAATGTTTGAAATGGATTTTTGATTCACACTTAGCATGACAGTTACTTATTATTCCTCCTCCATCTATGGGGTTGAGATCGTTTATTTTCCTCCCTCTCTGGCTTACCAGTTGAGGTTGTAGATCGAATGAGTACTCATTAGCTAGCTAGCCACCTCCCTCATTGATTTCGATTAATGGGGTTGAGATTGCTTTATCGTGGTGTACAACGCGGCATTGATCGAAAATTTTATGTCATGGCTTAAGTTGTGTATGACTTTGGCAACACTGTGTTTATGAAATTGTTTGACTAAACTGTGTTTAATAGATTATTTGACAAAATGGTGTTATTATGAACTTGATATTTGTGAAATGTGATTGAGAAATATTTAAATTGTGTTTGATAATGAATGATTTATTTATTGTATTTTAAATTTTTATTGTGCACCACTGAGTATTTTTATACTCAGCGATAGCTTATTTTGCTGTCGCAGATAAGAGCAAGGAGAAAGCAGCAGAGTGAGCTGCTGTTAAATCGAGGACTACTCTGATCATTTTGTACGGGTATTATTTTATACCATTGTAGATAATCTTGATGTAAATATAAAAATGTTGTATGTATCGATGTAGTTGAGCAGTTGTAAATAAATTGTAATAATATTATTTTGGATTTTCTTCTGTAAATTTAATATTTGTACATATAAATTTCCTGCTTTATGCTTTGTGAATGGAAATATTAAATATTTTGAGATGAGAAATCTTGAATTGTATTGTGAAATTATTTTGAAGTGTGTTGAACTGAGTTGATTGAGTTATTGAAGGTTGGGAGTTGTGAAATATTTTTGGAAGTGTTTTTTTTAGGTAATTGAAGAACTGTTTTCTCCAGTTTTCAAACGGAATTCTGTCAAAATTTTTATAAAATTTGCAGCAAAATTTAAAATGGAAAAAATTTTTACTAGTATTTAAACTTTGAATAAATGGTTTTCAATTACTACCAAAATGCTCACCACTTCCAAAATGTAAGAAAATTGTTTTAAAATCCCTTGTAGGGTACTTAATGAGTTATCGGTAGGTGAAGTTCGGTAGTTCATTAAGTATTCTACGGGATCATGTTATGCCTTACGGAGGGGTAATGTCACGTCCCAACCTATGGGCCGGACCGGCACTAGGACCTGGGCCAGCCTAAAGCCCCCGAGGCCCGTAGTAAGCCTAACTGTTCATTTACCCAATGCTGAGGCCCATTTGGGCCCAATTTCAAGAAAACAAACGGACAGAGTCCGGCCATAAAATGGACTTACCAACGGGGAGTTTTTGACTCACCCGACCTGTAAACACAATAAACAATCCATTGGGGAGCTCAGCTCACCCTCCACATACTCATCAACATAATAATAAATGGGAGCTCAGCTCCCTCATCCAATCCATCAAAACAGACTTAAAATATTAAGTTTACAGGTCCAACATGATAATAATATTACAGACCAAATTCAAATAATTACTGCTAACACATGCGGAAATTCTAGGAGTAATTAAAATTACACAAATATTGATAAACAACCTGCGAGGTAGAAAAGCAGGTTAACCCAGAACAAAATATCCTCCTGTGGCCTGTAAAAATTTTTGAACAGGAGTGAGCGTTCGACTCAGAGAGTAAAATATCAATTTTAACCATAATCTCTATAACTATCTAAATCTAATGCACCCTGTAGAGTGAAATGCAACATCCACATCATTTTCACATCATAACATCACAAAGGTAATTTGGAGCACTCACGCACCCTGTAACATCAATCATAATATATGGGAGCTGATCCCCTATACAGCTCTCTTAAATCCAACCCGTGTGCCAAGAACTCACTTCGGACTTCCACTTAAATACCAAATCGGGTCCCAAATAAGAACTCAAGCCGTGTCTACCCCAAGGACCGGTCCCAAATGAAGAACTCAAGCCGTGTCTACCCGTCCTATCCATAGTCCACACCACATCACACGCACGCCAACGCACGCACACTGCTCCAAATTACCACAACAACATACATGGCACTTTAACATTTATCAATGCATCAAAAATCGTGCCTAGAGTTTAACTACATAAATATATGCATATAAGTGATGCATGAGCATGCTGAACATATAATAATATCGAAATTACAATTAAAATTAATATTCTACTCACAGACTTGACGACAATCACTGTGGCGGCTGGGCGGAGGAAGAAGGCTGTCCCGGCTCACCTGACAATCATATTACATTTATTTAATACAATCTGACTCAATACAAACAAAGAAAAGACCAATTACGTCCTAAGTCGTGCCGAAAATCCGGCAGAGTCTCCCCTATACCTAGGACCTACCCAACCTGCAAAAGGGTTAAAAACGCACTTCTATATTCACAATCCATATATCAACAGTTCAATCATATCACACAGCCCCTTCTGGGCCCATCAAATCAATCACCCATCACAATACGCAAAATTTCAATTTAGTCCTTATTATTGATCATTTTTGCAAAAACTACCCAAACAAGCTCTAAAAATTATAAAACTTTGCCTCGCGGTCCTTAGCAATATTACTAGGCTATTGCAAAAAGAATCGTAATTTTTTAAGCTACCACGAATATTTTATGGATTTTTAATCCTATTTAAGCACTAGAAAATTACGAAAAAACAAGGTTCGGGTTTACCTTTGCCGATTCCGACTTCGAGAACGCGCTCGGGACGTCTGACAATGGGGGGCTAGCCAAAACCTCGGTCCAATTCGGAGACTTTTCCGGTAACGGGTCTGTCTGACCCGAAATTTGCAGACCCGATCAACTGTCGAATTTCCGCGAATCGAGGATACCTACACGAAGCCCATAACACGGGGGTTAGTACATAAATTTTTCAGAATTTTCTAAGCTCATTTAATGCTCGAAAATACACTGCGAAGTTCCGTGAGACCCACCGAAAAACGGTGTCGGAAAAATTCGAAATTTATGTCGTTGCGAAGCTCTCAACGAATGGAGCGTGCTGGTGGCCTCGGTTTTCTCGTGGGATTCACGGTTTTCGAGAAATCTAGCCCAAAAGTCGAAATGGGCTAAAATCTTCCCGAGCAAAAATCGGACAATCCGCTTGATGGATTTCGGCGTTCTTGGTGTCCATGGAAAGCTCTCGCCGAGTAGATGATTTTGGACACAAGACCCGGTCCAATTGGTGGCGGACGGCCGGATTTGACCGGGGAAGCTGAAACGGCGCGCGCAGGGGGAGATCACGCGCTTTTCCGGCCGCTCGGGCCGCTACCGGCCGGGATACCGGGAGGCGGCCGCGAGGGGAGGACGCAGGGAGGCTACCGGACGGGGAGGGGAGGAGAGAGAAACGAGAGAGAAAGGGAGAGGACGCGCGCTGGGAAAGAAAAAGGAAGAAGGAAAAGGGCCGGTCCGATTCGATCGGTCCGATCCGTCCGGTTCGATTCGCCGGTTCGATTCGAATACAAAATTTTGAATTTTTATCGCTCGGGACCGAAAACGAGGTCCAAAAATTTCAAAAAAATTCCATAAAACTCAGAAAAATACGTAGACTCCAAATATATTTTTAGTTTTGCCACGTGGTCTTTAAATTAATTTTTAAAAATCATCAAAGTTTATATTTTTCGGAAAATCGAACCCGATTTTTAAAATCCGAAAAATCTCAAAAAAATTCCTAAAATTCAAATAAAATTAAAATACCAAAAATACTCATAAATAATAAAATTTTGGGGTGTTACAGGTAAGGTGTGACATCAATAGCCAGAGGCTAAAGAGAAGTCACATCACAAGGCTAGCTAGATCAAATATATAGATATCCATTCACATCCTCTTCTACTAGCACACCTTAACACTTCTCCAGAGAAGGAATCAAAATTTAAAACTAATTACCCCCACTAGTCGTGCTAGTGAGGTGTTCAAATATATGGTCATGACACTGTGGTTTCAAAACTTATCTTAACACTTTGCTAAGTCATTTCAAATATACACAACTAACTTTCAATAATTTCAATCAAAGCATCATAAATAATGTCTCAATTCACTTTTTCAAATCATTCAAAATAATATGCAGCAAATAATTTACAAAAATTACAAATTGTGCACAAACCTCAAGCGAGTCGCCTCTTGGCCTTGACTCGGTTCCTCAGGTTCTTTCCCGATATTCTTTCCAACTGAAACACACAATTTCACAATGTTTCAGTATTAGAACTTAACATAAATCCAAAATAAATTTAGCTTTACTTTTACCTAGCTCTAACATGCTAAACTCGACGTTCTTGAAATTTTGTGTTTCGGGTCATTACACTATTCAAGTCAAATTGTTGACTTTCTAAGGCTTAATAGGTATGGGAACTCCAATTTCACCCACATACCACATTTTGGTCACTAAATTTGTTGGTTTTGGTCATTTTCTCAAAACTTAGGTCTTTTAGGCAAAATTACCAATTTTCAGTTTTGGAGTCCTAAGTTGCACTATTTCATTGGTCCTTTTACTGTTGGAATTTGGCAAAACTTTCTTCATAGAAAATGTTCCCTCTTGTCTTAAGTTTATTCTCCTTTTTGAATCACTCCAATTGGAGTTTTGTAGCTCAAGTTATAGCCAAAATACAATTATTGTTCATGCTGCAGAATTTGGTTCTGCAGATTTATTGATCCAACTTCATTCAGCAGTTTGATCAAGTTAAGTCCATAATTTGGTCTAATTTTCTTCATATGAAATGTTCTAATATGTCTTAGGTTTCCATCGGTTCAAGAATCACCTAAATCGGAGTTTTTTAGAGAGAGTTATAGTCATTGAAACTTTACTGTTCATATGGTAAATCTGCAGTCCTACAGATTCAGTGACTCAATTTTGCTCAGTAATTTGATTGGGTTAATGGCATAATTTGGGTTTTTGTTCTTCATGAAAGTTTTAGGTCTATATCTCATCTAACCACTGGTAAAATTTCAGGTCATTTTGACCTTCCTAGCTCGAGTTATGACCAAATGAACAAATACTGTTCATTTGGTCAGTTTATACAGGGTAGCTTGCAATTTTTCAATTTTGGTCAATTTGTTCACTAGGTTTTGGTCACTTTTTAGGCATGCTTCCTAAATGAAAATTTTGTCATTTAGTGCCTATTTTTATTCCCAATTGGTCCCATACCAATTGGACTTGTAAAATTCCATTTTTGGTCCCTCAAAGTTGACTTTTGGTCATGCTTCATACCCAATCCGAATTTGGCTTTGATTTAAACACTTCTAACATACTTAATTAGATCACAAATGACCATTTCTTCCCTTAAACTATGTCAAAGACATCATTTAGCACTTCTTCACATTTTTTATCTCTAAACCCTAATGTTCAAAACCCTAATTCATGTCATTTGTTGCATTTAGCTAATTAAACACTTATAAACATGCTCCCTTAACTCAATTAAGCTTCCTAGCATGTTTAGCTCAAACAAATTTATACTTTGTCCAACCAAACCCTAGCTGTCCAAAATTCTATATAATCCCTCAACAAATTTTCTTTCCATTTTAAGTTTATTTACAAGCTCAATAAGTTAGAAATGTAAGAATCAAACTCAAATTATCAAATTTGATTGCTAACCTTTTATGTAGAATTCCTTTTTCTTCAAAACTTCTTCCTTTCTTTTTCTTTTTGTTGTCAAGCTCCTTTCCAAGTGACTAGAACAAGTTTTTATGAATCAAGTATGGGAGAAGTTGAGGTTTAGTGAGGGTTTCAAAGCTTGAAGACAAGCTTTAATGGAGTTTGCAATAGTGAGGGAGAGAGAGAGTGTGTGAGGGCGGCAAGCTTGGTGGAAAAAGACTTTGATTTTTATTTTTCTTTTCTTTTGTTTTGTTTTTATCCTTATGGAAGACCCAAAAATCTAAATAAGTAAATAAATAAATTTTTATTCTTTATGGCATCATGCATGAGGTCATGCATGATGTCATCACTTTTTAACTTTTTCATTTTCTTTTTTTTTTATTTATTTTTCTATTAGTTCTTTAATTTAATTCTCGATCCCGAAGTTTTCTTTTCTCCGATTTTATTTGACAGTTAGGTCAGGAGTCGGCTCTCGGGGTCAATTGACCAAATAGCCCCTCGCCGGTTCATCCCGGTTTATAATTAATTCCATATTTCTTCCGGCTCCCTGACCTAATTATTTGACTGATTTAATAGTTCTTTTTCGTGATTTTCTCTTTTCCACTGTGTTTATAAGGGTCCTAAGGACCGCAGCGTCACATTTTACAGTTTGAAATTTGAGTTTAAAATAACTTCGCAGTCGTTCCCGAGAAGGTCACTCATCGCTGTGACTCTCGGCTCATTTAACTTCTTATGTTCTGTTTTTCTTATTTATACTTAACTAATTGACAATTACTAATTATTTGTGTTTATGGTTTATCTAGTTGTTTTAAGTATGGTTCTAATCCCCTTAATTGTCCGGACCGACACCAGTCACCGGAACAGTAAAATATACCAGGCTATGTAAATAGGGGTGTTACAGAGAGAAAGCTCTCCGTCTGGTTCTACCATGGGAGAAGGGTGAACAAGAAGATAGGCTTTTATTAATTTTTGTCTCATTAATACTCTTTCTTACCCCTTAATAGTTATTTGTTAAGCTCCCATTGGTTACCACTTTTTATGATGTCATTATGACATCATGCTCATGCAATATATTTTATTTCTTTTTTTATCTTTTCTTTTCTTTTCTTTTCCCATTTCTATACATAATTTCACAATTTAATTTATTTTATGTATTCTAATCTCTCTCATTTTAATTAACATTTAGATTAAAATTCAACTCTGGGGTTGAAATGATAAAAATGTCATTCGTTATGCTTATCGAGTTATTTTTAGTCTATACCGATTAACTAATTTTCCTCAATTTTCTTTAGTATCTTTAATGTCATTCATACCTAAGTAACCCTTCAATTAAGTCTCAAAAATTATTTCCCAGGGTTTCTCATGGGTCTAGGGTCTGTAATTGTCTTCGCAGTCGCTTCCTAGTACAGTCACTCATTGCCGGAATCTTGGCTCATTTAACCGAGTTGTACTTCGCTTTTTTTTACTTTTATTTCATTTTACTTAGTCTGTATTCAGTCAATTTATGTTTCCTTACTCTAGCTTGAGTGTAGTTCCAAACATTCTGGCTGTCCGAACAGAAACTAGTCATCGGACGTGATATTCTACCGATGATGTTGGGTCTCCATATATTCATAAAATTAATTATTTAATATTTCATTTTAAATATATATATATATATATATATATATATATATATATATATATATATTTATTTATTTTTTAGTTCATTCAATCATTTAAATATTAATTTAAATTTTATTTAATTTATATAATTTAAAAATAAAATTATATAATCTCTTTATTTTTAAAATTTTGTTTAAGTTTGTAGTCGTAATTTTTTTATTCTTTTAAATAAATTAATAAATAAAAAATTTTATTTTTTAAATATATTAACTATTTTATTAATTATTTTAAGAGCTATTAGTTATTTTATTAGATATTAATCATTAAATATTAATTATTAGTAATTATTAGTAATTATAGTAATTTAAAATAAAAATATTTGATAAAAATAATTAATAGATTAAGTATTAGATGTGTATTATTTTATTAACTTTAATTAAAATATTTTCTCAATCTTTAAAAGTTACGAGATATAATTTTTTATAATTTTTTATTTTAATTTTTAAATATTAATATAAATATCATAAATAATATAAATAAAAAATATAATATTTTGATCAGATCAAAATACTAAATTTTACTTTAAAAATTATTATTGAAGAGAATTTTAAAATTAAATAAAAAAATTAAAGAGATTAAATAAAGATACCTAAATTATTATATTTTTAAAATTAGAAAGACAGAATAATTATTTTTTTTAAATAAAAAAATTAAAATAATATTTTTCTCAAATTAAAATAAAGGCACATGGAAGTAGGGGTGACATGGTTCGGTTTTGAACTGGAACCGAGCCGAAATTGGTTCAGTCAAAATAGGATCAAAATTGGAACCGACTTTGAACCGGATCGAAACCGTCCTTCTGCGATTTGGTTCAGGTTCATATTTTTTAAAAACCGTGAACCGGTGGTTCCGAACCAGGAGGTTCCGAACCGGATTGAACCGACAATTTCGAACCAGATTAAACTAGCGATTTAAATATAAAAAAATTCAATAAATATGTTACCTCACTCCTAATTCATTTATATATATCATTAATTCTCTACACAATTATTCTCTGCGTTTTCTTCAATTCTTAATATTTTTTTAATTTTTCTCAAATTCTCTAAATAATTATTTTCTACACTTATTTTAATTTCCAATATTCTCTCAATTTTCTTACTTTATTATTTTATATACTTACTGAAATTTTCAATACTATCTCAATTACTTTGTTATTACTTTAAATCCTCAATAAAATTTCCAATACCCTCTATTTTAATTTTTTTCTCTTTTATACTTTTTAATTATCAATTATTATATAATTTTTTAAAAAGGCAAGTAATAGAACTACAAATTTTTATTCCTCTAAATTTTAAAGGAATATTTAGGTAAAATTAAGTTCATACACTTTTTGCTAATTTCTTTAAAAAAAATTAATTTCATCTCTAGTTTTTTAATCAGGTTCAAGTCTTTATTTATTAAATTTTTCTTAAAGATAAATTATTTTCTCTTTTTTTTCTTATTTTATTTTGATTGAAAGATTTCTAAAAAAAATTAAAATATTTTTACAAATATAACTTAAATTTTGAGTCAATAAATTTTTTTTCTAATTTTTTTGTTTAACCTATTCTTAAACCATCTTTAAATTTCAAACTGTCTTGAACTGTTCTTTTTCAAATCGTCTTTCAAATCGTTTTAAACTGGGGTTCAAACCAAAACCGACGATTTAGAAACCATCTTCTGACTATTTAATTTAGGTTCATAATTTTATTAAATTTAAATCGATAATTCAGAAATCATAACCGACGGTTTCTAACAATGGCCACCCCTACATGGAAGGCGGCAGCGAGAACACGCGAGGAGTCAAAGTAAGAGTTACACACCAAAACAAAGACACGACTTTAATTTTGTCCACATTTTCCAAACCCAATATCCGAACTAATTTCCCATATCAAATGGCATTTCCGTAAATATGCCCATTTCTTATAAACATTTATGGCTTCTTATTGGTTCTAAGTGCAGCGTCAGCGACCCCCACTCTCACTTTCACTTTACAAGTGTCCTTCTCTCTCTCCCCTCTGTTGGTGTTCTTTTTCTATAATTCCTTTTTTTTTTTCTTAATTTTTCTTGATTTGATCTCTCTCTCTCTCAATTTTTAGCACTTCCTAATTTGTTATCCCTTTATCTGAATTAGTTTATTATTATTGATGTGCATTTTATAGTGATTGAATTTGGATTTCCCTCTTTGTCGTTTCTAATTGCTCTTTAAGCTTTTTTGTTGTCTGCTGATTTAGGGGTGAGTAAATTTGGATTTGAATTAAAAAATTAAATCGAATCGAGTTAATTCAGTTTAATTAGTTTGGTTTAATTTATAAATTTTAATAATTTTGATTAATCGGTTTGATTATTTTTATAAAAAATAAAAAAATTGAACCGAACAGAAATTACTAATATATATATATATCAAGAAAACTTAAGATTTTTAATTTCTGATTTCTAATTTTTTTTATATTTTTATTATTGAGATTTAATATTAAAAATATAAAATTTTATAAAATTCGATTTGATCGATTTAAAATCGAACCGATATTTAACAGTTTAATTGTCTCTTAGTGATGTTTTATTTGATTTTCAAAATCCTTAATTTTCAATTTTCAATTTTATCAGTTTGGCTCGAAATCGAGCCGACCTTTGCACAACCCTATGCTGATTTTCTTTCCTAGCTCAGATCTGGTAGTCATTATTTTATGTTATAAGATTTTTGTTGTTGTTTCTATCATTTTATGTCACCAAATCTTCCTTTCAATGTTTATAAAATATCCTTTTATCCTTGTGATCTTCTTTTTGTTTTGCTGCAATCTTTCATTATTATTGTATCTTTACCTTATCTCTGGTTAGTTTTAACCCTTGATTGTGCTATGAAAAAAAAAGAAGTAGAAGACTAAAATAGAAGAATGACAAATAAATGGTGGCTTCTCTTTTTCTTTTTCCCCAGAAGAGATAAGCTGGGCACCAATTTCCTTTCAATTTCATAATTACTGAGAAAATTCTGTGAAGAAAAAATAAAAATTGAAAATAAAAAAAGGGGGTGAGGTAGGGAAGGAACGTGGCTTCGTCCACCTCTTTGGAAGCAGACGTGCCACTCTGTGTCGAACCTGACACTTTCTTCCATTATGTTCTTTGCAGAACCTTTGGTGCACAAGAAGCCTTTGGGAGCAGAGAAGCATCTTGCCGAAATTCAACACGAGCAAATTCCATGGTATCAGGTCGTTTTTTATCTGTCCATTATTCTGGTTTGGAATGGGCCAATTCCTGTCCACAAATGCCATTGGAAATGTGAAAATGAACATGTGCGTGGAAACATGTATAGCCGCAAACTTACCGGTCTTATTCTAACCAGAGAATTTTGTATGATAACCATAGTTCCCTTTGCCGAGCAAGCGGTCAGGTTTTTCTCCTTTCGCTACATGAGGAACAGGCTTTAAGAGGTGTCCGCAGGACGATTGATGCTGACAGTTCTCCCACTGACAGCTGTGCTTTTAAGCGCAGGCGGGATTCACAGTTTCATCCTTCTCCTTTTGAGAGATCTTTCTCTGGCCAAGTTGGGGATGGCATGGATATGAACTAGATATCTATAATGTAACTGAAATGACTCATCCTTATTTTTCTCATAATGTTCCTTTGATCTCCCTTCCCCACTTTTTTCCATGGATCAGATATGGATAAATGAACTCAATGCGGGCACTCTAATGGTTGACTTGATGTGTCCTGTATGTAGGAACTTATTATTTCCTTCCGTGTTTAATACTATGTAGCTCTTACCTTGGCGTAGTTTGACT
Organism: Hevea brasiliensis; assembly: GCF_030052815.1. Lineage (NCBI taxonomy): Eukaryota > Viridiplantae > Streptophyta > Magnoliopsida > Malpighiales > Euphorbiaceae > Hevea > Hevea brasiliensis. The sequence goes on from NC_079501.1 coordinate 99,182,970, forward strand.
TTCAGTAGGAATATCAAACAGGGCGCATTTGCTTATAAACCTTAGCATAATCTAGCATGATTGTTCATTTTGAACTTTAATGAAAACAGGATGCTTTCAGTTTTTCTGTAAGACTTGAACATGGTGGAATGCAGTGATATTTTTTTTTTTTTATTTACTTCTTTCATTTACTGACTTCTTTACTACGTCATTAGGGTTTGCTTTTGCGGTTTTCTGTTCTTTGCTATGCTTTCAGTCTTCCGTCTCGTTGAACTTTGTCGTTCTGTTTTCATGTATTTGTCTTTATACGTTAGTTCTCTACCCAATTTCTGGAGCCCTTGATTTTGGATAGCTATAGTTTTTGGCAATTGTTGACATTGTTGACTATGCGGCACAGGTTTATTTGAAGTTCTTCAAACTGGGGGCCTTTTCATTGTGTTATCTCCTATCTAGTAGGAAATTTAACATTGTTCTCTCCTTTATTTTGTTTAGTTTATTGCAGGTTGAAGAGCAATGTTTTGTCATGTTTTGGCCATCCATTTCATTCTCATGTTGTGTTGTCATTTGCTCTGTTTTGCTTTTTCCATTTTCATTGTCCTGAAATAAGTGTTATTTTTGCAGGGATTGAAGTGATTGCAATTCAAGAGGATTTACATGTGCTTTATGTAATGATGAATTGATAATTATGTATTTATGATGTTTCTGAAAATGAAAAGACTTTATCTATTCTTCTTTAATGTGCAAATTCTTCTCTTTCATGCAGTGGAGATATGATGAAGCGTAGAATGATGAGGTATTTGATTGTATTGATGAATTGAGGACATGGTTTATTCCTGTTGTTTCTTTTTTATTTTGTAGAGGAATTGCCTGGCAATGCTTCATAGAGGTGTTTCAAGGTCTAAATTCCCGGTTTCCTCACTGGCAGGAGGTAATAATGGTTCTAAGAGCCAACAGTTCTCGGTACCTGTTTCTTTTGATTTCCTATGAAGCAAAGGTACTCTTTAGTAATTTATTTTAACTATTTGTGGTATGTCCTTGACTTCTACAGATAAAAATTAATTGATGTGATCATTGGTTGGTGAATTGCCAAGGCAATCTCAAGTGACATATTTTTTGTTTGGTGAAAGGTCACTGGAAGTTCTGACTTTAACCTCAGGAATCTATTCGATGATGATCTGCCAGTGCCAAGGGTGATCCTTCTAATGGAGTCTCGAGTAATGGTGTTCATTAAATCTTACTGCAGGCCTTGTTAGTGTGATTCTGAATCCTGCATGCTTAAATTTTATTTTTGGGCTGTAATTTTCCTTGCTGTTCTGAAGCTGGTGTCAGCACTTTTGTCTGGGCTGATGATATATCGTTGTCAGTTTTATTCTTATGCCTCTATCCTTCGCTTAAAATTTCAGATATGTGTAGGAACAACCAGTCTTTATTTTTTTGGTACATCAGAAAATAAATAGTCATTTCTTTGGCAGTCAATTTTTAAATAACATAGTTTGTTACCACTTAACTCCGCCTAAGTAGTTTGTGTTTAGTCGGTTTCAAACCCAAATAGAGAAGGAGGGTTGCGGTAGGTGACAACCAGTGTAAAAATTTCGTCACACCTCATGATATAGTTGAGTTGAGTTTGTTATCACTTGTTTCAACTGTGTGCTCATGTTAAGTTACTGTTCTTGCAACTGAAGGTTGATTTTTCATTTTTTGTTGCCTGCTTGCCTATTTAAAGGTTCCATTTCCATTTTCTAGGGTCTTAGTCTTTACTGCATATTGCAGCCAAGCTCCCTAAGGATGGATCCAGAAAGTTTCTGTATGTTTGGCAATGATTAACAGATCTGGTAAAATAATTTCCGTCATTCAGTCTGATTTGAATTTGTATAGGCAGAGTTAAATTGAAAGATGCAGTGAATTAGACAAAGGCCTACGTTGTATTGTATCAATTTCTGACCATCTCCCCCCATTGAGCCATCCATCCTTCAAAGAGTTACTTCATCACCTGGAAGAAGACCAGGTGATAGCAAGTCTTTGCCTGTTCAGCTCTTCTATTTTCAATCTAAATTTTTAGTGTTATTTTTGCATAGGAAGGTTTCTTTTGTTCCACCGTACATTTATGCCATGAAATCAATTAGAACGATTCTTTCCTCCCAGATGTTGAGGGGATTGACGCTGCCTTATCTTCCAAGCGAAGTATGCTTTTAGATGCTGCAAAGAAATATATATATATATATATATATATATATATATATATATATATATATATATATATATATATATATATATATTATGTTTCTTGTGGTATAGAACCTGAATTTGTTAAGGACAGTCTGAGTTGAGTTGTTTAATTCCTTACAAGATCTTGAGGTGATATTATTCTTGGGTACACGAGTTATAAATCGTTTCTTGTGATATATTTGCCTTAGAAAAGAAAAGAATTCCTTCTTCACGAGGCCACCTTGATAAAAGAAATACTAAAACCAGATAGGTGATTTTGCGGCTGAGAGACTTAGCAAAGCAACTTAATCATCCAATTAAGGATTTGCCTATGCCTTAGATTCTCCACGATACAATATCTAGGGACTGGCCCTTGCATGCAAAATCAAAACTGTTACAATGTCAATAAAGATGTCGCGGATGGTCCTAGGACTCCCTCTAATTTTCATTTCTTTCTTGGTCTCTCGCTCCTACTCTTGCACGATCACCATAACAAACAACTGCCCCCATACCATATGGCCTGGGACGCTAGCAGGTTCAGGTACACCACAGCTCTCAGCAACTGGATTTCGCTTGGACCCTGGTCAGGGCGTACGGATTCCAACAGTTCCAGGATGGTCAGGCAGGATTTGGGCGAGGACTGGTTGCACATTCGACGAATCTGGACTTGGCTCTTGTCAAACTGGGGACTGTGGAGGAAGGCTGGAATGTGATGGCATTGGAGCCACTCCACCTGCATCACTCTTTGAGATAACCCTTGGCAAAGGCAATGACAAGGACTTCTACGATGTGAGCATCGTAGATGGTTACAATTTACCTCTAGTTGCCTCCCCTCGTGGAGTCCATGGTGCATGCAATGCAACTGGCTGCGCTTCGGATATCAACATGGGTAAGATTTCTTACAATTCCCCATAAAAAAAGCGTCCATTGATGGATAATATTGTGCTTATTTAATTTAGCGATTGTAGCTGATTTAATTTAACTAGAGCAGTTCAAAATTATAGCTTTTGGTTTTTCAATTTTTATCTCTAACGTCAATATTTGACTGCAATACTGAATCAAATATCCCCTTAGTAATTTAATTGTGATTAAAAAAATTGAATAGGTTGCCCAAGGGAACTCCAGGTGGTAGGTCGGGATGGTGGAGAAGGAGCGGGAGTAGTCGCATGTAAGAGTGCATGCGAAGCATTTGGGCTGGACCAGTACTGCTGCAGCGGGGAGTTTGCTAACCCAACCACCTGCCGCCCTTCCTTTTATTCAACCATTTTCAAGCGAGCTTGTCCAAGGGCTTATAGCTACGCCTTTGATGACGGCACCAGTACTTTCACATGCAAGGCTTATGATTATGCCATTGTTTTCTGCCCTAATGCAAATGAGTATGCTATATTCCCCTCAGCTGCACGGAACTGTCCTTTGCTTTTCCTCTTGATGTTCGATTAAGAGCAATTTTTTTTTTTAATTTTTTAAATACAGGATTAGGATATCTGATGGTACAATTGGTACTACATTCACTGCTGCAGTAATTTACAAGCCCAACAATGGAGAAACTGTGAAGATGGCTTCTTCCTCTTGCATCCTCCTACCCCTTCTATTGTGGATTCTTCTCTACATCCTCAATCTATCCTTGAAAACTTAAGTGGCCGTCTTAATGGCCTCGTCGGCATGAAGCATTCTGCAGAATAGTTGCTCATCAGAATAGATCCAACAGGTTAAGTGACAAATTTTGCAGAAAATACACATGCTTTAAGGAAAATTTAGGCTTTATACATATGGATGAGAATCAGAATCCACAATGCTGAGCTTAGAGCAAGTGTTATTCTATCCTCAAAATGATATTAATTGAATTGGTTCATAGTTCTTTTAGAACGTATGATTCTTGGCAGTAACCGAGTTTGGTCCAATGGAATCAAGTTTTTCTATTTACATCTTTGAAGCAGCAAGTTGACAGCTTCATTCCAGATACAATACACCGGTATGAAAAGAAAATGAACTATAATCATGAACTGGAAATTTTGAAGTAAATTCTGGAAAGCAAACAGACCGAATGTGATTTCGATTCTTCTATCATCAGCTAATGTTAATACACGCAAGATACTAACAGAAAAAAAAAAAAAAGGATGAATCATCCTGAGGTCCCTAGGGTTTGTATAATTAATTAATTTATGTAGTTTGATGTTATCGCAAGATTTCCAATAAGTTAAAAGGAAAATTTTACCATATAGCCATACAACCGGCCATGTTATACGGTAGTGAGTGTTGGGCACTGAAGGAGTCGTATGTGTCTAAGATAATGCGGAGATGAGAATGTTAAGGTGAATGAGTGGCCATATTAAACTAGATAAAGTCCGTAATGAAAGTATTAGAGAAAAGATATGAGTGGTACCAATTGAGAATAAGTTGAGAGAAAGGAGATTGAGGTGGTTTGGTTATGTGAAGTGTAGACATACGGCTCCAGTTAGACAAGTAGAGCACATTAGGGTAGATGATAGAAAGAAAAGAAGGGGTATATCTAAACTGAATTGGATGACAGTATTACAACATGACCTAGAAGTATTACATATTTCCAAGGATTTAACCAAAATTGTTTAAAGTGGAAAAAGAGAATCCATATAGCCGATCCCAAATTTTTGAGATAAAAACTTAGTTAAATTGAGTTAAATTTAGTTTAATAATAACATTAAAAAATTCTTATAATTTGATTCCGCCTATTAAAAAGGACATTGACTTTTTCTTTTTCCTGCCATTAATCAATGCATTTTAAGGTGGTCAATGAAGGGACAAAATTTTTTTAACGTCAAATTTACCCTCTTATAAATAACAATAAAAATCTACAAACTTTGGACATTTTCTTTCCTATGAAACAACAGTTTGCGCCTCTCTCTCTCTCACAGGAATGAAAATGTTGACACCTTGGCACAGCAGTAATCATTGATTCATTTGTATTGCTTTTATGTTGTATTTCGTAACCTAAATCATGGTGATGACTTCTTTGAGGTATTTTTGAAAAAAAAAAATTGGAATCATTTTGTTTTTTCTTGCTTGTTTGTAAAATAGTATTTAGAGTATAGAATGTCCATATTTATCCTTGTTGTTCTATATATAGGTAAATTTGTGTGTATATATATATATATATATATATATATATATATATATATATATATATATATATATTAAATTTATGGTTGTTTATTGAAATATATATAGTATTTATGCACTTTTGATTTTTCATTAATAACTCATAAATTGGATAATATTATATATCTTATAATTCAATATGAATATAATTAATGCTCAATTCAAAATTGAATATGTATTGAACAATAACTTGTAATTAAAAATTACATGCATTTCCAATAATTTAAAAAATGAGTAATTGTCAAGGATGGCTTCCCTAAATCTGAAAAATATTGAAAAGTACCGAAGAAAATGGTTCAATTAAAATCACGTAGTCAAATCAAACCACTGAAAATAAAAAATGATGTTGCACTATAATAGTGTATTCAGAGGCTCTATTTAATTAATAATAAAATGGAGATAACTGCTTCTGCATTCATTTTTTTCCTCATATTCCAAATGATTGTCTATTTAGTAGTTAAGAAAATGAAAATGAAAATGAAAATAAAAACATGTAGAAAAATAATATCAAAAATTGCATTGAAAATTTAATTTGTTAACGCATACAGTTAGCATCAGTATATAAAGTTGACTTTTCAAGTTTAGGTATTAATAACATAATATTAATATCACACTAAAGGTACCTTGGATATCAACAGAGTATATTGCTAATTCAATAAAATGTACCATTTCAAAAAGGAGACGCTGGAGCTTCAGAAAACGTTTCTTAACTAAAAGTGTAGAAGAAATTCTTTCATTCTAAAATGGTCACACAATAATTTTTTGTCAAAAATACCATCAAACAAGGGTTTAAGGTTTAGGATTTAGGGTTTAGAGTTCAGGATTCAGAGTTCAGGTTTCAGGTTTCAGGGTTCAAGGTTTAGGTTTTAGGATGCAGGGTTTAAGATTCAGCATTCCGAGGTTTAAGGCTTTAGGGGTTTATGGTTTAGGGGTTTAGGATTTAGGATTTTGGGTTTAGAATTTAGAGTTTAGGTTCTAGGATTTAGGATTTAGGGTTTTATGGGTTTAGAGTTTAGGGTTTAGGACTGCCATTATATAAGAGAGAACTTTTGGCCACTACTTTTGTAATACCCTCATACTAAATAGTCCTGTACATTCTACTGTTCTGATGACTAATGTCTGTCCGGATAGCTAGAATGTCTGGAACTAAACTTAAATTATATAGAGAAGTCATAAACAAAAGTAATAAGAACCAAATGAGGTTGGATAAAAATAAAAGAAATGAAGCACAAATGGGTTAAATGAGCCTAGGTCATAGCGATGAGTGACATACACGGGAAGCAGCTATAAGTTCAGTTGCTATCATAAATTCGTATGGGACCCCATGACATCCTTAGTTGAGAGTTAATTACAAAACTACTGGGAATTAGAAAATTCAAGAAATAAAAAGGGAATAAGTAAAATTATGTGAATCAGAATCTTAGGACTCATTGGGCATTATGAAAAAGATACACTATAACCTGATAAGGGGCATTTTGGTCAATTCACTTCAAGAGGTAACTTTTGACCTAAATATCCATTAAATTGTATGAGATTAAAATATCGAAAAAGAATTAAAAATATAGAAATGTGTATGGAAAAGAAAAGAAAAGAAAAGAAATGAAAACTTAAAAATTTTAAATGAATTATGACATAAGCATGATCTCACCATGATACAATTAAAAATTTATAATTTAAAATTAATTAAAATTTGGGATGAATATGGATATAAAAGACAAGAAAATAATTAAAGGAAAAAAAAAATCCTATCTTCTTCTTCATTAGGCCGGCTCTCCATTTCTCTCTCTCTCCCTTATCATTTTCCTCCTTTAATGACCAAACTAAGCTTCCAAAACCCTAGTTTTGTTCCATAAAATTCATAGCCACCTCAAAAAAATTTGATATTTTGCCTTGGGTGGAAGATTGGAAGAGAGAAATTCAAGAAACAAGTAAAGGAAATTGAAGATTGAAAAGCTCAACTAGAGTTAAGTCACTCCTCTCACTTAATTAGTTGTGTAGGTGTTGAAATGAGTTTGAAAATGAGGAAATAATTAGAGAAAACATGAAAATCATGCATGAATGGGAAGGTAGAAAATTCGGCCAGCATAGGGACTTTACGGTTTTGACATGTTTTAAATGAATTGAGCATGAATTCTAACTTGATTAAGGTTATATATGTGATTGGTGTATTGTAGTTGCATAGAATTGCATGAATTGGGAATATGGAGAATTAGGGTTTTGGTGAAAATTAGGGTTTTGTGGTATGTTATGCAATTGAGGTTTATAAGGCATAATTATGGTCATTTGGCATACTTTAGCTGAGAATTTATGTTGAATTGATGAAAGGAATTGATGGATTCGTAGTGTGTTAAGTTGCTAGAATTTTGGACCCTTGAGTCTAGTAGGGTTAAAGGAGTATAAGTTGAGCTACATAGCTCCAATTGGTGTGAGGCCAATTGGAGATAAAACCTAAGAAATAATGTTAGAAGTTTCATGAAGACATATTGTCCATAAACTGACCATAGGTTGCCCTAAATTTGGCTTGAATCCGGATTGCAATTCCGGACCTGATAAAAAATGACCAAATGAATAGTACTTAGTAAATTAGGCATAACTCACTCTAGAAAACTTCAAATTAGGTGATTCTTGAATCAATGGAAACTTGAGACATAGGAGAATAGTTCTCATGTAGAACATAGAGCCAAATTATGACCCTAAGTTGATCAAATTGCTAGACAAATTTGGTCCAGCAAATCTGCCCTGATTCTGGACTAACCTGAAAATTCTGAACAACTACCCATCCGATCAGTTTTGGTAAAATTGCCATAACTTGGGCTACAAAATTCAAATTAGGTGATTCCAAAGCCCAAATTCTCATAAGACATAGAACTAAAAATTTTATGTTTTGACTAAAACCCAGTTCTTAGGGCAAGATAGAGGAATTATTGGGATAAATCAGGAATCCTAAATATGGAATTCCTGCTCCTTGACAAATTGGCCCTGTGACCTCCGAATGGTTATCAAGCCATAACTTCCTCTACAAAACTCCAATTGAAGTAATTCAAAATGATTTGGAAACCTAAGACAAAAACCTAAAACATTATTTTTACAGACCAGGGCCAAATTATGAGCTTAAGATGCCCAGATATAGAATGCAAAGTTGGGATATAAATCTGGAAAAATTGGAATCTCAGGGTATGACACCTAGAATAGTATTTAGTAATTTGACCATAACTTGAGATTCAGAACTCCAAATTGAGTGATTCAAATTGAAAAATAAAACTAAGACATAAAGGAACAATTTTTATGAAAAACACTTCGCCAAATTATGACTAGAATTAGGTTGGATTGGAATTGCAAAGTCAGTGTTCCAAACTATCTAGAACCAGAAATTTTTGAAATTGCATAACCAACTTAGGAAATTTATTAGGCAATTATTGAATAACTTTTAGAGATAATTGGGATGAGTATTGAGACATTTTAATTTTGTGTTTCAGTAAAAAAGGAGACCTTGGGAGACAAGGAAAAGTAAATCTAAAGAAAGGAAATCCATTGTGGCTTGTGCACAATTAATCCTTTTTCTATGTTTTAAACTTTGAAATTTATTCGAATGGATTTATATGAATGACTTATGATTTTCCCTTGCATTTGTGAACTTAAATTTTATGATATGAATTTGTGAATGTGGAAAGGTGGATGTTTGCCCTTTTATATCATTGTAGTAAGGGAAAGGGGCAGTTTTGAATGATTTTAGAAGTGCTTGAGAAATTGTGTGTGGGTTTTATGATGATTCGAAGGCGATTGTTATTTTACAAATGTGATTATTGATTTAGAAACTTTTGAAAGTTGTTTTTAAACCACAGTTAGCATGACAATCCCTTACTGTGTTCCTCCTCCTTTTATGGGGTTGAGTTTGATTATGTGATTCTCCCTCCCTAGTTTACCAATTGAGGTTGAGTTCGGATGAGTACTCATATAGCTAGCTAGCCACCTCCCTCATTAATAATAATTAGTGAGGTTGTAGATTGCTTTGTCATGGTGTACAACACGACAATAATCATGAAATTTTATGTCATGGTCTAAACTGTGTGTTCTTAGAAACACTTTTACAATTGTGATTTGTGAATTGTGATTTCTCAAATGAAATGTGAATTTAAATAAATGATTATTATTAATTTGAAATTATGGTATTATTTCTTTTGTTTATGGAAATTATGATTTGTTATATTTTGATGCATTATGCTTTATATTGAATTAAAAAATTCTAGTTGTGCTGAAACGCCCTCACTTTAGGTAGTCAGTACATTCTACTATTTCGATGAATAACGTTTGTTCAGACAGCTAGGATGTCTGAAACTACACTTAAACTAGGGTGAGGAGACATAAATTGATTGAATTAAGACCAAGAAAAATTAAGAAAAAATAAAAGAAATAAAATGTTAATAAGTTAAGGGAGTCGGGACTCCAGCGATGTGTGACCTTAATGGGAAGTGACTGTGAATACAGTTGCCAACCCTAGAATCATAGAGAAACCATATAAAATAAAAATATGGGACCAAATTAGAGGATTTATGAGGTTTACATGATAATAAAAATGTCAAAGAAAATACAAAAAAAAAGCCAATCGGTATTGATAAATATAACCCGATAAGCACAATGAAGGGCATTTTGGTCATTTCACCCTTAGAGTTGAATTTTAACCTAAATGTCAATTAAAATGAGAGAGATTAAAACACATCAAATGAATTAAAATCATGAAAAATACAATGGAAATGGGAAAAGTAAAGAAAAGAAAAAGAAATTAAATTATGATGTAAGCATGACACAAGGATGAGTTAAGCATGATGGAATAATGACATAATTAAAATTTTTAATTCAAACTTTAGGAAGATAAATATGACTAAAGAGACAAATTGCATTAAAAGAGCTCATCTTCTTCCCTCTTGGTCTTCCCATGGCCGAACCACTTCTCCGATAGTCTTCTACCATTTTTAAGCTTTTAAGCTTGATTTCCTTATGCTTCTCACCATAAAACTCCTAAGTACCTTCACTAAAACTTGCTTTTATACCTTGAGGGAACTAGTGGCAGCCAAGAAAGAGAGAAATATTGAAGTTTTTGTAAGTTTGGACATCTCTTGATCAAGGTTAGTGCCTATTCTTTCTTCTTCCCTTCTTTAAACTTTGAATTGGAGTTGAGATGAGTTGATATTGCATGAAAATTAAAGAAAATAATGGGTATGTGAGGGGACCAATTTTCAGCAGCCTTGATAAATGAGAATAGGTTGAGTTTAATTGATATTAAAACTTGCCTATAATGGTATTTGATGTGTATATATGATGGCTATGATGATTGGATATGGGTTTACATGAATTGAGAAATACTGAGTTAGGGTTTTGACCTAACTTAGGGAATTTTGTTTATGACTTGAAATTAATAATATAGAGATGAATTGTTGACTATTAGAAGTGCTATGAATGTCAATTGAAGTTTGGGAGTTGGGAGGAATTGTTATTGGGAGTGCTGCATTTCCATGTAGGTTTTGGAACCTATGAGTCTAGTGTGATTTTTGAGCCATAAGTTGAGTTGTGTTACTCCAATTGGCCTGAGGTCAATTAGAGATGAAACTAGGGTCATAATACCCCATTTTTCATGAAGAGACTATGCCTAAAATGTAACGATCAGGCTCCAACCACTAGAGGAATTGTCCGCTTTGGCCATAAGCCTCACGGTTTTGTCCCATAGGTAGAATGGAGAACTTCCCAGGAGGTCAACCATCCTAGGATTTCTCTCAAGTGAGCACACTTAACCCTGGAGTTCTTCCAACTCTCCAGGCCATTTCACCAAAAGGTGCCTCTTGTGATTAGTTCCCCCATTTTATATATCATTACTTTTTGAACCCAAGACTATCTTCGTGCTTTGCCGATATGGGATTTGTCTAAGGGACCTTTCTCCCCCCCCCCCCCCCCTTTCGAGACTCAGCATCCTCGTTGAGGTTTGCCCCACCATCGCCCATGGGGACACGCGAGCAGCTCTGATACCAATTGTAACGATTGGGCTCCAACCACTAGAGAAATTGTCTGTTTTGGCCATAAGCCTCACGGTTTTGTCCCATAGGTGAAATGAAGAATTTCCCAGGAGGTCACCCATCCTAGGATTTCTCTCAAGCGAGTACACTTAACCCTGGAGTTCTTCTAACTCTCCAGGCCATTCCATCAAAAGGCGCCTCTAGTGATTAGTTCCCCCATTTTATATATCATTACTTTTTGAACCCGAGACCATCTCTGTGCTTTGCCAATGTGGGATTTGCCTAAGGGACATCTGCAAAGCACGAAGATGGTCTTGGGTTCAAAAAGTAATGATATATAAAATGGGGGAACTAATCACTAGAGGTGCCTTTTGGTGGAATGGCCTGGAGAGTTGGAAGAACTACAGGGTTAAGTGTGCTCGCTTGAGAGAAATCCTAGGATGGGTGACCTCCTGGGAAGTTCTCCATTCCACCTGTAGGATAAAACCGTGAGGCTTATGGCCAAAGCGGACAATTCCTCTAGTGGTTGGAGCCCGATCGTTACGCAAAAACTGTTCTTAACCTGACCTAAAGACTGGTTGAATTCCGGCAACCCTAATCTAGACCTAGGAAAATGACCAAATGAACAGTAAATGTTTAAATGACCATAATTTACTCTAGAAAGGTCAGAATGACCTGATTCTTGAACCCATGGAGAGTTTAGACGTAGTAGAACAACTTTTATGAAGAATAGAAACCCAAATTCTGACTATAACCAAATCAAATTACTAACCAAAGTTAGCTTGTCAAAACTGCCAGAATCAAAACTGCCCAAAAATTTTGGACTTGAACCTACTGATCGTAGTCCATATATTGTAATGCCCTCACTTTAGGTAGTCTGTATATTCTACTGTTCCGATGACTAACGTCTGTTTGGACAGCTAAGATGTCTGGAACTACACTTAAACTAAGGTGAGGAGACATAAATTGACAGAATTAAGACTAAGAAAAATTAAAGAAAAATAAAAGAAATTAAATGTTAATAGGTTAAATGAGCCGGAAGTCACAGCGATGGGTAACCCTGATGGGAAATGACTGTAAAGACAGTTGCCAACCCAAGATTAGTTGGGAAGCCCTGTAAGATAAATATTGGAACTTAATTGAAGGAATTACAAAGTCTAAAAAGCAATAAAAATGCCAAGAAAATTTAAGAAAATTAAGTCAATCGGTAAAGGAAATTATAACCCGATAAGCACAACGAAGGGCATTTTGGTCATTTCACATTCAGTGATGAATTTTGACCTAAATGTCAGCCAAAATGAGAGAGATTAAAATGCATAAAATAAATAAAAAAACATGAAATATACAATGGAAAAAGGGAAAAGAAAAGAAAAGAAAGAAAATCAAAATCTAAATGAATTATTACATGAGCATGATGTCATAATGACATCATTAAAAATTTATAGCTTATAGATATTAGACAACCACACATCAATAGAGATAAAAATCACATAAATGAATAAAGAAATGATCATCGTCTTCATTTTTTTCTTCATGGCCGAACCACCATTTCTAAGACCCTTCACCATTTTCTTCTTTCAAGCTTATTCTTCTCTTAATTCTCAACATATTTTCCATAGTTATTTTCACTAAAAATTATCACTAGACCTTGAATGAGAGTTTAGAAGTAAAAAGAAGACAAGAACTTGAAGTTTTGGTTGGCTTGGACTTGAGCTACAAGAGGCTAGTTCACTATACACACTCTTTTTCTTCTTCAATTAGTATAAGCATGCCAAACCAGGTTAAAATTGCATGAAATTAAAAAGAATATCATGTGTATAGAGAACCCTAAAAATTTGGCAGCCATGACAAGATAAGAGGTTTGATGATTTTGGTAAAATTAATTAAATTTATTGGTGTTATTAATGAGTATATGTGGTAATTAAGTTAATTGGCATGTGTTTGCAAGAGATTGTGATTTTGAGTTAGCGTTTTTGACCTAACTTTGTGGAAATTTGTGTATGACTTGAAATTGATGATGTTGAGATGAATTTTTGGTTATTATAAGCGCTATGAATGTCAATTGAAGTTTGGGAGTTGGGAGAAATTGAAATTGGGAGTGCTAATTTTCATGCAGGATTTTTGGACCCATGAGTCCAGTGTAGTTTTTAAGCTATAAGTAGAGTTCTATTACTCCAATTGGTGTGAGGCCAATTAGAGATCAAAATAGGATCATAATGGCCCATTTTTCATGAAGAGACCATGCCTAAAAACTGTCCCTAACCTGACCTAAAAATTGCTTGAATTCGGACAACCCTAATATGGACTTAGGAAAATGACTAAATGAATAGTAAATGTTCAAATGGCCATAACATACTCTAGAAAGGTCAGAATGACCTGATTCTTGAACCCATGGAGAGCTTAGATATAGTAGAACAACTTTTATGAAGAATAGAAACTCAAATTCTGACCATAACTAAGTCAAATTGCTAACCAAAATTAGCTTGTCAAAACTGCCAGAACCAAAACTGCCCAAAATTTATGGACCTGAACCTATCCGACCAGTTTTGGAAAAAATGCCATAACTTGGTCCACAAAACTGCAAATGCAGTGAGACCAAAGCCAAAATCTCTACAAGACCTAGAAATACAACTTTGGTATTTTGACCAAAACTCAGAACCTAATGGAACCAGGCCAATTATCTAGGACAAGTCAGCATACCAAAACCTGAAATGAACCAAATAACCACTTGATTCCAGAACAGTGTTTATACTATAACTTTTAGTAGAAAACTCCAAATGGGAAGAACTTAACTGTTCTAGAAACCTAAGAGATAGGGATACAACTTTGATTTAGGAACCTTCCTCAGATTTTGAGTGTAAGAACCCTAAAATAGGAGACAAATCTACTGACCTGAACCTGGAATCTTGAAGGCACAGGGTACCTGAGTCCAGGCCAGTTAGTTTGCTATAATTAACTCTACAAAACTTGAAAAATTGTAAATCTTAAATTTGAGTGATCCTAAGACATAGGGTAACAACTCCTATGAAGAACTTTAGGCCTAAAAGTGGCTATAACATGTCCAAATAATTAGGAAAAAATTGACTCCAGAATCTGCCTGGTTCTAGACCTAGAGTGAGTTAATGAACCAGTTTTGGTTATTTAACCATAACTTGATTTCTAAAACTCCAAATGACATGAATCAAGAAGGAAAAAAGAAAGACAAGACATAGAGGAACAACTTCCATAAAGGAAGTGTGGCCAAACAGTGGCTACATCTTGAACAATTTGCTAGGTGAAGTAAAGGCACCAAATCTGGACCTTCAGAAAGGTTCATAAAATGACTTGTCATATGATATGAAAATGAACTAAAATAATTTGCTGAACATAAAAATAATATGAATATGCATGTGGGACTTATGTTTCCCATTATAAGTGATATGAAAATGCTATGAAATACAATTAGTACATAATATGAAATAATGAAACTATAAGTACTTAAAAATATTATTTTGCCCAAAGTATGCCTAGACTTATTTATATAGCATGGATCGATTGGTATACCAATTAGGGATTACAGATTGCAGTACTGCCCACAGGAATAATCATTGATAGACAATATATTTCTAAAATGGTTATTGTACTGGCTTTATGCCTACCCGTTGGCCATTGTGCCTGATTTTATTTCTGGTTTTATGCCTGCCCATTGGCCTTATGCCTAACATGACAGATGTATATATGTTAGACATTAAGATGTTTAACTAGTATACTCCTGTGTATCCAGTCTTTATAGTTTGTTCTAGGTTACTTAGGCACAGATAAGAGTAATAAGCTTTAAATTTAAATAAGAACACGAAGAGATCATATGTATGAGTAATAAGGCTGAACATGAAATAAATGAACAGAAAAGATCCTGATTAAATTAATTGCTTCCAAAGTTCTGATTTTAAATTCATAAAATTCTATATTTCTTTTTAAGGTTATATGTGGAATAATTATTTCAATTATTTAGTTATTTTTCTTTCAAATTATTGCACCACTAAGCAAAAATGCTTAGCGCGATGGATTGTTTCCTCGCATAGGTACAGGAGACCACCAGCAGCAGTAGTAGTAGTAGCAGCAGTTGTAGATCCTAGATAGGATTTTGATCAGATCTGCTACAGTGTCGGTGTCACCTCAGTAGTCCATTTTGGTAGGGCTCATGTATATTTAGATTTTGCATTTTGATTCTTGTATATATGTAAATGATATAAATTATTTTGAGATATGTAATTAAATTTTTGGGATTGTATATAATTTGTACATTACTGTATGTAAATTTTATATGAATGAAATGAAATTTACTTTTTTGAAAATTTTATAAATAATGAAATGATATGACATGACATATGGAAAGAATGGGATGGTAGTATAACATATGATATGAAATTATTGTTAACAGGTAAATAATGGAACTCGCCATATGCTAATATAACAGAGAAGATTTTGTCTGGGTCTCCACAAAAATAAGATGTGGTATAATATAAATAAGTGGACATTAAATTAATATCGTACACGACAAGACATGATAGGGTGTCCCGGTACCAAATGTGACATACCTTGCTCGGCTACATTGTAGACGGGTAAAGGGTGTTACACCCAAAGTGCATCAAATATGTAAATGACTCAAATTTATGAAATTATACATAGAATCATTATCTTTTATTTATTTGGTTATTTTTATTTTGAATTATGCACCACTAAGCGTTATGCTTAGCGCGTTGGTTTTCCATCATTTAAGTACTGGAGACCACTATCAGCAGCAGCAGCCACAACAGTAGTGCTCTGGTAGAGAGAGTTGAGCAGATATGCTATAGAGTTAGAGTAACCTCTGCAGTCTGTTTTTAGTAGGGCCCATGTATTTAGATTTTATATTTTATTTATTGTACACAAGGGAATGATGTAAATTACATTTTGAGATTGTAAATAATTTGTAAAATACTGTATATGAATTTTTATATAAATGAAATGAAATGCATTTATTTGAAATAGATAAGAGCAAATTTTATGAGTACATGATAACATGATGTGATACATGGAAATATGAAATAACTATGAACTATTTTAACAGGTAAATAATGGAACCCATCAAATGTTAATAAACAGAGGAGACTCTGTTCGGGTCTCCATAAAAATGAATTGTGATATATAAAAAAAAAATTTCATAATATGGATAACATGAATAAATGGAGTTTAAATTAACTATGTACATGACAAGACAAGATAGAGTGCTCCGACACTGAATGTGGCACACTTTGCTCTACTACACTATACACGGGTAAGGGGCATCACATTTAGTGGTATCAGAGCAAAGGTTTAGGCGGTCCTAGACCTAGATATATAAAAAAGAGATCGTGTGCACAACATGCATAGGCCTTTAATTAGAGTTGAGGTGACACTAATGCAGATCTATTCCTTGTCTTTTTTATAAGATTAATGGCGTCTGATCCCTCAGAGCACGGGTCTCCTAGACCGATTGAGGAGGAGATAGAGTCTCATGCACTTACACCTGCTCCTAATCGGGAGTAAAGTAGTAGAGCAGAGTCTTCACATGGTGCTGTGGGTAGAGCACAGCAGGCCTTCCTAGAACAGATGACCCAGATGCTTCGTCAGATTACTGGAGCCATACCTCAGCCACAGCCACCTCCACCTCCACAGCCACAGCCATCGCCACCACCACCTGTACAGCCACCACCACCACCAACTCCACAGCCACATCCAGTATAGAGGTCTCCACTAGAGAAATTATGAAAATATGGGGCCATTGATTTTAAGGGTAAGAAGGTGGATGACCCAGCCGCAACAAAGTACTGGCTGGAGAGGGCAAAGAGGGTATTGCAGCAGTTATACTGCACCCCAGAGCAGCAGTTGGAGTGTGCTTTATCACTACTTCAGGAGGATGCATATCAGTGGTGGGTGATAGTTTCGAGAGTGGTACAGCCTGCACAGATCACCTGGGATTTCTTTCTGGCTGAGTTCAGAAAGAAATATATCAGCCATGTGTACTTAGAGGCTAGAAGGAGAGAATTCCTGGCATTGAGACAGAGGCAGCTTATGGTCTTTGAATACAAGTGGAAATTCATGAGACCTAGTAGATATGCATGGGAGATAATGCCCACAGAGGCTAATAGATGTAGGAGGTTTGAGGACGGACTAAATGGCAACATCCGACTGATAGTTACATCTCACCACTTGTAACACCCCTTACCCGTCTACAGTGTAGCCGAGCAAGATGTGCCACATTTGGTGTCGGAGTACTTTATCTTATCTTACTTTATTCCTTTAATAATTTTTAATCTCATTATATTTTAAAATCAATTATATTCAAAGGAGAAACTGACGAAATTTTTTCTATTTTATTATCATTTGGCTTGTTTTACTATTCACCTGTTAAAAATTTTCAATAATAATTTCCAATAATAAACTCATCCATATTCATCATAACTGTCTCATCATTTCAAATATCATTTATGTATTTCAATTCCATATTCATTTCCATACATATCCATTCATGCTCAATTCATATATATAAAAATTCTCAAATTCCATTAATTTACATAATATACAAAGTAGTTTCATAATTTCATCCATTTCGATTTATAACAGCTTACAATCCAAATTACATACGAAATAGCCAATTTATTAATTTACATCATATACATATTAAATACAATTTCATAATTTACATTACAATATAATAAATATTTATAATGTACAAAATACATTAATATGACCTATATGGGCCCTATCTATATGCATTGTTGAGGAGGTAGCACCTTGGACAGTTCTACAGATTCGGACTTCAAAATCACAGTCTAATGTCCACTGGGCTTTATTTTCAATACCTACGCAAGGAAACAATCCATTGCGCTAAGCATTTCTGCTTAGTGGTGCAATAATAACACAAGGAAATAATATGTACAAATAAAATAAAAATATAGCATAATTTGTGTACTCAAGAATTATTTGATTTCATATGAAATTTTTAACATTTAATATCTTTTATCATTTTTTTTGTTCTTTGGAGTGCTTAATTTATAAGTTTACAATCATAATATACAACATACAAAATTAATAAAATATCGAATTTATGTTTATACTATTATGGAAGATGCATTTGTTTAAATTATACTTATTTTTCTAGCCTTTACATTGCTTTACTTAACATTTTCTATGTATTTTAGATCATTTCATAATAAATAAATTTTTAGAACCAATCTAATTCATTTTAGATCTTTCTCATCTTTTATTTAATTTGTAATATTCTTAACTTATTTCACTGCCCAAGTAACCTATGATAGGCTGACTAAATTGGATAAGCGGGTCCCTAAAACTGGATACCGTGGTGTCTCGGGCCGTCATACCATGGGACACATAACGTCAACCACGTATGCAATCAATATAGCTAGCATAGGGCACCACAGTGCCTTGGGCCATCATATCATGGGAAGCAGATCATCAATCACGTATGCAATCAATATGGCTAAGAAGCCATGGTAAAAAATAGTCGGGCATACAAGCCATAAATACGGGCATAAAACCATGAATATAGGCATAAAGCCTTACGCAGTACTGCTCAAACAATCCCTTATTGGCATGCCAATCTATCCAATCTGACACACGTGTCTAGGCAATACATGGGCACATTAGTACCTTTAGATGTTCATATATTTCATTATTTCATTATGAATTCTATTTATAATTTATAGCGTTACAATTCTATTCCTAGTGGAAACACAATGCCGAATTTCATTTTCACATAATACATATTTTCATGGATTTCATTCATATGAATCACAATTTACTAATCACCTCATATATTTAACATTTACAATCTCTTATCTAATTTATCATACTATTTTGCATGTCCTTTAGGTTTAAACATTCTCATTTTTACTCATAATGGGACATAAGTCCCAAGTGATATTTTCACATCATTTACAGATTCAACAATTCATTTATGGTGATTACATGTAATACCCCTATTTGCTTAGCCTGGTAAATTATAATGTTCCGGTGACTGGTGTCGGTCCGGACAATTAAGAGGATTAGAATTACATTTAAGACACCTAGATAAAACCTAAATACAAATAATTAGTAATTGTCAAATAGTTAAGTATAAAGAAGAAAAACAAAGCATAAGAAGTTAAATGAGCCGAGAGTCACAGCGATGGGTGTAACACCCTGAACCTCCGAGTTGTGAATAGTACCATTTTTGGCATGTGACTAGTACTATTCAAAGACAACTTGAGGACCAAAAATAAATAGAAAATTAATAGAGATAGACACAATAAAAATTCAAATGATTCAAAAATATAAGGACTCACTGGGTATATTGAAAAAGAGGGATTATGACCCGATGAGGGGCATTTTGGTCAATTCACCTCAAGAGTTGACTTTTAACCAAAATGTTAATTAATTTAAGTGAAATTAATGAATTGAATTATGGAATAATTTTTTTTAGGAAAAGAATTCAAGTATAAAGTGAAAAGAAAATAAAAGAAACAAAAATCTAGAATTTTAAGTCCATTTTGATCCAATTAAAATTTTAGGATCAATGGGCTTTGGACAACTCAATTAAAAATAAATAAATAAATAAATAATTGGGATAAGTATAAAAGGAAGTCATCTTTCTCCCTCCCTCATTTAGTTGCCCTCCCACACACCTCCTCTCCCTCTCTTTTCTTTCTTCTCTCTTCATTCTTCCACTTACAACCTCTCTCAACCCTTGATTTTCTCCACTTTTTCTCCATGGGTTTTTTTTTTATCTAATTGGTAGAAAACATCAAATTTATGTTTCATTGAGAGATTAGAAGCTAAGAGAATAAAAAATTTAGAAGAAATTGAAGATTAGAAGTGGTCACTTGAGGTAAGTTTCTTTTCTTGTTAGATTAGTTGTATAAGCTTTGAATGAAGTTAATTTATGATGAAATTTCATAAGAAAATGAAAGAAAACATTTATGGAATCTAAACTAGGATTTTGGCCAAATTGGAGAAAAGTTAGGGTTTGATGTCTTTGAATAAAATTGATGATGAGATTAAGCTTAGTTGAAGTAGTATGCATGATTGGGGCAAAAAAATTGCATGAAATATATATAAATTTAATTATGAGAGATTAGGGTTCATGGGGAAATTGGGTTTTGGTGCTAGAGAGTGAAATTGGTGTATGTAGTGTTAAATTATAATCATTTGAGGTTATTTAGTTTGAATTGACATTAGGTTGATGAATGGAAATAATGAAATGATAGGATTAGAGAAAATTACAAACTTTGGTATTTGAAAATTATGGGGTTTGTGCTAAGAAGTGCCATTGATGTGTCAATGTTAAATTATAGTCATTTTGGGTAAATTAAATGTGAATTGAGGTTGGTTAGTGGAAGTAATTGAACAAATGAAAAATTGAACTTAGGACAGAATTTTGCCCACTGAATTCAGTGTGTTTGGAAGCCCATAACTTAAGCTACACAACTCTAATTGGTGTGAAATCAATTGGAAACGAAACTTAAGACATAGGGCTAGAATTTTTATGAAGATAACTTACCCCGAAAATGACCTTAAGCTATCCGAAATGAGCCTTGAACTTGGAGACAGAAATCTGGAACCTGCAGAACTTGACCATATGAACAGTAAATTTTGCATGGCCATAACTATCTCTAGAAAACTCTGATTTAGGCGATTCTTGAACCGATGGAAACCTAAGACATAGTAGAACATTTCATATGAAGAACTTGAGGCCAAATCATGGACTTAACCCAATCAAATTGCTAAGCAAAGTTGAATCACTGAATCTGCAGAATTGCAGATTTACCATATAAACAGTAAATTTTGCATGGCCATAACTCTCTCTAGAAAACTCTAATTTAGGCGATTCTTGAACCGATGGAAACCTAAGACATAGTAGAACATTTCGTATGAAGAATATTAGACCAAATTATGGACTTAACTTGATCAAATTGCTGAACGAAATTGGATCGATAAATCTGCCAGAACTAAATCTGTAGCATGAACAGTGACGTGAACAGTAATCGTGTTTTGGGCATAACTTGAGCTACACAGCTCCGAATTAGGCGATTCAAAAAGAAAAATAATATTAAGACCTAGATGAACAATTTTCATGAAGAACACCTCACCAAATTATGATCGAAACTAGGTAAAAATTGGGTTCAAAGATTGAGGCACCAAGTTGTCCATAACCAAAATTTTCTAAAATTTGCAAAGCTAACTTGGGATGCATTAGACAATGTATGTAATGAGTTTTTGGCAGCAATTGAGATTGGTATTGAGATATTTTATTTGTGTATTTTCAGTAGAAAAAGAAGTTGGAACGGATAAGGAATAGTGAGTAAAAAGAAAGGAGAGCATTGAAGGTTTGTGCACAACTAACCTTTTCTTCGTTTTTAAACTTGTAAATTGTTTGGAATGTGTTTATTTGAATGAGTTTTCTTTGAACAAGTTTACTTTGACTGGAATATAGTTTTTCTCTTGAATTTGAGAAATTTGGGTGTTGCCACCTTTATTTGGATATTATGATGAATTTAAATGTGTTTATTGGTTTATAAATGTGATTGTTGAGTGAAAAATTTTTGGAAATTGTTTTGAAACCACAGTTAGCATGACAGTCCCTTTCGGAACTCTCCAGTAGTAACGGCTACTTGGGGTTGTTAATTGATATTGATTATGTCTCCCATTAATAACGGTTAGTAGAGTAAGACTACATGAGTACTCATTAGCTAGCTAGCCCTTCCCTCATTAATAACGGTTAGTGAGGTTGAGATTGCTTTGTCATGGTGTACAACACGGCACTGATTGTGAAATTTTGTTTCATGGCCTAAACTGTGTGTTGATGTTGGCAACACTAATGCTTTGTGAATTGTGATTTATGAAGTGTGATTTCTCTTTTGAAATGTTATTCCAATAAATGGCTCTTATGGACTTAGAACTATTGTGAAGTTTTCATGTTTAAGAAAAATATGATTTATTATACTTTGACAAATTGTATTTTACCTTAAGTTTTAAAGTTATTAGTTGTGCACCAATGAGTGATACACTCAGCGATAGCTTCTTTATGCTGTCGCAGGTAAGGGAAAGGAGAAGGCTACCGAGTGAGAGACTTAGAAGCAGCATTTGGTATTGATTGTGGGTATATATCGTAGGTATACCCCTGTAATTTCCTTTTGATGTATTTTGTACCTATATGTATGGATGTACGGATATTGAGTAGTTTGTATTTAGAAGCACGGCATTGCTATCACATTTTGAGTTTGTAACTATTTTGTATTTCACTTTGAGACTTATGAAAATGTAACTTTTGCAATATTTATTCTATCATTATTTCCAATGAATGTTTACATGTAATTTTAACTATTCTCATGCAGTTTTCCGCAAAAGAATTGATAAGATAAAAAGCTATGGTTTGTATTAGTGGTATCAGAGCCAACCATAGCTTTGGTTTTTACACAAGTTTTGAAATTGCATGTTTGAAAAATTTTGATAAGTACAACTACTCAACTGTCATTAATTGATACATATAGTGTATTACATTATAAATATGGACTAATGGAGAGAAATCTCCTTGTGTTGGTTGTCCAGGGAGTAGAATTCTTTGTGATTCAGTATGGAAGAGGGAGATCACACAGTAGAGCAATCAGTAGCAGCTGAGGTACAGGGGGAGGCCCCAGCTCCTCAGAATGCCAGTGGGTCAGCTGCACCCATCCCACCCATGCAATTTCCTGCTCAGTTCGCTCAACAGATGGCTGCATTATTTCAGCAAATGGCTAGCAATATACCAGTCCAAGCTCCTATGTAAGCACCTCCAGTGCAACCACCATCCCCAGCCAGACAATATGACAAGTTAATGAAGTATGCGGCAACGGAGTTCAAGGGTACAGTGGACCCATTAGAAGCTGAGCAATGGTTAGAACGGATGGAGAGGGTCTTCAAGAAATTACACTGCACAGATGAGTTAAAGTTTGAATATTCAATTTACCTACTACATGGAGATGCATATGAGTGGTGGAAGACCATTCCCTACAGTTTGGCTGAGCCGCCAGTGCTGACATGGGATGACTTTTTAAGGGAGTTTAGACAGAAGTATGTTCCTGATACCTATGTGGATATGAAGCTACAGGAGTTTCTCAGTTTGAAGCAAGGGAATAAGACTATAGCCGAGTATGAGAGAGACTTTTCTCGCCTCAACCACTATGCTGGAAGCCTACTCACTACCAATAGAGACAGATGCAAATGGTTTGAGGCCGGTTTGAGGCCTAGTTTGAGATTACAAGTGGTTGGGTTTTAACATGACAACTTCTCTAGGTTGATAGCACAGGCCCTTGAATTGGAAAGGATAGTACTGGAAGGGGCATTTGAGAAGTTAACCACTGAAAAAGAGAAGAGCAGTAAGCCTACAGGTCAGAGTCCCAGTAACAATTCGAGTAAGAGAAAGAGCTTTGGGGGACCAAGTAACAGAGGATCTAGTAGGGAAAGATTCTCAGGGCAGAGGCCACCTAGATTCGGACAGCAGACATCTAGGGGTTCCTTTCCTACTCGTACCTGTGAAACCTATGGCAGGAATCATGGAGGAGTATGTTATAAGGCCATAGGAGCTTGTTACAACTGTGGTGGAAGTGGGCATTTTGATAGAGATTGCACTAGTGCCAGAAGATCTGGGCCACCTACTACCACTGAGGGATCTGTTCAGGGTTCTGCTTCCAGAGGACAACAGACAACTAGTAGAGGCAGAGGCAGGGGTAGAGGTAACAATTCTGGCAGCCAGGGCATAGTGAGCCAACCAGAGCAGAGTGGTGCACCAGTCAGGGTGTACACCATGCGCCAGAGGGATGAAGTTGAGATATCAGATGTTGTAGCTGGTACTTTCTCCATTTTTGATAGAGATGTATATGTGCGGTTTGACCCTGGTTCTACACATTCTTATGCTAGTGCCAGTATTGCATGCTCTGTTGCTATTCCTTGTGTGAAATTGGATTATGATGTGCTAGTGACTAGTCCTTTAGGATAAGAGGTTAGGGTGTGTAACACCCCAAAAATTTTAAATTTATGAGCTTTTTTGGTATTTTAATTTTATTTAAATTTTAGGAATTTTTTTGAGATTTTTCGGATTTTAAAAATCGGGTTCGATTTTCCAAAAATATAAACTTGATGATTTTTAAAAATTAATTTAAAGACCCCGTAGCAAAACTAAAAATATATTTGGAGTCTATGTATTTTTCTGAGTTTTCTGAAAATTTTTCATAATTTTTGGACCTCGTTTTCGGTCCCGAGGCAGAGTAAAAAATTCAAAATTTTGTATCTTGAATCGGACCGACCGAATCGGACCGGTCGAATCGGACCGGCCTTTTCCTTCTTCTTCTTTCCTTCCCCGCGCATGTTGACCTCCTCCCCTTCTCTCTCTCTTTTCTCTCTCCTCCTGCCCCTGCCGCCGGCCAGCCACCTCCCCCTGCCACCCTAGCCGATCGGCGCCGCCACCCACCTCCCGGCCAGTACGCCGCGCAACGGCCATGCGTAATTCCCTCGCCATGCGTTTCGGCTTCCCCGGCCAAAATTTGGCTGATCCGGCCACCAATTGGACCGGGTCTTGTGTCTAAAATCATCTACTCGGCGAGAGCTTTCCATAGACACCAAGAACGCCGAAATCCATCGAGCGGTTTGTCCAATTTTTGCTCGGGAAGTTTCTAGCCCATTTCGACTTTTGGGCTAGATTTCTCGAAAACCGTGAATCCCACGAGAAAACCGAGAGTACCAGCACGCTCCACTCGTCGAGAGCTTCGCGGCGACATAAATTTCAAATTTTTCCGACACCGTTTTTCGGTGGGTCCCACGGAACTTCGCAGTGTTTTTCCGAGCATTTAATGAGCTTAGAAAATTCTAAAAAATTTATGTACTAACCCCCGTGTTATGGGCTTCGTGTAGGTATCCTCGATTCGCGGAAATTCGGCTTGATTGGCTGCGAAATTCGCTGCATGCATTCTGCAGGAAAAGTCTCCAAATTGTACCGAGGTTTTGGCTACCCCCCCATTGTCAGACGACCCGAGCGCGTCCCCGAAGTCGGAATTGGCAAAGGTAAACCCGAACCTTATTTTTACGTAATTTTCTAGTGCTTAAATAGGATTAAAAATCCATAAAATATTCGTGGTAGCTTAGAAAATTATGATTCTTTTTGCAATAGCTTAGTAATATTGCTAAGGACCGCGGGGCAAAGTTTTAGAATTTTTAGAGCTTATTTGGGCATTTTTTGCAAAAATGGTCAATTATAAGGACTAAATTGAAATTTTACATATTGTGATGGATGATTGATTTGATGGGCCCAGGAGGGGCTGTGTGATGGGATTGAGTTGTGGACATATGGATTGTGAATATAGAAGTGTGTTTTGAGCCCTTTTGCAGGTTGGGTAGGTCCTAGGTATAGGGGAGACTCTGCCGGATTTTCGGCATGACTTAGGACGTATTGGTCTTTTTCTTTGTTTGTATTGAGTCAAATTTATTAAATGATTGTAATAAAATTGTCAGGTGAGCCGGGACAGCCTTCTTCCTCCGCCCAGCCGCCTCAGTGACCATCGTCAAGTCTGTGAGTAAAATATTAATTTTAATTATAATTTCGATATTATTATATGTTCAAGCATGCCCATGCATCACTTATATGCATATATTTATGTAGTTAAACTCTAGGCACGATTTATGTTGCATTCATAACTGTTAGCATGCCATGGATGTTGTTGTGGTAATTTGGAGCAGTGTGCGTGCGTTGGCGTGCGTGTGATGTGGTGTGGACTATGGATAGGACGGGTAGACATGGCTTGAGATCTTCGCTGGGACCCGATCCTTCGGGGTAGACACGGCTTGAGTTCTTCGCTGGGACCCCGATTTGGTTATTAAGTGGAAGTCCGAGCTGAGTTCTTCGTTGGCACTAGGTTGGATTTAAGAGAGCTGTATAGGGGATCAGCTCCCATATATTATGATTGATGTTACAGGGTGCGTGAGTGCTCCAAATTTACCTTTTTGATGTTATGATGTGAAAATGTTGTTGATGTTGCATTTCACTCTACAGGGTGCATTAGTTTTAGATAGTTATAGAGATTATGGTTAAAATTGATATTTTACTCTCTGAGTCGAACGCTCACTCCTGTTCAATATTTTTCCAGGCCACAGGAGGATATTTTTGAGGTTAACCTGCTTCCTTTCCTCGCAGGTTGTTTATCAATATTTGTGTAATTTTATTTACTCCTAGAATTTCCGCATGTGTTAGAAATGTTTATTTGATTTGGGTCTGTAAACTAAATTATTATTGTGGACCTGTAAAATTATTATATGCATGTTTGATGGACTGGATGAGGGAGCTGAGCTCCCATTTATCATTATGATGATATGAGTATGTGGAGGGTGAGCTGATGTCACACCCTACCCCTCTGTAAGGCATAACATGATCCCGTAGTATACCTAATGAATTACCAACTCCGTCTACTGATAACCCATTAAATACACTACAAGGGATTTTAAAAACTTTTCTTACTTCTTTTATAGTGGTGAGCACTAATTACAGGTATTAAAGACTTTGGTGAACTAAAGTGAAATAACTGACTCATTTGTATTATTTGGAATTCCTGTAAAAATTTTGGCAGAGTGCCATCTGTATTTTGGACAAAACAGTTCTTCAGAAAACCTGTAAAAAGCACTTCAATAATTTTCCAAATCTCAACTCCAATACATTTCTCAACACAACAATTTATCAACTCAATTCCATAGAAATTTTTCAAAGTCTGAGATAAGGAAATATAATACAGCTTTTACAAGTCAAAACAGTTCATAATTATTTTACAACTTCAAGGTACAATTTGAATTTATAACTGCTCAAAACCAAAAACAAAATGTACATACAGTGTCATACATTACAGTACAAAATGCAAAATACTGGTATACTCATTATACCCGGAGATCTCTTCCTGGAGATATATGCAGCCTAGTCTGCTGCCCTGTCTGTCTCTCTACCTGCGACAACAATAAAAAGCTATTGCTGAGACAATGTCTCAGTGGTGCACAACATTAACCAAATACAAATTTAAATCACAATTCGTAAATCATGTAAATAGTGGATACTTAAAACCATAGTCAAATTTAAGACAATAAAGGTCAATAAGAATTTAAACTCCATTTCTCAATATCACAATAGATTTTCATAAGTCAGGTCATGTTTGAATTCACAAGACAGTATGTGTCAATGAGAGTTTAAATCCATTTCACAATCTCACAATACACATCAATAAATCACACACAGCTTAATCATGATCCATAGTTCAATTCGTCTCAAAAGCCGATGGCTAATGAGGTATTCAATTCGTCCCAAAAGTCGATGACTAATGAGGAATAACATGGCTAGCTAGCAAAAATATGAGTACTCATCCAATTCGTCCTCAACAGGCACACACCTCAACACTTCAGCCAGAGAGGGAATTCAATTCGTCCCACTAGACAAGCTAATGAGGAATACAATCAATATACATGATAGCTGTGGTTTCAAACCATTTTCAATGCTTTTAAATCAATAAGTATCCATCAATGTCATTCAAACAATTTTTCACAGTTTCAAACCATTCACAATATTTTTCAATCAATAAGTGTCTATCAAACACATTTCCACAATTTGAAACAATAATATATAAATAGTCAATATTTATTTCAATTGAAAACAATTCAAAAGAAACAGTTGTTGTGCACAAACCTCTGATATTTGTCTCCTGGTCCTGACTCAGTATTTCTTTCCCTTTTGCTGAGTCCTTGTTAACTGAGAAACACAATTTGAAGTGTTTCAGTGCTAAATTAATTTGTTTTTGACGATAATGTTCGATAAACAATTCACTGAATACCTTTATTTGCTTAATCACCTAATATACTGACCCTCGATGTGTTCTAGGTAAATTAGGTCTTAGTGTCATTAATATGTCATATTCGATAGGGTTTTAGGTTTAGTACGTGTTACCAAACTCGTTTCTATGTATACTGCGTTTCCTTGCATTTTATTGCAATTTGTCGGATTCCGGGATACTGGTTTGACCTAGCCGGACGGCCTAGTTCCCTTGGTTTTCGGGTTTTGGTCAAAACTACAAACTTGTAGATCTATGTCTTATGGACCGCGGTGCAAAATTTTAGGTCAATCCGAGTTAAGTAGACCAAGTTATGGTCATTACACTATTGCTGGTCAAATGGCATCAAATTAGGTCATTTTTTTGGTCAATGTGGTCAACTTTGGTTTGGCCAGTTTTTGGACCCGAACTTGTGCAAGCTTTTTGACTTGCTTATGGTCATTTCTAGGATTTGGTGTCTTCATAAGACTTGTAGGTATGGGTCTTATCTATTCATGGTTAAAATTTCAGGTCAATTGGACCTGTTTTGAGTGAGTTATGGCCTAAACACTCACTACTGCCCAATTGGTCATTTTTCAGGTCCTAATTGCACCTAATCCGAATTGGTCATTTTCTTAGGTCACCTTGCAAGCAAAATTTTGGTATGTTTTCTCAATGAAAGTTGGCACATTTTGTGCCTAGTTTCACCTCCAATTGGTCTCATACCAATTGAGGTTACACATTTAAACTTATTGGCTAAAATGTACACTGCCCTTGGTTACTTTGCTTAACACACATCAATCACACACATTTACCTTGCAATATGTTTACTTCCCTACCAAATCTGTTTTGGTACATTACCAAAACCACATCCCACTTCACATTAACATCTCTTTGAGCAGATTACAATTATCTTCAATACACCAAATATAACTCTAATTCCCAAAGTCCAAACACAATTACACATACACATAACATTACTAGTTTTTACATACTCTTTACACAACAAGTTCACATACATATCCATCAATCCTTATATGTCAATATTCTGCCAACACTTCCATGAATACATACATTTATTCAAGTGTCCCCAAGCTGCCGAAAATCTTCTTCAACACCAAATTGCCCTACAATTCATCAATTCTCATCCAAGTGCCAAAAATCACCATATAATTATGAAGTAATTCACTAGGTTATTAAATCATCATGATCAATATCATTTCTCATCAAATATATACACAATTATTTCATCAAATACATGACTCCATGGCTGTCCAAAATGAACACAACAATAACTCTTCAAACTCAAAAATTTTCTTCACAAACCCAACACCCATAACATGCACACAAAACTTAACAAAGCTATCTTAAAAAACACTAACTTACCTTATGGTTGGAGCTTGTTAAACCTTGCTTAAACTTCTCAAATTTGGTATCAAACTCTTCCTTGTGATGAGTAGACAAACTTTCATGAAGCCACTTAAGGGATTGGAGTTGAAAATGGGGAGGTTAAGTGAGCTTGCATGAAATGCCCATGGAGTTTTCTCTCACCTTCATTCACGGCAACTTTGGTACAATGGAGAAGATGAAATTTTCTGATGGTGTAATGGAAGTACACCTGCCCCACTATGTGTTTAATTAATCCTTTAATGGTCCACTAACTCCAAATAATCATATAATAAGCCAATTGTGCATTTATTCCACATTAACCCATGATTTTAGCTATTTGTATTAAGTACCACTAAACTAATTTTTCATTTTATTTTCTAAGTGCAATACTATTTATTTTTAATGGACATTTAGGTGAAAAGACACTTCGGGATGTCAAATGACCATAATGCCCCTGTTCGGGTTGCATTCTCGATTTTTCGGTAACACCGAGTTTTGTCTGTTTTTCGATTTCTCACTTTTCTTTGTACTAATTATTTAATTTTTCTTTGATCTTTCTAATGATATTTATTCTTCAATAAGGGTCTATTAAAGTCCTAAAAATTTTTTCCAGGGTTCCCCGCAGTCCAGGGCTAGTCAACGGTCCACGCCGTGGCTTCCCGGTGCGGTCACCCATCGCTAGGGTTTCCGGCTCGCTTAACATGGTTACTTTTCTTTGCTATGATTTTTCCTTTGTTTTTCTTGTATTTTCTTTTCTTGTATTTCATTATTTTATGTCTCCTCACTCATATTGAAGTGTAGTTCTAGGCATCCTAGCTGTCCGGACAGCACTGGTCACCAGAGCAGTAGAACGCACTACCGAACTTAGGGGTGTTACAGCTGAGCTCCCCAATGGATTGTTTATTGTGTTTACAGGTCGGGTGAGTCAAAAACTTCCCGTTGGTAGGTCCATTTTATGGCCGGACTCTGTCCGGTTGGTTTCTTGAAATTGGGCCCAAATGGGCCTTAGAGTTGGGTAAATGAATAGTTAAGGCTTACTACGGGCCTCGGGGGCTTTAGGCTGGCCCAGGTCCTAGTGCCGGTCCGGCCCATAGGTTGGGTCATGACAAATGTGGTATCAGAGCTTAGGCTCCAGATTCTTAGGGAATGTTTGTCTAAAGTGTTGGGAAGAGTCTACTAGGAGTCACATGCGGAAAAATAGGGTCCACATTCATCTTGCATTGTCGTCTTTGCTTCTAGTTTCTGCTCCATATATTGTGTGTAAATATGAGTCTATAGAGCTGTGTAATGTGCAGTTTTGAATTTTGTGGGCTAATGCTGCTGAATTTCAGGAAAATGCATAGAAGCAGGAGAGCTGCCACTGCACCAGAACCAGATGTGCCTGACGAAGTGTCGGCACAGGATGAGGCGCCTGCCCCGAGGAGGCGGGGTAAGAGGCCTAGAGCTGCTCAAGTAGAAGAGCAGCTGCCACCAGTACAGGATCAGTCTTTTATGGCACAGGGTCCCATGGACCCAATGGCAGCTACTCTAGCTGGGTTGCAGAGAACCATCGACATGATGGCGCAGTATATGGTCCACCCTCCACAGCAGCAGCAGTCCACCGCACCAAGAGGAGAACCTTATAAACAGATAATCAATTTCAAGAAGTTGGTGCCTGGTACTTATGATGTGTCAGACGATGCATATCAGTTTTTGGATTCTATGACGGCGAGAGCAATACTGATTGGTGATAGAAGACTGATAGAGTGTATGCAGCATGTCATGGGGCCTATGCCTAGACAATGGATGAATGACTACGTGTTACCCCGGATGGAGGGTTTGACATGGGCTTAGTTTGTGGAACTTTTTATCAATCGGTTTGTGCCAGAAAGCTTCAGGGATCAAAAGAAGTGGGCCTTTGAGGCCTTAAGACAGAATGGCAGGTCTGTAGATGAGTATGCTCTGCAATTTCTAGAATCGGCGGTATGCCCCTACAGCAGTAGCTACAGAAACTATGAAGGTGAAAAGATTCCTAAAGGGGCTTGACAGGAGGTATGTGAACCTGGCCATGATGTCTGATCAGTCTTTTGATGTGGTGGTTGATCGAGCCAGACAGATTGAGATTAGCTATGCTGTGGATGACAGCGGAAGAGCAAAGAAAAACAGAGCAGAGGGTTCTTCAGGTGTTCCCCACATGGGTACTACGGATAGTGGTGGCCAAACTACTTACAGAGGAAGAAGCAGGAATAAGAGGAGTGGTTTTAGACACAAATCCCGAGGGTTCGGACTGAGTGCGGATCCAGCGGTGGTAACGATTCGAGTGCAGCGATTCGGCTTCAGGATCCTCTTTGGCACCTTGTGCACAGTGTGGAAGAGGACATTCAGGACCTTGTTTGATGGGTTCAGGAGTATGCTTCAGGTGTGGCCAACCAGGTCACTTTGCTAGAGAATGCCCCGTGTTCAGCGAGCCACAGATGGGGTCACAGGGTTCTATTGTAAATGTTCCTCGCCAGTTGTATCCGGGTACTTCCAACATGGTAGCGATCGATTCGATGTACAGGTCGAGGACAAGGGGACGTGGATTTGGAGGCGGATCGGAGGTAGAAGTCGATGTCGAGTTACGCCACTCGGGTAGGGGTCAAGCTCGGGTTTTCACCCGACCCACCAGGATGCTCAAGCTTCAAATGCGGTTGTGGCGGTATTCTTCTGGTCTGTTCTTATGAGGCTCGTGTTTTGATAGATCCGGGTGCTACGCACTCATTTGTCTCCCCTGTGTTTGCCATGAGGTTGGGTAGAAACCCTACAACTTTAGAGTGCCCTTTGTCAGTAGCTACCCCACTTAGCGACAACATAGATGTAGATATGATTTTTCCGGGTAGCCCAGTAGTAGTGGATGGAAAGATCCTCCCAGCAGACTTGGTTCCTTTACCAGTAATGGATTTCGATGTAATCTTGGGGATGGATTGGTTGGCAACTCATTATACCACTTTAGACTGCAGGAACAAAAAGGTGTATTTCCACATACCTGGTGTGGAAGAGTTTAGCTTTGATGGTGACAGGAGCGTGGCTCCATATAATTTGGTGTCAGCAATTAGTGCTAGAAAAATGTTGAAGCGTGGATGCCAAGGGTATTTGGCATTGGTGAGAGATACATCTGTAGAAGGTGTCAGCATGGAAAATGTTCCTGTTGTCAGGGAATTTATGGATGTCTTCCCAGAGGAGCTTCCAGGGTTGCCACCAGGAAGGGAAATAGAGTTTTGTATTGATATTGTGCCGGGTACAAACCCCATATCCATGCCACCTTACAGGATGGCACCAGCAGAATTGAAAGAGCTGAAGGAGCAACTACAGGAGCTTTTGGACAAGGGTTTCATACGTCCGAGCACTTCACCCTGGGGTGCTCCTGTTCTATTTGTTAGAAAGAAGGATGGGTCATTGAGGTTGTGCATTGACTATAGACAGCTGAACAAGGTGACTGTGAAGAACAAGTATCCACTTCCTCGGATCGATGATCTGTTTGATCAGCTCCAAGGGGCTAGATTCTTTTCCAAAATAGACCTGCGATCAGGCTACCATCAATTGAGAATCAGGAATGAGGACGTGTCCAAAATGGCTTTCAGGACAAGATATGGACATTATGAGTTCTTGGTGATGTCTTTTGGACTCACTAATGCACTAGCAGCCTTCATGGACTTGATGAACAGGGTGTTCAAGCCATTTTTGGACCGTTTTGTCATCGTATTCATAGATGACATTCTGGTATACTCTCGGACCGAGGAAGAACACGTGTGGCACTTGAGGATGGTGTTGCAGACGTTGAGGGAGCACCAGCTATATGCCAAATTTTCAAAATGTGAATTTTGGCTAGAAAGCATCTCATTCTTGGGACATGTGGTTTCTAGTGACGGTATTCAAGTAGATCCCAAGAAAATTGAAGCTGTAACTGATTGGCTTAGGCCTACAACAGTCACTGAGGTGCGAAGTTTTCTGGGTTTAGCTGGCTACTATAGGCGTTTTGTACAAGATTTCTCCAGGATAGCGGCTCCCCTAACTAAGTTGACCAGGAAGAATGTTCCATTCATTTGGACAGATGACTGTGAGGTGAGTTTCCAGAAGCTTAAGGAGTGTCTAACCACTGCCCCTGTGTTGACACTACCTGTGAGTGGTGAAGGATACACCGTGTATTGTGACGCCTCCAGAGTTGGCCTAGGGTGTGTTTTGATGCAGAATGGTAAGGCAGTGGCTTATGCTTCAAGGCAGCTGAAGAGGCATGAGCAGAACTACCCCACCCATGATTTGGAAATGGCGGCTGTAATCTTTGCACTAAAGATCTGGAGACACTATCTGTATGCTGAAGTGTGCGAGATATATGTTGACACCATATTTTGGCCGATCCCCAAAATCAATAAAACTTTGAAACCGACCCCCAGTACTAAGTCTCCCCGTGACAGCTAATCACATTTCCGATCCCTCTTTGATAGACAGTCACATTTCCGATCTCTCCTCAAAGAATTGAATCAATGCTAAGTCCTCACATCAGTCAAAGCCTTACCAGTCTATTAGATCGCTCACCGATCTCTCAAACCCATTGTCGAATCTCCGGACCAGTCAAGTATATTCCTGATCTCTGTTGGCAAACGAAATAAACTGACAATAGATCTCTTCTTACTAGTTTTATTGCCGATCTCTCTTTCAAAAGTTTAAGAATGATTAAAAGTTCCATACCGGTTTAATGATGACCCCGATCCTAAGTGTTTAAGCCGATTTTGACCAAGTCCCGTTTACCGATCTCATGCTCATTGTGTTTTCTGATCTCTCACACTTAGGTTAATAATCATTTTCAGTTATTTCAACATACTCAGACAATTAAGTGTTTGATAATTTAGAAATTTTTCGATCATAACCATTCATCGAACAAAAAGGGCATTCCACTTCATTTCATTTCAAAAATTTGTACAAGTCATTCGGCTGGGGGATCACCCCTAGCCTGATCTACATTTTGCTCATTTTCTCTCTCATCCTCGGCCTCCTCTTCGCTTTCCTCCTCGCCTCAGGAGCAGTCGGCCATCCAAGAAAAGTCCTCCTGCAGGTAACGCTCGGAGCTCGGCCAAGAGATCCTTGTGAGCGTTCACATAAGCACCGGCTATTCCTATCACCATCTCTTCATCTTTTGCCTTAAGCTCCTCAGCAAGGTGAGCGACCTGAGCAGCTTCGTTGGCCCGGAGCGCCTGGACTTCTCTAAGGGCATGATCCCTTTCAGCCAGAACATGAGTCTGTTCGGCCAATTTATCCTCATAGTACTTCATGCGCCCCTCAATTTGAGATATGTAATCCTGAGCAGATGAGAGTTGGGATCAGAGGGATGCCACTTCTTGACTCTTCTTCTCGACCTCCTTACCCAGGCGGTGTGCCTTTTCCCTGACTACGTGCTGGTTCACCAGGCACTCTACATTCAAACTCATGGATCGGGTCAGGATGTCGTCGAGATTGTCCGGAGACAGTCTGTCCCAATCCTCCCGAAGGCAGATGGAAGACCCCAAGACTTTAGCAAAATCGGGGTTCTCCCGAACAGTCCGGTTGTTCTCCAGGGAAGCAATCAGCACTTGAGCGCCACGAGAAGGGGGCCTCGCACTCCAAATTCCATAAAGAGAACGGCTAATTAGAGATCGGCATATTAAGATAAATGTTTCGAATTGCGGATCAGTAAAGGGTTGTTCAGTTAGGAACCAGATCGGATAAACATCAGAGATCGGAAAATAATCAATGCAATAATAATAAGATGATAATTGACTTTTATTTCCAAAAGATCGGATTACATCATTTGGGCGATCTCTAGGGATCGGAATAATAGAGATCGGAAGATGGGAGATCAGTATGAGAGATCGGAATAGGAGCGTGGGAGGGATCGGAAGGCAAAAAGAATAAGACAAATCCCAAATAACCGTCGTCAGAATCAGAGCTGAGGTAGTTAAAGCGTGACAGACGAGATCTCCACCGCACGCCTAAGAATCGCCATAATCTTGACAGTGCCAGGTATGTCATGACAGTCCTGTACATCCCAATCTCCACTGTTGATCTCACTTGTAAGGACAAACCCGGAACCCTTGGATCAAGAGAGAAGACGACAAGACTAGCGTCTTTCGCTCTTAGCCCTCAGATCACTCCGGACAAGAGGATTTGAGACCGTCAGATTGAAAGAGGAAAAGGACAAATATTCTGAAGAATAATCTCAGCCGTTCATCTTGGTTCTCTTTAATTCTCAAGCATCCGATCATGTCCTTCAAAATCCAGACCCTCCATCTCCCTCAAAATAAATCCTGACCCTTCATGGGGAGCACCCGATTCCTATAAATACCTGCCTGAAAACTGTTCAAGGGGACGAAAAAAAAAGAAGGTTATGATAGTGGAAGAACTCTGAAACTTAATTCAGTTTGTTACTCTGCTATTTTTTTGGAGTTTTCGTAGAAAAAACTTTTGAAACTAGTTTTCTGAAGTGTTTTCTTGCAAAAGGGATTCTTGAATACTGAAATTTTTCATTTTCAGTTTGTTCAATATCCTGTGGCACTCCCACTTTCTGTCTTTGATATCCTCTATTTCCATTCATATTGTCTAAGCTCAACTCCACTCAAGCTTGGTTATTTTGACCTGTTTACATTTTAACAAAGAATACTTCATTTCGAGGCAAACCATAGTCCTCCGGCTGCCAACCTGCAATCTTGTTACTTTTGCGATTCTGTAGTTAGTTCAATAGACTCGACTCCCTACAGGTCAGTGTTAATATCGCCATTTTATTAAGTCTAGTTCTCGTTTCACGTATTTCCTTTTGTTTTCTTTCTTATGCCTGTTGTTTTCTTTAAGTTCATGTCACGCTAAAAAAATACAAAGGAAAGATATGCTCTAGTTTACTCCCGTGCTGGCTAACCCACACTTTTGTTAATCTTTATTATTTCTGAACGCAAGTCATCTAGTCCCGAGTTACGTAGAAGTAGCTAGACAAAATGTAGGTAACTGTGTTTAAAGTGTCTCTTTTAAAAAGAGGGTCCAAATAACACGTCAGGAGAAATAGCTAAATTGAATCACTAGGCTGACGTAGAAGACAGGCCGGCATAACACCATAAGACGGAATAAAGATCAAATCTCGGATGAGTAAAATGGAACAGATGAAATACTGGTAAGGCGACCACATGGGAGGTCGGTAAAGTTCAGTCCAGCATCCCTTATTTAGTCACAAAGTACCAATAAGTTAAAGGAAGCCTTATTACGACCCTTGGCATCTTTAAATACTAGAGCTCTTAAACTTAGGCTCTTAAGATATATATCTGTGATCAAGTTTCGAAGAGATCGGAGGAGAGTTCTTATCCGGTCTCAATTCAAAATTTTAATGAATACTTAATAGAGATCGGAGGAGAGTTCTTATCCGGTCTCAATTCAAAATTTTAATGAATACTTAATAGAGATCGGAGGAGAGTTCTTATCCGGTCTCAACTCAAAATTTTAATGAATACTTAATAGAGATCGGAGGAGAGTTCTTATCCGATCTCAATTCAAAATTTTAATGAATACTTAATAGAGATCGGAGGAGAGTTCTTATCCGGTCTCAACTCAAAATTTTAGTAAATATTGAATAGAGATCGGAAGAGAGTTCTTATCCGGTCTCAACTCAGAATTTTAATAAATATTAAAGAGTTCGGAGAAGAGTTCTTATCCGATTTTTAAATTAAATTTTAATAAAATATTTCTTTCAAATAAAATTAACATACAACAGTAACTCACTAAGGTTGTCTCATTTACTTATGTATCTGGGTGATCCAAATTTAGTGAAAAATTAAAATTTCCTTTTGACAAAAGGATTAACATCTCCATCCGAGCCCTCCTAACTAATTTATGAAAAACGCGAAGTTAAATCTACTTGCCCTTGTTAAGGGACGAGGTGGGGTGCCTAACACCTTCCCCACCCGTTTACGGACCCCGAACCTAGAATCTCTGTCTTGAAATGGTTTCATTTCAATCTATTTTCACAAATGGTTTTCTTTAGTTTCCCTCAAAACTAAGGTGGCGACTCCTCACTCTTTCCCACTTCGGTGAGGGTTCGTTTAGGTGACCGCAAAATCCCTTGCGACAGCTTGGCGACTCCACTGGGGAATAATTAGTATATCCAAATTTAACCCCAGTCTAGAGGTCTAAAAAGTAGATTTAATTTTCCAATCAAATTATAGTTAGGTGGGCTCACCCGGCGATAGTTTACGTGTTAATTTTTGTTTATTCCTACTAACTGTTCCACTTGTTTTGCTTGTTTTACTTGTTTTATCCTCTTACAGTGCTCTTCGTTTCGAAAAAAAGGAAAAAGGAAAAAATGGAAAGAATAAAATCCCCTTGAATTAGGAAGAGGTAAAGGTGTCCCTTCACACACTGAACACTCACACGATGTCCTCACACACTTCGGTCCTATACCCGGGCTTTCTTACCCTTTTAGGAAAGTAGGAGGGGGTCATGTAGCGGTGCAGTGGGTTTTACCCGTTAGTATCCGTGAAGGCTTACCTTTCATTGAAACTCGTTCTATCCACTGTGATACTCGTGGAATTTTCCCGATAACATCATGGTTATAGAACGGGGCTCTACTGTTACAGTAGGGGCAATTTGGGAACCTATGGCTTTTAGAAAATTAGACATTGAGCTAAACTATCACAATAGCTGAAAGCCGTAGTAAGCTACCTTATAAGATAGAACTATCCAATTAGGTAGCACTCATCCGGTATCAGGAGTCTCCCTATGCTAGGACAAAAGGGACATACTTACTCTTACCCTGTTCTGCTTTAATTTCCTTTTGTTCGTTTTTGTGAGGGTAATCTTGAATTCTACTGAAATACCTACACATTGTCCTACTTTGATAAATGTGTATGTGTCATCCTGTCAACAGTATGATTCAAAATTACCCAAATTTATCTTGCTAACGAGTTTTTCCACAGGCATCACCAAACTAAAAGTCTGTAAAAAGGATAGGCATCATTTTTATCATGGCATCCTCGAGTCAGTCGGCAGAAGAAGTTCAGAATGCTAAACTTTGGTCCAAATCAACTCATACTCCAGTACCCTCGCAAAATAATGTTTCCAAGGCACATGCTAGCTTACTACCCTCATGGGATCTGAATAAAATTGAGGTTAGAATGAACAGCCTTGAGGGTCTGTCTAATGGTTGGAGGTCGCTTCCCGATCAGGTCAAGGCACGATTTGAAAAGAAATACGGAAAAATTGCCACCCTAATGCGAGTCAAGGTCCAAATCCCGGCATTAAAGGCCATGCTGTCAGTTTGGAATCCAAAGTATGGGGTATTCTCTTTCAATGATATTGATACAGTTCCCATTATGGAAGAATATCAGGCATTACTAGAGATTCCTTACTCAACACAGAATCGGATCTACCTACACCTTGAGCATAGGCAGACCTGGAAATGATTAACACATTTGTTGGGTATTCCTTCGGAGGAGGCAAAGTCAAAAGAAACGGTCAAAGGGAACACGCATGGATGGTATTGGACCTACCTCGAGAAGCAGTTAGATCAATGCCTCCAAGAGAAACAGTGGGATCAAGCTTCAGTAGCACTCGCATTGGGAATCTATGGCCTGATTTTGTTCTCGGGACCATTAGGAATCATAACCTGCAGCACAGTGGAAGTATTCTGGGCGGTAGAAAGGCAGGGGGTCAATCCGATACCGGCAATTCTTGCGGAGACCTTATTAACCCTTACCTATTGCAGACAACAGGGTAAAGGGTCCATCAAGTGTTGTTCTCAATTGTTATATCTCTGGATTATCAGTCACATATGCCCTGTGGAGACAAAGGGATTGACTTGGTACCTTGACCAGCCTCCCATCGAGAAGATGACCCGGTTAATGTCGGTCAGAAGAATGAACAAAGATGGCGGGAACAGATTTTGAGTTTCAATAGCCATGATTATTGTTGGAGGAAGCTGTGGGTGTCAGGCCAATCCGTTTTGATCAACACGGGAGGTAATCAGTCGGTGTCCCTAATCGGAGTAACTGGATACACAAGTTACACTCCAGCATTGGTAATGAGGCAGTTTGGCTCAACACAGTCCAGAATTGACATTGAAGAATATCACCAAGGTCATTTCTACCATGAGCTCAAGGAAGAGGAAGGGTTGAAAATGGCTCACAGATCCTGGGAAAACATCTCTCTGATGGAAAGGTCGCCTAAAGGTCCAAGTGTCACACGCGATTATCTTGAATGGAGGGCTGGCAGGGACCGAGAACACTCAACTGTAGAATTCGAAGACATCGACCCTCGCCGGAATGTCCTATTAGAAGAAGCTGATAGCCATTTGATAAACTCACTACAAAAGGCAAACACCAAAAACTCGCAACTGCAAGAACAAATAAAACAGTTGGAGGACAAACAGCAGATTCTCAAGAGGAAAGTAAGAAGGCTCAGGGAAGAGGCAAGGGCCGAAAAGATGGGTTTTGAAGAGCAAGAGATACGGTGGGAAAAGGAAAAAAACTCTCTCCACGCTGTAATGAAAGAAGTAGAAGCACAGAATAATAAGCTTCAGGAAAAGATGAAATACCAAGAGATACTCGTTGAAGAGTATAAACAGGAAAACAAAAAGAAGAAGCTCAAATTAAAAGAACAGGCACTACTCATCAACGATATCTTGAAAGAATGTGCTAAGGAAAGGAAGGAGAAAGAAAGACAAGCTGCTCTCTATCAAGAGCTGAAAGAGAATGTTGACCAGCTGGAGAGAACGATAGCACAGGGAAAGCAAGAACTCCTACCTGAATCCGAGTATGCTCTAAAAGCATTCAACCCTTGCCAAACAAGAAGAAAGGTTATATGAGTATCTCAGAAAATGTCATCTCATTATAAAAAAGCTCCCAGAGCCTAGGCCGATGTAAAGAATACGGTGTACAAATTATTCAGTTAATGAAATGATTTTTGGACCATTGTTTAGCAAACTTGTGAATGAATAATATGACTCCCGTAGGAACTCCCTCGCTAGGGTTATATGAAAAATTGAATGCGCTATATGGACAGGTATCATAAACGCGCATTCAATCCAGTCATTCACAGTCAGACTATCGAACAATGCCATGATAAAGTTGATGCAATTATCCTTTCGCAGATTTCATTCTGGCTCCCAAATGCCACTGTGTCCTTCGTCCAGACCAGGACTTTTAGTTTCTTTACAAAATTCAAAATTCATTAAAAATCCTTTTTTCGACCCCCTACAGGAAATCAACATTGCTTCAAACAAGGCAAGTCTGACCAAACACACGGTTCAACCCAAGCGAGTGTACTTAACAAGATCCCGGACAAAGAAGATAATGGAAGACCAGGAACAAGTACAGAACCTACAAGGGCAAGTATTTGAACTTAAAGACCAGGTCTCAGAACTTATGAGGTTAATGAGGGAAATGTCCCAAAATAAACCTACCTCAGAACCTAGCTTACCACTACCTCCTCCACCACCTACAACGATGGATCCACACCAAGCTTCAACTTCTTTTACCTTCCATTCACCAATTCCGGACCCGACAATCACTGTCAATCCGGCTGCCATGAATAATGACTTACTTTACTCTCATTACCCAA
The DNA here is from genome assembly GCF_030052815.1 of Hevea brasiliensis. NCBI lineage: Eukaryota > Viridiplantae > Streptophyta > Magnoliopsida > Malpighiales > Euphorbiaceae > Hevea > Hevea brasiliensis. The sequence continues at coordinate 99,224,137 of NC_079501.1, forward strand.
TCGTTTCAAACACCGAGCCTCACCCTTCAATCCTAATCCCTCCAGTTTACTCCACCCCTCAGCTCCCGGCCGGGGGAGCATATCATGCAGTAGGAGTAGAAAATAAGATGAAAGAAAACGAGAAACTATCTGCTCTAAAAGAGAGACTGAGAGCAATAAAGGGGCTAAACATGTATGGTTCGGTCGACGTGGCATCACTAAGATTAGTGCCGGATGTGGTGGTGCCACCCAAGTTCAAAGTCCCTGATTTCGATAAGTACACTGGGAATTCAGACCCTCGTATTCACTTGGCCACCTATATCGCCAAGATGTCTGCTCTGACAGAGGACGACAGACTGCTGGTCCACTTCTTTCATGAGAGCCTCTCCGGGGCAGCTTTAAGGTGGTGTATTCAGTTGGACAGGAGCAAACTGCGCTCCTGGAAGGATTTAGCTGATGCCTTCTTAAAGCAGTACAAATTTAACTGCGATGTGGCCCCCACAAGAAGGGATCTTCAAAACCTAGTGCAGAAGGACAGGGAAAGCTTCAAGGAGTATGCCCAGAGATGGAGAGAAAAGGCGGCAGAAGTCCACCCTCCGGTGACTGACAATGAGCTGTGCTCTCTGTTCATTGAGACGTTGAAAGCCCCCTATTTCAATTTGATGATTGGGAACACTTCCAACAGCTTCTCTGACATCATACAGGCCAGTGAAAGAATAGAGGCCAATCTAAGAATGGGACGGTTGCAGGAGTTGGCTGAGAACCCTGCGAAAAAGACTGCCAGCTTTGGCAAGAAGAAGGAGGGTGATGTGCATTCTGTCACCCGTCAAAACAATTATTCCCCATTCCCTCAAAACAATTATCGGCCATATCCTCCCCCTCATGGCCAAACAGTCGCAAACATTCCGCCTCCTTTCCCAAATTATCCACACCCGCGCCCACAATATCCCCCACCTACAAATTACCAACCGAGACCACCTCCTCCTCCTGCTCAACCAAGACCACCACAAAACAACCTAAGACCCCCAAGAAACCCTGATCCACCTCTTCCCCTTCCTCTCAGTGAAATATACCGATACCTTGTCGGTATAAACCAAATTGTACCAGTTCCCCTAGACCCGATCCAGCCACCATACCCCAGGTGGTATGATGCCACTGCCCGTTGTGAGTACCATGGAGGGGCACAAGGGCACACAACTGACAACTGCGGAGCACTCAGAGGAAGAGTGCACGCTTTAATCCGGAATGGATGGCTAAAAATTGAGGGAAATGGTGCCCTCCCCAATGTTACCTCAAACCCACTGCCTAACCATAATGCGGGCAGTGGTGTAAATATGATAGAGTCTGATGGAGAAGGATCAACACCGGAAGTAGACAAGCTGGTTCCTTACTTTAAAGAAATTTTTGCTGTGGCAATGAGGGAAGGCTACCTTTGCCCTCAGGTAACGGGATTAGAAGAAGGTACGGGGTGTTCTTATCATGGAGGCGGTGATCATGAGTGCTGAGTGTGAGGAATTCAGGCAAGAGGTTCAGAACTTGTTGTCTCTCAAGGTTCTGAGATGCCAGACAAGGTCGAAGATGGAAGAGAGAGTGAACACAACTAGATACAGCCAAAATGCTTCTACCTCTAAACCCAGAATCACCTTCTCACCCCCAGTAGCCTCGCCGCCAGTAACGGTTATCCGAGCCCCATCTCAGCTCCCTATTACCAACACCCATGCCATACCTTGGAACTATAATTTCCAAGTCTTCACCCAAGGGGCATCAAGCAGTACACCGGCTCCTAGCCTTGCTTCACCCCCGGCACCTCCTAAGCCATGTTTCACTCCTCATGAACACTTTCAGATGACTTATGCCGAACCTACCACCAGTGCTACTCCCCAGGATAATCTTCGACCTGTCACTATCACAAAATCCTCCTCGCATGAGCAAGAAGTTGAGTTCATAACTCGAAGTGGGAGGTGTTACATGAACGAAGAAAAAGAAAAGAGAAAAGGGAAAGTAAAGATGGGAGAGTCATTGAAGAATGCAGAAGAGGATGTTGAGAAGACAGAGGAAGCAGAGCCTGCTGAGCATAAAGCAGAGGAGGAATTGCTGCTCCAAATAATGAAACAGAGTGAGTATGATGTGGTGGAGCAGTTGAGAAAAACACCTGCCCAAATTTCGCTGTTATCGCTGATCTTGAGTTCGGAAGTGCACCGACAAGCCTTGTAGAGAATCCTGGATCAGGCCTTTGTAAACCCCGACATTACTCTGGGGCAGTTTGAGAAGATAGTAGGACAAATCCAGGCATCCAATTTTGTTACTTTCTCGGAGGACGAGATAGACCCTGCGGGTTTAAGGCACACTAAAGCTCTGCATGTAACAGTGAAGTGTAAGGGTTGTATAGTAGCCAAGGTACTTATTGATAACGGGTCAGCTCTTAATGTACTGCCTAATACCACCTTGGCGGTGCGGTTGACCAATCTGATATACGTCAGAGTGCTATGGTGGTGAGAGCCTTCGACGGTACAAGGAGAGAAGTGCTGGGAGACATTGACTTGCCAATCCAAGTCGGTGCATGTACTTTCAACGTCACGTTTCAGGTGATGAACATTGAGCCGGCCTACACTATGTTATTGGGGAGGCCTTGGATCCATTCTGCGAACGCCGTTCCTTCAACTTTGCACCAAAAGATCAAATATATTATGGACGGCAAAATCATCACGGTGAGAGGAGAAGAAGCCATATTAGTCACCAAGCCGCAATCACTCCCTTATGTGGAAGCGGCCGAGGAGTCGTTGGAAAGTTCTTTCCAGGCCCTTGAGTTACAAGACACCGAAAATGATAAGGCTATGGCTATGGTGGCCAAAGTGATGTCAAAGAATGGATATCAGGAGGGCAAAGGCTTGGGCACCGCTTTGCAAGGGATCGTTGAACCTATACCGGCTATTCATAAGATAGGTCGCTGTGGTTTGGGTTATGAGGAAGATGCCCTTATGGATGGACGATTCTGGATGAGGAAAACACTTCGGGATCAGAGATTCGATCAGAAAATGGGAAAGATGAAAGTAGTCCCGAGAATCACAGAAGTCTTCACTAAACCGGTCATTGAAAATCCGGCAGAGGTGGAAAAATCACCTGATGAACCATCCATCGATGTCATCTACCAGGATCCCTTGTATGAAGCTCTAGTCTCACCGATAGCTGAGGGGCAAGAACTAGACAACTGGTCGGCAGAGGATGTCCCTGTACTCAATTTCGAGTAAAGTACCTTTGGTTATCTACACTTGATTATTTTGTCCATGGTGACAAGTGTAATACTGTAAATGGACCTTTTTCTTATGGCATAAATATTAATGAATTAATAGCGCATTTTAAATCCAATTCTTTCCTTTGGAATTTCATCCTTATAATATGTTCTATTTCTATTCATTCAGGACCATTCGTCAATTAACACCTAATAATCCAATAGACTCAGAAATTCCTCTGGTTAATTTTGAAATCCCCATAACTGCCATTACTTCAAGTGATTCTGAGGAAGACCTTACAGAAGAAAGCAATGAAAAGGATGAACCCTCCCTAGTGCCTTGTGGAGACAAAATGCACACCATAAATTTAGGCACAGAAGAAGTAAAAAGGGAACTTAAGGTAGTGGAAAGTGAAGAATTGGGAGATATGATCAGTCTGCTTAAAGAATTCCTCGACGTATTTTCCTGGAGCTATGATGATATGGTGGGTTTGGACCCTCAGATAGTGACACACAAAATTCCCCTAATTCCGGGGACAGTCCCGGTAAAGCAGAAGTTAAGGAGAATGAATCCCGACACACTGCTCAAAGTTCGGGATGAAGTCAAGAAACAGTATGACGCTGGGTTCCTGGAAGTGGTCAAATATCCCCAATGGGTGGCTAACGTTGTCCCGGTAATGAAGAAGGACGGGAGAGTCAGGGTGTGTGTTGACTACAGGGATCTTAATAAAGCAAGTCTAAAAGATGATTTCCCTCTCCCCCACATTGATGTGTTAGTAGACAATGCTACAGGATTGGGCAGGTGCTCATGCATTGATGGGGCATCTTGGTACAATCAAATCCCAATGGATGAGGAAGACAAAGAAAAAACCGCTTTTATCACTCAATGGGGAGTATTTTGCTATCGGGTCATGCCCTTCGGGCTGAAGAATGCTGGTGCCACCTATCAGCGCGCTATGGTCACATTATTCCACGATATGATGCATAAAGAGGTGGAAGTGTATGTGGATGATATGATCATTAAATCCAGGGGAAAGGAAAGCCACGTACAGGTGATGAGGAGGGTATTCGAAAGGCTCAGGAAATACCAGTTGAAACTGAACCCTGCCAAATGCATATTCGGAGCTAGATCGGGAAAGTTGTTGGGATTTATAGTAAGCGAGAGGGAAATAGAGGTTGATCCAGACAAGGTTCGAGCTATTCAAGAAATGCCATCCCCAAAAACAGAAAGGGAGGTGCGCAGTTTCCTGGGAAAGTTGAACTACATTTCGAGATTTATTTCTAATCTCACTGCCAAGGCTGAGCCTATTTTCAGACTACTCCGGAAGAATAATTCCACCCAATGGGATTCAGTTTGTCAGGAGGCTTTTGAGAAAATTAAGCAATACTTGACCAGCCCACCAGTATTGGTTCCACCGGTGGCAGGGAGGCCTCTTATCCTGTATATGGCGGTCCAACAGAACTCGATGGGGTGCGTTTTGGGACAACATGATGATACCGGCCGAAAGGAGAGGGCTATTTATTACTTGAGCAAGAAGTTCAATGATTGTGAGTCAAGGTACTCTTTCTTAGAAAAGACTTGCTGCGCGTTAGCTTGGACAGCAAATCGCCTCAAGCACTACATGCTGAATCACAAGACATGGCTCATCTCCAGGATGGATCCTATCAAATATGTATTTGAAAGCCCATTCGTGCCAGGAAGGATAGCTAAATGGCAGGTCATACTCTCCCAATATGACATAGTCTATATGACCCGGAAAGCGGTGAAAGGTAGCGTGATCGCTGACCTCCTAGCAGAAAATCCTATTCAGGATTATGAAGCTCTGGATTTTGAGTTCCCTGATGAGCATATTAATGAAGTAGATTGCGAACAAGAGGGGCCAACCGATGTATGGGAAATGTATTTCGACGGAGCTGTCAATTTGTCCGGTAATGGAATTTGAGCTGTATTGATATCCCCAGATGGAAAACACTTCCCGATAGCTGTCAAGTTGAGGTTTGACTGCACCAACAACGTCGCAGAATATGAAGCTTGTGTGAGGGGTCTACAGGCTGCAATCAAAATGAAAATCAGGAAGTTGGAGGTATATGGAGACTCAGCCCTGATTATATACCAAGTCAAGGGAGAATGGCAAACCAAGGACCCCAAGCTAATCCCATATCAGAAATACTTACTGGAGCTGATTAAGAAATTCGAAGAGATCTCTTTCACTCACCTTAGTAGAGACAAGAATCAATTTGCTGATGCTTTAGCTACTCTAGCCGTTATGGCTCAAATCGAAGAAGGCAAGATGGCTCAGATATTGAAGATTAAGGCGAGGAATGAGCCAGCTTATTGCTTCATGATTGAGGAAGAACCCGACGGTAAACCTTGGTATCATGACATCCTGGTCTACTGCAGAACCAGAGAATTCCCGTCAGGGGCAAACCGAAACGAAAAGAGGATGCTTCGGAGATTAGCATTGGGATACTTCCCCAGTGGTGAAACCCTATACAAGAGAGGGTCCAACGGTGAACTGTTGAGATGTGTGGATGCAAAAGAGGCGAAGAAAATCCTTTTTGAGACTCATGAAGGAAATTGTGCAACCCATGCCAATGGGCACATGATGGCTAAGCAAATCATGCGACGTGGGTATTTTTGGACCACAATGGAAAAAGATTGCATCGAGTATTTCCGAAAATGCCATAAGTGTCAAATCTATGCAGATCCGATAAATGTGCCGCCTCACAAATTGTTCAACCTCACCTCGCCATGGCCTTTCACAATGTGGGGCATCGATGTGATTGGTCCCATTAACCCAAAGGCTTCCAATGGGCACAGATTTATCCTAGTAGCAATCGACTATTTTTCTAAGTGGGTCGAAGCCACGTCATACGCCCATATCACGCAGAACACGTTTCTCAAATTCCTCAGAAATAATATCATCTGCCGGCATGGCCTCCCTAATGAAATCGTCACTGATAACGCTAAGAATCTGAATGGTCCAAGGATTCAGAAATTGTGTGATCAATACAAAATTCGACACCTCAATTCCTCCCCATACCGTCCCCAGATGAATGGAGCGGTGGAAGCTGCAAACAAAAACCTCAAGAGGATAATCCGGAAAATAATGGTCACGTATAGGGATTGGCATGATATGCTTCCTTACGCTCTCCACGCATCTGGGACTTACGCAGAACCTCAACCGGGCAACTCCATACTCACGGTTTTGGGATGGAAGCGGTATCACCTATTGAAGTTGAAATTCCTTCCTAAGGATTACGAAGGAATCGAGGGATTGATGAGTCGAGAATGGATCGATCAAGGTTGGATCGATTAAACTTGCTAGATGAGAAAAGGTTAGCGGCGACATGTCATGGGCGATTATACGGATGAGGATGGCTAGAGCATTTGATAAATGCGTTCGCCCACGCGAATTCCAACCCGGGGACCTAGTTCTGAAGAAAGTGCTGCCGAATCAAAACGATCCCCTGGGCAAATGGTCACCAACCTACGAGGGACCCTATGTGGTTAAAAAGGCATTTTCTGGAGGAGCCTTGATCTTGACCCACATGGACGGAGAAGAGTTTCTGAGACCTGTGAATGCTGACACCGTCAAGAAATACTATGCCTAAAAAAAAAAAGAGGTAGGAGCGAAAACCCGAAAGGGCACTCCTAGCAAAATGTGTGATAGAAGGCGAAAACCCCGAAGGGGCACTTTCTGTAAAATGAGTGAAGGATGAAAACCCAAAAGGGCATCCTGAAAAAGTGAGTTATCAAAAAAAAAAAAAAAACTAGGGGTGAAAACCCGAAAGGGCATCCCGAGAACAAAAAGGGAGAAATAAGGAATGGGGGGCATGAAACCAGGATGAAGAGGAAACTGTCACGGCATGAGGCTTCAGAGAACTTGAAATAATGGCAGTTAAGGGATTTCAAAATCAGCCACAAGGAATATGTGAGAGCTATCCTTGTACCCTTTTTCTTTGAAACTTCTTCTTTGTTTTTATTAAAACCGTAATAAAATCACACTTCATTCCCCATGTTTCTATCTTTCCCTTATATTTATCTTTCTGCAATCTCGTTATTTAATGTGCTATTTAAATCAGTTAAAATTTTTGCCATAAGATTAAGATTTGACAATTGATAACCTCACGTACTTTACTATGAGATTTGCAGGGAATGACCTAAAAAAAAAAAAAAAAACTAGAGGTGAAAACCCGGAAGGGCACTTCTAGTCATATAGACGAAGGGGAAGTAAAAACCCGCAAGGGCGCTTTTCGGGAGAAAGAAAAAAGGGGCATTTGAAGAAATGGGGTCATAGGTTAAGTCTTGCAACTCATCCTCCATTCATCATTGGTCTTCGGGATTCTGTTAAGTACACTTCATTGGGGAAGAACTGCTCGTGTCCGGATTAGGCTTGCTTTGTAAGTGCAATTTAAATTTCCTGTTATCAACCTCTGGTTCCTTGATCTAAGTTGATTTTAATTTCCTGCAATTTAAATTTCCTGTTATCAACCTCTGGTTCCTTGATCTAAGTTGATTTTAATTTCCTGCAATTTAAATTTCCTGTTATCAACCTCTGGTTCCTTGATCTAAGTTGATTTTAATTTCCTGCAATTTACATTTCCTGTTATCAACCTCTGGTTCCTTGATCTAAGTTGATTTTAATTTCCTGCAATTTACATTTCCTGTTATCAACCTCTGGTTCCTTGATCTAAGTTGATTTTAATTTCCTGCAATTTAAATTTTCTGTTATCAACCTCTGGTTCCTTGATCTAAGTTGATTTTAATTTCCTGCCAATTTTAATTTCCTGCAATTTACATTTCCTGTTATTAACCTCTGGTTCCTTGATCTAAGTTGATTTTAATTTCCTGCCAATTTTAATTTCCTGCAATTTAAATTTCCTGTTATCAACCTCTGGTTCCTTGATCTAAGTTGATTTTAATTTCCTGCAATTTAAATTTCTTGTTATCAACCTCTGGTTCCTTGATCTAAGTTGATTTTAATTTTCTGCAATTTAAATTTCCTGTTATCAATCTCTGGTTCCTTGATCTAAGTTGATTTCCTGTTATCAACCTCTGGTTCCTTGATCTAAGTTGATTTTAATTTCCTACAATTTACATTTCCTGTTATCAACCTCTGGTTCCTTGATCTAAGTTGATTTCCTGTTATCAACCTCTGGTTCCTTGATCTAAGTTGATTTTAATTTTCTGCAATTTAAATTTCCTGTTATCAATCTCTGGTTCCTTGATCTAAGTTGATTTCCTGTTATCAACCTCTGGTTCCTTGATCTAAGTTGATTTTAATTTCCTACAATTTACATTTCCTGTTATCAACCTCTGGTTCCTTGATCTAAGTTGATTTCCTGTTATCAACCTCTGGTTCCTTGATCTAAGTTGATTTTAATTTCCTGCAATTTACATTTCCTGTTATCAACCTCTGGTTTCTTGATCTAAGTTGATTTTAATTTCCTACAATTTAAATTTCCTGTTATCAACCTCTGGTTCCTTGATCTAAGTTGATTTTAATTTCCTGCCAATTTTAATTTCCTGCAATTTAAATTTCCTGTTATCAACCTCTGGTTCCTTGATCTAAGTTGATTTTAATTTCCTGCAATTTAAATTTTCTGTTATCAACCTCTGGTTCCTTGATCTAAGTTGATTTTAATTACCTGCAATTTACATCAACCTCTGGTTCTTTGATCCAAGTTGATTTTAGTTCAACTTCTGTTGCCAGTTTTTAGGTCACCAACTTAAGTGTGCCTTAGCTCCCTAACTTCGAACACTTAATCGTCCAAAATATGAGTCTGAATCTTTACATAATTCCTACATGGGAAATTTTCCCTTTAATAGAAATTATGTAAAGAGGGGCAGCTGTTGACACCATATTTTGGCCGATCCCCAAAATCAATAAAACTTTGAAACCGACCCCCAGTACTAAGTCTCCCTATGACAGCTAATCACATTTCCGATCCCTCTTTGATAGACAGTCACATTTCCGATCTCTCCTCAAAGAATTGAATCAATGCTAAGTCCTCACATCAGTCAAAGCCTTACCAGTCTATTAGATCGCTCACCGATCTCTCAAACCCATTGTCGAATCTCCGGACCAATCAAGTATATTCCTGATCTCTGTTGGCAAACGAAAAAAACTGACAATAGATCTCTTCTTACTAGTTTTATTGCCGATCTCTCTTTCAAAAGTTTAAGAATGATTAAAGGTTCCATACCGGTTTAATGATGACCCCGATCCTAAGTGTTTAAGCCGATTTTGACCAAGTCCCGTTTACCGATCTCATGCTCACTGTGTTTTCCGATCTCTCACACTTAGGTTAATAATCATTTTCATTTATTTCAACATACTCAGACAATTAAGTGTTTAATATTTAGAAATTTTCCGATCATAACCATTCATCGAACAAAAAGGGCATTCCACTTCATTTCATTTCAAAAATTTGTACAAGTCATTCGGCTGGGGGATCACCCCCAGCCTGATCTACATTTTGCTCATTTTCTCTCTCATCCTCGGCCTCCTCTTCGCTTTCCTCCTCGCCTCCGGGAGCCAGGTCGGCCATCCAAGAAAAGTCCTCCTCTGGGTAACGCTTCTGGAGCTCGGCCAAGAGATCCTTGTGAGCATTCACATAAGCACCGGCTATTCCTGTCACCATCTCTTCATCTTTTGCCTTAAGCTCCTCAGCAAGGTGAGCGACCTGAGCAGCTTCGTTGGCCCGGAGCGCCTGGACTTCTCTAAGGGCATGATCCCTTTCAGCTAGAACATGAGTCTGTTCGGCCAGCTTATCCTCATAGTACTTCATGCGCCCCTCAATTTGAGATATGTAATCCTGAGCAGATGAGAGTTGGGATCAGAGGGATGCCACTTCTTGACTCTTCTTCTCGACCTCCTTACCTAGGCGGTGTGCCTTTTCCCGGACTACGTGCTGGTTCACCAGGCACTCTACATTCAAACTCATGGATCGGGTCAGGATGTCGTCGAGATTGTCCGGAGACAGTCTGTCCCAATCCTCCCGAAGGCAGATGGAAGACCCCAAGACTTTGGCAAAATCGAGGTTCTCCCGAACAGTCCGGTTGTTCTCCAGGGAAGCAATCAGCACTTGAGCGCCACGAGAAGGGGGCCTCACAGGAGGTCGAGAATGACCCCCTTCTGTGCTTGGAGCAACTGGAGGAGGTGGACGCGGCTCTTCTCGTTGAGGAGGAGATAGGACAGCTTCTGCGATCGGCGGTCCCGAAGGTCAGGGCGAGCCTCCTTGCGTCTCCCCAGGTTCATGGCCGGGTGTTTGAAGCAATGCCGAACGCTTCATCTCTTTCACCTTCCAGGAAATCTCTTTTTCTTTCTTCCGCTTCCTGGAACCCTCACCACCCGCCATACCTGCACAAAGAAGAGGTCAGTGAGATCGCTAAGGTCCTGAGATCTGAGATGTAGAAAATACCAATGCCGAGGTCAGAGAGCGGAAGTTCGCGATCTTGGCCGGTGATCAGCTGTATGGTCCAATGGTGCAGCTCGGCAGTCACCGCATCTAAACAGGAGAACTTCTGAGTGGCAGCCTGATTCTTCAGTTCCATCACTATTAGGCTTTCCTCCTTGTTCAGGGTAATACGCTTCGGAATCAAGGGCCCCTGGTGCCACCAGCTACGGGGGAAGTCCTCAAAGCAGGTCGGATTTTTGCTCCTCAGAATGAAGAAGCGGTTCTTCCAATTCTTAAGGGAGGAAGGCAGATCGATAAAGAGCCCACAATGAGGCTTCACCTGAAAAAACCAGTGCTCATCGTCCTTTCGACGAGTTAGCCTGTGCAGTTCGGCGAACACCTTAGCCGTAGGACTGATTCCCTTAGCTCGGCACAGGCCTTGGAAGGCTACTAGGATCCGCCATGAGTTAGGGTGAACTTGAGCAATGCATACTCGGTGAAATTTTAGGACCTCCTTGAAGAAGTCATCCAGAGGGAACCGAAGACCGGCCTTTAACTGTTCCTCGTATACCATAACCATGTCATTCTCTTCAAAGAAGTGATCGGCTCGATGATCGCCGTGACACCGGATAAGTTCGTACGAATCAGGACGAATATTGTACTCCTGGCTGAACGATTGCAGATCGGATTCTTGCAAGATCGATGGCAGCTCGTCCATAGGAAGATTCTCCCTTCTTGAAGAAAGTGCATGCCTTGATGGTGCGATCCGCCCCCGAGCTGGAACAGAGACCCTAGGAGGTTCTGGTTGTGCGCTCAGCCCGACCACATTTTCTTCATCAGACGACCACGAGAACTGAATGGAAGGAGGGCTCGTCGCTCTCTGACCTTCGGTGCCGCTCATTTTCAAAGGAAATAAAGAATTTAAACTAAAAAGAAGATCAAAGCCCTTACCGGAGTCTGATCGACGTCGGAAGAACTTGAGAAAACGAGAGAACTTTGAAGTTGTGAGCAAGAGACTGAAAATGACATACAGGAGCAAACGGCTAACCCTTTACCCCTATTTATACTCGTTCGAGCATTTAATGCTCACGATGTCCCAGGCAATGCATCGGTTAACGGGATTCACCAGCTGTTCTGACACGTCTCTCGAACACTCCAAATTCCATAAAGAGAACGGCTAATTAGAGATTGGCATATTAAGATAAATGTTTCGAATTGCGGATCAGTTAAGGGTTGTTCAGTTAGGAACCAGATCGGATAAACATCAGAGATCGGAAAATAATCAATGCAATAATAATAAGATGATAATTGACTTTTATTTCCAAAAGATCGGATTACATCATTTGGGCGATCTCTAGGGATCAGAATAATAGAGATCGGAAGATGGGAGATCAGTATGAGAGATCGGAATAGGAGCGTGGGAGGGATCGGAAGGCAAAAAGAATAAGACAAATCCCAAATAACCGTCGTCAGAATCAGAGCTGAGGTAGTTAAAGCGTGACAGACGAGATCTCCACATACGCCTAAGAATCGCCGCAATCTTGACAGTGCGGGGTATGTCATGTGATCTGTACATCCCAATCTCCACCGTTGATCTCACTTGTAAGGACAAACCCGGAACCCTTGGATCAAGAGAGAAGACGACAAGACCAGCGTCTTTCGCTCTTAGCCCTCAGATCGCTCCGGACAAGAGGATTTGAGACCGTCAGATTGAAAGAGGAAAAGGACAAATATTCTGAAGAATAATCTCAGCCGTTCATCTTGGTTCTCTTTAATTCTCAAGCATCCGATCATGTCCTTCAAAATCCAGACCCTCCATCTCCCTCAAAATAAATCCTGACCCTTCATGGGGAGCACCCGATTCCTATAAATACCTGCCTGAAAACTGTTCAAGGGGACGAAAAAAAAAGAAGGTTATGATAGTGGAAGAACTCTGAAACTTAATTCAGTTTGTTACTCTGCTATTTTTTTGGAGTTTTCGTAGAAAAAACTTTTGAAACTAGTTTTCTGAAGTGTTTTCTTGCAAAGGGATTCTTGAATCTAAATTTTTCATTTTCAGTTTGTTCAATATCCTGTGGCACTCCCACTTTCTGTCTTTGATATCCTCTATTTCCATTCATATTGTCTAAGCTCAACTCCACTCAAGCTTGGTTATTTTGACCTGTTTACATTTTAACAAAGAATACTTCATTTCGAGGCAAACCATAGTCCTCCGGCTGCCAACCTGCAATCTTGTTACTTTTGCGATTCTGTAGTTAGTTCAATAGACTCGACTCCCTACAGGTCAGTGTTAATATCGCCATTTTATTAAGTCTAGTTCTCGTTTCACGTATTTCCTTTTGTTTTCTTTCTTATGCCTGTTGTTTTCTTTAAGTTCATGTCACGCTAAAAAAATACAAAGGAAAGATATGCTCTAGTTTACTCCCGTGCTGGCTAACCCACACTTTTGTTAATCTTTATTATTTCTGAACGCAAGTCATCTAGTCCCGAGTTACGTAGAAGTAGCTAGGCAAAATGTAGGTAACTGTGTTTAAAGTGTCTCTTTTGAAAAGAGGGTCCAAATAACACGTCAGGAGAAATAGCTAAATTGAATCACTAGGCTGACGTAGAAGATAGGCCGGCATAACACCATAAGACGGAATAAAGATCAAATCTCGGATGAGTAAAATGGAACAGATGAAATACTGGTAAGGCGACCACATGGGAGGTAGGTAAAGTTCAGTCCAGCATCCCTTATTTAGTCACAAAGTACCAATAAGTTAAAGGAAGCCTTATTACGACCCTTGGCATCTTTAAATACTAGAGCTCTTAAACTTAGGCTCTTAAAATATATAGCTGTGATCAAGTTTCGAAGAGATCGGAGGAGAGTTCTTATCCAGTCTCAATTCAAAATTTTAATGAATACTTAATAGAGATCGGAGGAGAGTTCTTATCCGGTCTCAATTCAAAATTTTAATGAATACTTAATAGAGATCGGAGGAGAGTTCTTATCCGGTCTCAACTCAAAATTTTAATGAATACTTAATAGAGATCGGAGGAGAGTTCTTATCCGGTCTCAATTCAAAATTTTAATGAATACTTAATAGAGATCGAAGGAGAGTTCTTATCCGGTCTCAACTCAAAATTTTAATAAATATTGAATAGAGATCGGAAGAGAGTTCTTATCCGGTCTCAACTCAAAATTTTAATAAATATTGAATAGAGATCGGAGGAGAGTTCTTATCCGGTCTCAACTCAGAATTTTAATAAATATTAAAGAGTTCGGAGAAGAGTTCTTATCCGATTTTTAAATTAAATTTTAATAAAATATTTCTTTCAAATAAAATTAACATACAACAGTAACTCACTAAGGTTGTCTCATTTACTTATGTATCTGGGTGATCCAAATTTAGTGAAAAATTAAAATTTCCTTTTGACAAAAGGATTAACATCTCCATCCGAGCCCTCCTAACTAATTTATGAAAAACGCGAAGTTAAATCTACTTGCCTTTGTTGAGGGACGAGGTGGGGTGCCTAACACCTTCCCCACCCGTTTACGGACCCCGAACCTAGAATCTCTGTCTTGAAGTGGTTTCATTTCAATCTATTTTCACAAATGGTTTTCTTTAGTTTCCCTCAAAACTAAGGTGGCGACTCCTCACTCTTTCCCACTTCGGTGAGGGTTCGTTCAGACGACCGCAAAATCCCTTGCGACAATATACACCGACCACAAGAGCTTAAAGTACATCTTCCAACAGAGGGATTTAAACTTGAGACAGAGGAGATGGATGGAGCTTCTGAAAGACTATGATTGCACCATCCAGTACCACCCTGGAAAGGCCAATGTTGTGGCAGATGCCTTGAGCAGAAAATCTTCTGGCAGTTTGGCGCACATTTCAGTAGAGAAGAGACCATTGATTCAGGAGGTACATGAGTTGATGGATCAAGGTTTAATCCTAGATCTTTCAGATGAGGGGGTATTGTTGGCTCACTTTTCAGTGAGGCCAGACTTGAGGGACAGAGTTAGAGTTTCCCAGCACAGAGACCAACAATTGATGAAGATTATAGAAAGAGTACAGCAAGGTGAAGGTGGTGAGTTTGGATTTGCCAATGATGGCGCCCTAGTGCAAGGTTCTAGGATATGTGTGCCCGATGTGGACAACCTCAGGAATGAAATCATGCGAGAGGCACACTACACACTGTACAGTGTCCACCCAGGTTCCACCAAGATGTACCATGATGTGAAAGATAGCTATTGGTGGAATGGCATGAAGAGAGATATAGCAGACTTTGTGTCCAAGTGCTTGACTTGTCAGAAGGTGAAGTTTGAACATCAAAGACCATCAGGGAAACTGCAAGAGCTCCCTATCCCAGAATGGAAGTGGGAAATGATCACTATGGATTTTGTGACTGGGTTGCCTCGTACCACGCGAGGATATGATTCGATATGGGTAATTGTAGACCGCTTGACCAAATCAGCTCACTTCTTACCTGTGAAGACTACATATTACGTGCGCGATGCGCCCGCTCTACATTCGAGAAATAGTCCGATTGCATGGAGTTCGGCTTCCATAATATCGGCGAGAGGCTGATTCACTTCGGTTTTGGAGAAAGTTGCAGGAGGCACTTGGCACACTGATTGAACTTGATGCGGCTTTCCACCCTCGCAGACGGACGATCGAAAGAACAATCCAAACACTAGAAGACATGCTTCGCATGAGTGTTTTGGATTTTGGAGGTCAATGGGATGATCAGCTAGCTTTGGTAGAGTTTGCCTACAACAACAGTTACCATTCCAGCATAGGGATGGCACCCTATGAGGCATTATATGGAAGAAAGTGTAGGTCTCCTCTGTGTTGGACAGAAATGGAGGAAGCGAAGGTGCATGATGTAGACCTAGTGCAGTATACTTCAGAGGTAGTTCCTTTAATCGAGAGCAGTCAAGACGACTTTCGATAGGTAGAAGAGTTATGCAGACACCAGACGGAGGGATGTGGAGTTTGCAGTGGGCGACTATGTATTCCTGAAGGTTTCTCCAATGAAGGGAGTCATGAGATTTGGAAAGAAGGGCAAGTTGGCACCTCGGTATATCAGACCTTTTGAGGTTACTGATAGAGTTGGAGCAGTTGCCTACCGGTTGGAGCTACCACCCAACCTTTCTCACGTTCATCCCGTGTTTCACATCTCCATGCTCAGGAAATACATTCCAGATCCTTCTCATGTACTACAGCCAGATGTGATAGAGCTAAAAGAGAACTTGACATTTGAGGAGCAGCCTGTAGCCATAGTGGACTACCAAGTGAGGCAACTGAGATCCAAACAGATCCCTATGGTTAAGGTTTTGTGGAGGAGTCAGTCAGTGGAAGAGTGCACCTAGGAGTCAGAACGGGACATGTGTAGCAAGTACCCTTATTTGTTCAATGTATAATCATGTGCTTTATTCTGCCTTGTGAAAAATTCGAGGACGAATTTTCTGTAAGGGGGGAAGAATGTAACACCCCAAAAATTTTAAATTTATGAGCATTTTTAGTATTTTAATTTTATTTAAATTTTAGGAATTTTTTTGAGATTTTCGGATTTTAAAAATCGGGTTCGATTTTCCAAAAATATAAACTTGATGATTTTTAAAAATTAATTTAAAGACCCCGTGGCAAAACTAAAAATATATTTGGAGTCTACGTATTTTTCTAAGTTTTCTGAAATTTTTTCGAAATTTTTGGACCTCGTTTTCGGTCCCGAGGCAGAGTAAAAAATTCAAAATTTTGTATCTTGAATCGGACAGGCCGAATCGAACCGGACCGGATCGGACCGGTCGAATCGGACCGGCCTTTTCCTTCTTCTTCTTTCCTTCCCCGCGCGCGTCGACCTCCTCCCCTTCTCTCTCTCTTTTCTCTCTCCTCCTGCCCCTGCCGCCGGCCACCTCCCCCACACCCAGTAGGCCGGCGCGCCACCCGACCTCCCGGCCGGTAGCGCCACCCCAAGCGGAAACCGTGCGCGAATTCCCTCCCTCGCAAGCGCGGCGTTTCGGCTTCCCCGGCCAAAATTCGGCCGATCCGGCCACCAATTGGACCGGGTCTTGTGTCTAAAATCATCTACTCGGCGAGAGCTTTCCATAGACACCAAGAACGCCGAAATCCATCGAGCGGTTTGTCCAATTTTTGCTCGGGAAGTTTTTAGCCCATTTCGACTTTTGGGCTAGATTTCTCAAAAACTGTGAATCCCATGAGAAAACCGAGGGTACCAGCACGCTCCACTCATCGAGAGCTTCGCGGCGACATAAATTTCAAATTTTTTCGATACCGTTTTTCGGTGGGTCCCACGGAACTTCGTAGTGTTTTTCTGAGCATTTAATGAGCTTAGAAAATTCTAAAAAATTTATGTACTAACCCCCGTGTTATGGGCTTCGTGTAGGTATCCTCGATTCGCGAAAATTCGACAGTTGACCGAGTCTGCGAAATTCCGGCCAGACAGACCCGTTACCGGAAAAGTCTCCAAATTGCACCGAGGTTTTGGCTACCCCCCCATTGTCAGACGACCCGAGCGCGTCCCCGAAGTCGGAATCGGCAAAGGTAAACCTGAACCTTATTTTTACGTAATTTTCTAGTGCTTAAATAGGATTAAAAATCCATAAAATATTCGTGGTAGCTTAGAAAATTATGATTCTTTTTGCAATAGCTTAGTAATATTGCTAAGGACCGCGGGGCAAAGTTTTAGAATTTTTAGAGCTTATTTGGGTAGTTTTTGCAAAAATTGTCAATTATAAGGACTAAATTGAAATTTTACATATTGTGATGGATGATTGATTTGATGGGCCCAGGAGGGGCTGTGTGATGGGATTGAGTTGTGGACATATGGATTGTGAATATAGAAGTGTGTTTTGAGCCCTTTTGCAGGTTGGGTAGGTCCTAGGTATAGGGGAGACTCTGCCGGATTTTCGGCACGACTTAGGACGTATTGGTCTTTTTCTTTGTTTGTATTGAGTCAAATTTATTAAATGATTGTAATAAAATTGTCAGGTGAGCCGGGACAGCCTTCTTCCTCTGCCCAGTTGCCTCATTGACCATCGTCAAGTCTGTGAGTAAAATATTAATTTTAATTGTAATTTCGATATTATTATATGTTCAAGTATGCCCATGCATCACTTATATGCATATATTTATGTAGTTAAACTCTAGGCACGATTTATGTTGCATTCATAACTGTTAGCGTGCCATGGATGTTGTTGTGGTAATTTGGAGCAGTGTGCGTGCGTTGGCGTGCGTGTGATGTGGTGTGGACTATGGATAGGACGGGTAGACAGGGCTTGAGATCTTGCTGGGACCCGATCCTTCGGGGTAGACACGGCTTGAGTTCTTTGCTGGGACCCCGATTTGGTTATTAAGTGGAAGTCCGAGCTGAGTTCTTCGCTGGCACCAGGTTGGATTTAAGAGAGCTGTATAGGGGATCAGCTCCCATATATTATGATTGATGTTACAGAGTGTGTGAGTGCTCCAAATTTACCTTTTTGATGTTATGATGTGAAAATGTTGTTGATGTTGCATTTCACTCTACAGGGTGCATTAGTTTTAGATAGTTATAGAGATTATGGTTAAAATTGATATTTTACTCTCTGAGTCGAACGCTCACTCCTGTTCAATATTTTTCCAGGCCACAGGAGGATATTTTTGAGGTTAACCTGCTTCCTTTCCTCGTAGGTTATTTATCAATATTTGTGTAATTTTATTTACTCCTAGAATTTCTGCATGTGTTAGAAATGTTTATTTGATTTGGGTCTGTAAACTAAATTATTATTGTGGACCTGTAAAATTATTATATGCATGTTTGATGGACTGGATGAGGGAGCTGAGCTCCCATTTATCATTATGATGATATGAGTATATGGAGGGTGAGCTGAGCTCCCCAATGGATTGTTTATTGTGTTTACAGGTCGGGTGAGTCAAAAACTCCCCGTTGGTAGGTCCATTTTATGGCCGGACTCTGTCCGGTTGGTTTCTTGAAATTGGGCCCAAATGGGCCTTAGAGTTGGGTAAATGAATAGTTAAGGCTTACTACGGGCCTTGGGGGCTTTAGGCTGGCCCAGGTCCTAGTGCCGGTCCGGCCCATAGGTTGGGTCATGACAGGGTGAACAAATTGTATAAGGATTGTCCTCTGGTGATTCAAGGACATACATTTTTATCAAACTTAATTGAAATGCCCTTCCGAGATTATGATATCATCTTTGGCATGGATTGGTTAGCCAGGCATCTTGCCATGATCGACTGTAGACTGAAGACAGTCACTTTTGGTCTTCCCGAGTATACAGACGTAGTGATACACAGGGAGAGGTAGTTATTGCCATCCAACATCATTTCAGCTGCACTTGCTAGAAAGATGATTAGAAAGGGATGTGAAGCTTATCTAGTTCATGTGATAGACACTCAGGTGGGGACTCCAGATCTTAAAGATATTCCTATGGTATGGGATTTTTTGGATGTCTTTCCGGAAGAATTACCGGGATTGCTTCTGGCAAGAGAGGTGCAGTTTGAAATTGAGACTATGCCTGATGTGGAGCCAATCTCCATCACTCCTTATAGGATAGCACCTGCTGAGTTAAAAGAGTTGAAGATGCAATTGCAGGAATTGTTAGATAAGGGTTTTATCCACCCTAGCGTGTCACCTTAAGGAGCACCAGTATTATTTGTGAAGAAAAAGGATGGTACTCTCCGCCTATGCATAGACTACTGACAGTTGAATAAGGTGACCATAAAGAATAGATATCCTCTGCCACGGATCGATGATTTGTTTGATCAGTTAAAGGATGCAACTGTATTCTCCAAAATTGACTTGAGATCGGGCTACTACCAGTTGAGGGTGTAGGAGAAAAGTATTCCTAAAACTGCCTTTAGGACTCGGTATGGCCACTATGAGTTCTTGGTAATGCCATTTGGGTTGACTAATGCTCCAGCTGCTTTTATGGGCCTGATGAATACTATCTTCAGGCCATATTTGGACCAGTTTGTTGTGGTATTCATTGATGATATTTTGGTGTACTCAAAGAATGCAGAGGAACACGATAAACACTTGAGGATAGAATTGCAGACTTTGAGGGAGAAGCAGTTGTATGCCAAACTATCGAAATGTGAGTTTTGGCTAAAGGAGATTACATTTTTGGGACATATTGTATCTGCAGAGGGTATCCAGGTGGATCCTAGCAAAGTAGAAGCCATTCTTAATTGGAAGCCACCTAGAAATGTCACGAAAGTTTGGAGTTTCCTTGGTTTAGATGGGTATTACCGAAGGTTTGTGAAGGGATTCTCTATACTAGCATCTCCACTGACCAAGCTACTTAGGAAGGATGTAAAATTTCAGTGGACTAATCGATGCCAGGAAAATTTTGATGAGTTAAAGAGGCATTTAACTGAAGCTCCAGTCTTAACCTTGCCCACTTTGGGTAAGGAGTATACCATATATAGTGATGCTTCTCATAACAAATTAGGCTGTGTGTTGATGCAAGATAGAGACGTCATTGCCTATGCTTCACGCCAGCTTAAACTGCATGAGAGGAATTATCCCACGCATGACTTGGAGCTGGCAGCCATTGTCTTTGCCTTGAAGATCTGGAGACATTACTTGTATAGGGAGAGATATTATATATACACAGATCATAAAAGTTTGAAGTACTTTGGCACACAAAAGGAGTTAAATTTGAGGTAGAGGAGATGGTTAGAGCTGATAAAAGATTATGATTATTTGATAGACTATCATCCTAAAAAAGCTAATGTTGTAGCTGATGCTTTAAGTCGCAAGACTATGGCTGGTTTGAGGGTTTCTCCATTGTCCATGGTGCATGAGTTAAGGGCATTTCATGCTAATTTGGAGATTAATGAAGATGGGCAGATGGTAGCTACTTGGCAAGTGAAGCAATGCTGGCAGAACAAATTAAAGCAGTTACACAGAAGGATGATAAGTATGTGAAGTTAATGAAAGAGGCTCGGGTTGACAAGAAACCAGAATTATCAGTAAATGATGAGAGCTTGTTGTTATATAAGGGCAGAATGTGCATTCCTGAGAATGTTGAACTGAGGCAGACCATTTTAAAGGAAGCACATGATTCACCTTTTGCAATGCACCCTGGTGGAACCAAAATATACAGAAGTGTGAAAGAGCACTATTGGTGGAGAGGAATGGAGAAAGACATTGCAGAATATGTTGCCAAATGCCTAACTTGTTAGCAAGTAAAGGCAGAACACCAAGTGCCTGCAGGTTCGCTACAGCCATTACTAATTCCCGAGTGGAAATGGGAAAGAATCACTATGGATTTCGTGATAGGACTTCCACGTACACAAAAGAATCATGATGCAGTTTGGGTTATTATTGATAGATTGACCAAGTCTGCACACTTTTTGCTAGTGAGAATGGATTACAGCCTGGAAAGATTGGCCAAACTGTACATTGATGAAGTGGTAAGGTTGCATGGAGTGCCAATGTCTATTGTGTCTCATAGAGATCCTAGGTTCACTTCTAGATTCTGGGGTAGTCTCCAAAAAGCCCTAGGGACTAGATTGAACGTCAGCACAGCATTCCATCCACAGACAGATGGCCAATCTGAAAGGATCATTCAGATTTTGAAGGATATGCTTCGGGTTTGTGTGATTGAGTTTAAAGGGAGTTGGGACACACACTTGCCTTTAATTGAATTTGCCTACAACAACAGTTATCAGTCAAGCATCGGAATGCCTCCATATGAAGCATTTTATGGCAGGAAGTGTAGAACTCCCTTGTGTTGGGATAAAGTGGGCGAAAGGAAGTTGATTGGTCCAGAATTAGTGCAGCAGACAGATGAAAAGGTTAAGCTCATTGGAGACAGACTCAAAGTTGCAACGGATAGACAGAAGTCCTACATTGGCCTAAAGAGAAGAGATATTCGGTATAGTGTGGGTGACAAGGTGTTCCTGAAAGTTTCCTCTTGGAAGAGGATCATGAGGTTTGGTAGAAAGGGGAAACTAAGTCCTCGCTTCATTGGGCCGTATGAGGTTCTAGAAAGAGTGGGTCCATTAGCATATAGACTTGCATTGCCTTCGGAGTTGGAAAAGATTCATAATGTCTTCCATGTCTCCATGTTAAGGAGGTACAAATCAGACCCCTCTCACATTTTGCCAGTAGAGGAGATTGAAGTGAATCCAGACCTGACATATGATGAAGAGCCCATAAAGATCTTAGCATATGAGGTAAAAACAGTAGAGGAACCAACAGATACCTCTAGTCAAAGTGTTGTGGAACCATCATTCAGGCCAAAAGGCTACATGGGAGCGTGAGGAGGACACGAGGAGACAGCACCCACAGCTATTCAGAGAATGAGACCAGGTAAATTTCGAGGACGAAATTTAATTTTTAAGGAGGGGAGAATTGTAACACCCTGAATCTCCGAGTTGTGAATAGTACCATTTTTGGCATATGACTAGTACTATTCTAAGACACCTTGAGGACCAAAAATAAATAGAAAATTAATGGAGATAGATACAATAAAAATTTAAATGACCCAAAAATATAAGGACTCACCGGGTATATTGAAAAAGAGGGATTATGACCCGATGAGGGGCATTTTGGTCAATTCACCTCAAGAGTTGACTTTTGACCAAAATGTTAATTAATTTAAGTGAAATTAATGAATTGAATTATGGAATAATTTTTTTTAGGAAAAGAATTCAAGTATAAAGTGAAAGGAAAATAAAAGAAATAAAAATCTAGAATTTTAAGTCTATTTTGATCCAATTAAAATTTTAGGACCAATGGGCTTCGGACAACTCAATTAAAATTAATTAAATAAATAAAAAATTGGGATAAGTATAAAAGGAAGTCATCTTCCTCTCTCCCTCATTTAGTTACCCTCGCACACACCTCCTCTCCCTCTCTTTTCTTTCTTCTCTCTTCATTCTTCCACTTACAAGCTCTCTCAACCCTTGATTTTCTCCACTTTTTCTCCATGGATTTTCTATTTAATTGGTAGAAAATATCAAATTTATGTTTCATTGAGAGATTAGAAGCTAAAAGAATAAAAAAGTTAGAAGAAATTGAAGATTAGAAGTGGTCACTTGAGGTAAGTTTCTTTTCATGTTAGATTAGTTGTATAAGCTTTGAATGAAGTTAATTTATGACGAAATTTCATAAGAAAATGAAAGAAAATATGTATGGAATCTAAACTAGGGTTTTGGCCAAATTGGAGAAAAGTTAGGGTTTGATGTCTTTGAATAAAATTGATGATGAGATTAAGCTTAGTTGAAGTAGTATACATGATTGGGGCAAAGAAATTGCATGAAATATATATAAATTTAATTATGAGAGATTAGGGTTCATAGAGAAATTGGGTTTTGGTGCTAGAGAGTGAAATTGGTGTGTGTAGTGTTAAATTATGATCATTTGAGGTTATTTAGTTTGAATTGACATTGGATTGATGAATGGAAGTAATGAAATGGTAGGATTAGGAAAAATTACAAACTTTGGTATTTGAAAATTGTGGGGTTTGTGCTAAGAAGTGTCATTGATGTGTCAATGTTAAATTATAATCATTTTGGATAAATTAAATGCGAATTGAGGTTGGTTAGTGGAAGTAATTGAACAAATGAAAAATTGAACTTAGGGCAGAATTTTGCCTACTAAATTCAGTGTGTTTAGAAGCCCATAACTTAAGCTACACAACTCCAATTGGTGTGAAACCAATTGAAAATGAAACTTAAGACATAGGGCTAGAATTTTCATGAAGATACCTTGCCCTGAAAATGACCTTAAGCTATCCGAAATGAGCCTTGAACTTGGAGACAGAAATCTGGAACCTGCAGAATTTGACTATATGAACAGTAAACTTTGCATGGCCATAACTATCTCTAGAAAACTCCGATTTAGGCGATTCTTGAACCGATGCAAACCTAAGATATAGTAGAACATTTCATATGAAGAACTTGAGACCAAATTATGGACTTAATCCAATCAAATTGCTGAGCAAAGTTGAATCACTGAATCTGCAGAATTGCAGATTTACCATATAAATAGCAAACTTTGCATGGCCATAACTCTCTCTAGAAAACTCTAATTTAGGCGATTCTTGAACCGATGGAAACCTAAGACATAGTAGAACTTTGTCACGACCCAACCTATGGGCTAGACCGGCACTAGGACCTGGGCCAGCTTAAAGCCCCCGAGGCCCGTAGTAAGCCTAACTATTCCTCAAATCCATAACCAGGCCCACAATTTAGGCCCAATATGCATATAAAATAATTTAAATCAAACTGTTATATTTTCATTTCGGGCCAACTTAGCCCAGAAATTTTCAGAAACTAAAATCAGGGGAGCCCAGCTCAACCCTATTACCTCATTTACAAATGGTTTAAATACCATACAAATCTTCATTTATTAATCTAAAAAATTTAAATTTAACACAATTTCTAACAAGGTCCACACTATTACTAACACATGCGGAGTTCTAGATTTTAAATTTAGAAAAGATAGTAAAACAATTAAATAATCGACGCTAAACCTGCGAGGAATGAAACAGGTTGCTCTGTAAAATAACTCCTCCTGTGGCCTGGAAAAATATTGAACAGGAGTGAGCGTTCGACTTAGAGAGTAAAATATCAATTTTAACCATAATCTCTATAACTATCTAAAACTAATGCATCCTGTAGAGTGAAATGCAACAACAGCAATAAATTCACATCATAGCAACAAAAAGGTAATTTGGAGCACACAATCAGTAATATCAATCATAATATATGGGAGCTGATCCCCTATACAGCTCTCTTAAATCCAACCTGGTGCCAGCGAAGAACTCAAGCCGGACTTTTGCTTAATAAACCAAATCGGGGTCCCAGCGAAGAACTCAAGCCGTGACTACCCCCGAAGGATCGGGTCCCAGCGAAGATCTCAAGCCGTGTCTACCCATCCTATCCATAGTCCACACCACATCACATGCACGCTAACGCACGCACACTACTCCAAATTACCACAACAACATCCATGGCACTTTATCAGTTGTGAATGCAATATAAAACGTGCCTAGAGTTTAACTACATAGATACATACATATAAGTGATGCATGGGCATGCTTAAACATATAATAATATCGAAATTACAATTAAAATTAATATTTTACTCACAGTACACCGATGACTATTGTGGCTGCTGGATGCAGAAAAATAGCTGACCTCGATCACCTAATAATTAAATTATAAATTTATTAGTACTAAGTTAAGATAAAACTCTAAAGAGGCAATAGACAACCTAATTCACGCCAGAAATTCGGCAAAGTTTCCCCTATACCTAGGACCTACCCAACCTGCAAAAAGGCTCAAATAACACTTCTAAATTCTCAATTTCGACAACCACAACTCATCAATATCACATGGGCCTTCCTGGGCTCTCCAAATCAGACAATACTCAAAATCTTAAAAATTATGTTTTAGTCCCTATAATTGATATTTTTCAAAAATCCACTCAAACAAGCTCTAAAAATTCTAAAATTTTGTCCCGCGGTCCTTAATAATATTATAAGGCTATTGCAAAATGAATTATAATTTTCTAATCACCCATGAATATTTTATTCAAGAATTTTACTCGATTCCATAAGTTTTCAACATCTAACATATTCTTAATTCAACATAATTAAATATTCACATATTTAAACCTCCATCCTCAAGCTTCAACCAATTATATAAAATTTAATTATCTTAATTTCAAATAATCTTATATGCCCATATGCTAAAACTCTAACTAAATTCCATCTATATTTTTTCAAAAATATTCTACAATCACTTAAAAATTCAACAAACACCATAGAATATCTCCAAATAATTTTACTTTCATCATATATTTTTCTTAGAATTTTTCTCCAATTTTTCCTGTTTAAGAAACACCGTATTTATGCTCCACAGACAGAGAAATAATAAAAATTGTCTTACCCGAAGTTTATCTGTGTCTCAAAAATTCCAAAAATTTATGAGGAAGCCTCTAGAAGTTGAATCATCTCTATAGCCCACCAGAGCCACCGCCGGAACCACCATGCACGGTGGCCAGCCGCCGGTCGCCAGCGACATTTGCCGGATCTGATCATACCACCATGTTCCTCTCCTCTTCCTCAGTCCATAGGTGGTCTCAGATCGTCGATCCAACGGTCGGATGTCGTAGATCTGACGAAAAAGCTTAAAAAACCCGAAACTTCTCTCCTCCATATCTCACTCATCCGACCTCCATTTGCTACAAAATTGGTATCAAAAGAAAGCTCTTGGAACAAGCTTTCCAACGCCACCTGAATCGCCTCGATCGGATGTCAGATGAAGCCGGAATCGTGCCGGAAAGCCGCTGCCCACTGTGCGAGCATTTTCTCTCTCTTCTCCCTCTCTTGCCGCCGTTTCTAGTGGTCTGGCCGTTACCGGAGGGTCGCCGGCCAGGTGGGGGCTGCTCGGGAGGGCCTCGGCCGGTCACCGGAGAAGGAAGAAGAAGAAGAGAGGGAGGGGAGGTGAGGAGAGAAGAGAGAATGGGGGGGGGGGGGGGAGCTCAATTGGTAAGAGGCGAAGCAAATCTGTGAGGTGATATGGGTTCGAATCCTAGCTCTGCAGGGCGAAGGGATTGAACTCCACCAAAGCAGACAGTACCGATTTGAGTTGCATCGCTGGCCTCTAGAGGGGTACGCCGGTAAGATGGCCACCCATAGAGGGGCTTGAGCTGGGGCCCACTAAGCCGGGGTGTGACAGGTTTCCTCCTCCCGTTTTTGAAATTAAACTTTTTTTTTTTATGGTTGTTACAAGAACATTTCATATGAAGAACATTATTTCAAATTATGGACTTAACTTGATCAAATTGCTGAATGAAATTGGATCGATAAATCTGCCAGAACTGAATCTGCAGCATGAACAGTGACGTGAACAGTAATCATGTTTTGGGCATAACTTGAGCTACACAGCTCTGAATTAGGCGATTCAAAAAGGAAAATAATGTTAAGACCTAGATGAACAATTTTGAAGAACACCTCACCAAATTATGATCGAAACTAGATAAAAATTGGGTTCAAAGATTGGGGCACCAAGTTGTCCATAACCAAAATTTTCTAAAATTTACAAAGCTAACTTGGGATGCATTAGACATATATGTAATGAGTTTTTGGCAGCAATTGAGATTGGTATTGAGGTATTTTATTTGTGTATTTTCAGTAGAAAAAGAAGTTGGAATGGACAAGGAATAGTGAGTAAAAAGAAAGGAGAGCATTGAAGGTTTGTGCACAACTAACCTTTTCTTCATTTTTAAACTTGTAAATTGTTTGGAATGTGTTTATTTGAATGAGTTTGCTTTGAACAAGTTTACTTTGACTGGAATATAGTTTTTCTCTTGAATTTGAGAAATTTGGGTGTTGCCACCTTTATTTGGATATTATGATGAATTTAAATGTGTTTATTGATTTATAAATGTGATTGTTGAGTGAAAAATTTTTGGAAATTGTTTTGAAACCACAGTTAGCATGACAGTCCCTTTCGAAACTCCCCAGTAGTAATGGCTACTTGGGGTTGATAATTGATATTGATTATGTATCTCATTAATAATGATTAGTGGGGTAAGACTACATGAGTACTCATTAGCTAGCTAGCCCTTCCCTCATTAATAATGGTTAGTGAGGTTGAGATTGCTTTGTCATGGTGTACAACACGGCACTAATCGTGAAATTTTGTGTTATGGCCTAAACTGTGTGTTGATGTTGGCAACACTAATGCTTTGTGAATTGTGATTTATGAAGTGTGATTTCTCATTTGAAATGTTATTCCAATAAATGGCTCTTATGGACTTAGAACTATTGTGAAGTTTTCATGTTTAAGAAAAATGTGATTTATTATGCTTTGACAAATTGTATTTTACCTTAAGTTTTAAAGTTATTAGTTGTGTACCACTGAGTGATATACTCAGCGATAGCTTCTTTATGCTATCACAGGTAAGGGAAAGGAGAAGGCTACCGAGTGAGAGACTTGGAAGCAGCATTTGGTATTGATTATGGGTATATATCGTAGGTATACCCCTGTAATTTTCTTTTGATGTATTTTGTACCTATATGTATGGATGTACGGACATTGAGTAGTTTGTATTTAAAAGCACGACATTGCTATCACATTTTGAGTTTGTAACTATTTTGTATTTCACTTTGAGACTTATGAAAATGTAACTTTTGCAATATTTATTCTATCATTATTTCCAATGAATGTTTACATGGAATTTTAACTATTCTCATGCAGTTTTCTGCAAAAGAATTGATAAGATAAAAAGCTATGATTTGTTTTAAAATCCTTTTTAGTATAACTAATGGGTTATCGGTAGGTGGAGTTCGGTAATTCATTAGGTATACTACGGGAACATGTCATGTCTTACCAGGGATAAGGTGTGACAATGGGTGACCTTGTAACACCCTCACTGTAGTAATTCCGTACATTCTACTGTTCCGATGACCGGTGTCGGTCCGGACAGCTAGAACATCTGAAAAAATATTTAAACTAAAGTAAAGAACCATAATTAACTCAAATATTAATAATAAAAATTTAGGAAAAATTTTAGAAATAAAATACAACCAAGTTAAATGAGCTGATGCCCTAGCGATGGGTAACCCAATGGGAAGTTACGATTCTTGCAACTAGAAGCCCTAAACCCGGGAGAAAATTCGTAAAATAATTTTTGGGACTCTAGAGAAGAGTCATTGAGGTTTCTATTGCATTAAAATGTCAAGAAAATGCTTAGAAAAATTTTTCAATCGGTACAGACAATTTTAGTCTGTTAAGCTAAACGGAGGGCATTTTGGTCATTTCATCTTCAGAGATGATTTTTGGCTGACTTGTCTAGTTAAGTAAATAATTATTATGATCTAAAATATGAATAAATATTACTAAAAATTAAATTGAAAATGAGTAGAAAAGAAAAGAAAAGAAAAATGAAGAAAATTAAAATTTTAACATCACATGATGTCATTTAAAAAGCCCCACCCAATCACTATTTGACAAGCAAATTAGAAGGGATAAAAATGACATAAAAATGAGGTAAAAATGAAACAATTCCAGCAGCCTTCTTCTTCCTAGTCCCACACCAAAGAAAAAAGAGAAAGAGAGAAGAGAGAAACCTACATTTTCATCAAGCTTTGAGCTTGATTTTCCCTAAGTTTTCCACCCCAAAACCCTACACACCCTTCACAAAAATTAATCCCCACATCAAGAGTAACATTTTGATTGTCATAAAGTGAAGAAAATTCAAAGTTTTAATAAGCCAAGAAAGTGGTTAAAAGAGGTTAGTGCTACTTTCTTCCATATTCTTTTAGTAGACTTAAATTTGAGCATGAAAATGGAAAGAATTACAAGAAAAAAATTGATAAATTATTCATGTTTGATGGAAGATGAATTTTGGTCAGCATGTGTACCTATGGGAATTGATGAATTTAAATGAAATAAAATGTGTTTATTGGAGTTGCTTAGTAGGTATTTGTGATTGGATGTGTTAGATGACATGGATAGTATGAAATGGACACTTTGGGAATTAGGGTTTGTGAAAAGTTAGAGTTTTGTTTATGTAATGGTATATTAACATTGTAATAGTCAATTAGTGACCATTTGAATGTGTGTGAGGGGGAATTGAAGTGAGTAAAGATAATGGAGTTGAGCATAGGCATGCTGCCCTTGGTGACCTGCAAGACTGGGTGTGAGTCGAGTAGGTTTGGGCAGCTATAACTGGAGTTGTATATGTTCAATTGGTACAAGGCCAATTGGAAATGAAACTAGACATATAATGGCATAACTTTGGTGAAGAAACCCTATCCATAAAACTAAACCAAGTTGACAAAAAAATTACCCTAATTTGGGTGACCCACATGCTGTCCTTGGAAAATGACTAAATGAATAGTATTTGTTCAAATGGTCATAACTCATAGTAGAAAAGTTCAATTGATCTAAAATTTTACCAGCAGAAAGCTGAGATATAGCCCTACAACTTTCATGAAGAACACAAATCCAAATTCTGACCATAACCTAGTCAAATTACCAACCAAACTTAGGTCACCAAATCTAGCAGAACAAAATTGCCCAGAAATTCTAGGTATAGGTCAATCCGGCCAGTTATGGTAAAATGACCATAACTTGAGCTACAAAACTCCAAATGGAGTGATTCAAAAAGAGAATTAAAGAAGACACAATAAGAAACAACTTTGATGAAGAAAGGTTAGCCCATTTTCCACTGTAAAATTGTCCAATGGAACAGTAAACTTAGGTAATCAAAACTGAAAATTTAGAAATGCATCTCGGGGACTTTAAATTGCAATTAGCAATTAATACTAGCAAATGTAAAACTCAAAATGTGGGATCTTGGTGTAATTAGAATTAACATATCAAAACTGAAAATTTAAAAATGCATCTAGGGGACTTTAAATTGTAATTGGCAATTAATACTAGCAAATGTAAAACTCAAAATGTGGATCTTGGTGTAATTAGAATTAACATATCCATTAAGTATGAAAAAGTCAACATTTTGGTTGACTAGTAAGGTGAATAGTAATCAAAATGATTAACAAACTAAGATAAAGATCTAGAACCAATTCTAAGCTTAAATACTTAGAATTGTATGAAAAATGTGGACTATGCATCCTAGTCAAAATTGTTAAAGGGAAATTAAGGCCATAAATTTGAAATCCATGAAATGTTCATGGATTACTTGAAACATGAAAAATAAGTCACCTAATTGATGTGAATAGATAGTTAGGGCTTATATGCCCATCACAAATAGAATTCATAAAATATTAGCAACTCAACTTGAAATATAAAATTTGTAATTACATAAGTAGATTTTTGAATGTATAAATGAGAAAGGAAAAAATGTTTTGAATACAATGGTACATGTGAACCATTGTTTTAAATTGTGATCAATATGAATGACATAATGAATGAGTAAATGAATCATATTAATGTATGAATGAGACATTAGTTCTCACTATTGTAGAAAGGAAAAGTACTTTGAGTACAATGGTATAAAAGGATAATTGATGTGAATTGTGATCATATAAATGATCAAATGAATGTATGAATTATAATTGAAATTTATTATGAAATAATGAAGTCATAAAACACAATATATTAATATTTAATGATATTATGTGCCCTTGTATTGCCTAGACATGTGTGTCAGATTGGATAGATTGGCATGCCAATAGGGTATTATTTTAGCAGTACTGCGAAAGACTTTATGCCTGTATTCATGTCTTTGTGCCCGTATTCATGGCTTTATGCCAACATTCATGGCTTTTATGCCCGATTATGTGTTATCATGGTTTTTTAGCCATACTGACTGCATATGTGGTTGACGTTCTGAGTCCTATGGTATGACGGCCCGAGGCACCGCAGTGTCCAATGCCAACGACCCGTTGTCAAGTTTAGTCAGCCTGTCATAGGTTACTAGGGCAGTGAAATTTATTGAAATAAGTTAAGAATATTAGTAATTAAAAATATTAGAAATTAAATAAATGAGTAAGATGACCTAAAATAAATTAGAATAGTTATTTATTAGAAAGAATCGAAATGAACTAGACCGATATTAAAATTTACTTATTATGAAATAATCTGAGACAACCTAGAAAGTATTGAGAAAATGCTAAAAGGTTAGCAAAGAAAATTATAACATACATAAATATTGCAAATGTGACTTACATAATAATATAAGCATAAATTTATTATTTTAGATCATTTTTCTATGTACATTATTACTCTACATTGGCGAAATAAACACTTCCAAAGAAGACTAAATTAGGATAAAACATATTAAATTTTAGAAACCGCATGTGAATTATAAATAAATTTTAATTATTTGAATTATGTTTTATTTCTATCTTTATTTGTATATTATTTCATTGTTATATTATTGCACCACTAAGCAGCAATGTTTAGCGCGATGGAATTGTTTCTTCGCGTAGGTACCGAAGGTAAAGCCCAGATAAAAATATTAAATAGAGATTTTGGAGTTCTGATCTGTAGAAGTGCCTGAAGTATTCAAGGTTGTCACCTCCTCAGCAATGCATGTAGATAGGGCCCATATAGATCATATTTTATATTTTGTATAAAATGCTTAGATATTGTATTGTAATGTATATTATGAACAGGTAATTAATAAGAATGCGATGTAAATTAATAAATTATCTTTTTCATATGTAATTAATTTATATATCATGTAAATTATGGAATTTTGTAATTATTTTATAAATTATGTAAATTAAGAAAATTTGATAAGTTTGCTTATGTAATGTGAGAATGTTTACATATGAATTGAGTATGAATGGAAATGTATGGAAATGATTATGAAATTGAAATGTATGGATGAGATTTGAAATATGAGAAAATTATGAGAATGATTGATGAGATAATTATGATTAGCATGGATAAGATTTTATTTTGAAAATATTGCTGAATTTCAAATAGGTGAATATTGAAATACGCCAAACGATAATAAAATAGGAGAGACTCCGCTGGTTTCTCCATCAAAAAATAATTGATATTAAATTAAACGAATTCAAAATTATTAAAAAAAAATAAAGTAAGATAAGTTAGGGTGCTCCGGCACCGATTGTAGCACTCCTTGCTCGGCTACACTGTAGTCGAGTGAGGGGTGTTACAGACCTTCTCGAGAATGACTACGAGGTCAGTCTAAACTCAAATTTTGAACCGTAAAATGTGACGCTGCAGTCCTTAGGACTATTGCGAACACAGTGGAAAAGAGAAAATCACAGAAAAGAGTTGTTAAGTAGGTCAAATAATTAGGTCAGGGATCCGGAAGAAATATCGAATAACTTGCAAACCAGATTGAATCGGCGAGGGGCGATCTGGTCAATTCACCCCTAGAGCTGACTCCTGACCTAACTATCCAATAAAATCAGAGAAAAGAAAATTTCGAGATCAAGAATTAAATTAAAGAACTAATGAAAAAATAAATGCAAAAGAAAAAGAAAATTGAAAAAAGTTTATTACATCATTAGATGACATCATCATGATGTCAAAACTAATTTTGATTTTCCTCACCATAATTGACCAAGTCAAATAAGACTAAAAGGCATAAAATAAACATAAATTTGAAAAAAAAAAAAAACAAATTACTCTTCTTCTTCTTTGGTGTGCCGCCCCACATCTTTGTCTCCATTGAAGAATTCTATGAAAGCTTGAATCCAAGCTTTCTTTCAACCAACTCACCCTACCTTGCTCCAAATTCTTCCATAAAAACTTGTTAGATCAACTTGAGAAAGAGGATTAAAGAAGAAAAAGGGAGGAGAAAAGGAAAGAATTGAGGAAGTGGAACATCAAAGTTGAGGTTAGTAGTTTAATTTGAAATTCTAGTTTAATACTTGTGCTTTTAGTTCACTTAACCTAGAAATTAACTTAAAATCAAACAAAAATAATTGTTGAGGGACCAAATATGAAATTTGTCCAGATAGGGTTAGGGTTTGATATGAATGAGTTTGATGGTCTTGAATGGCTATTTGAGGTAAATTAGGTGTGTAGAACATGAATACACACTTTAAATTACATTAGATTGAACTTTGTGCGTAGCTAGGGTTTTAAGCGTGTGAAAAATTTAAGAAAAATTTGAGAATTATCCAAATGATGTTATTGACCTTATTTGAGTTGAGAAATGGTCAATTGTGACCATTTGTAGTGTGTATGAATTGTTGGAATCAAGTTCCAATTCAGGTTGAAGAGAGTCAATCTGTAGGCAGCATGATCTAGGTCCCTTTCAAGGATCAAAACTAAAAATTTAACAACCTAATTGGTGTGAGGCCAATTGGGAATGAAACTAGACACAAAATGGCACATTTTTCACTCAGGAATCATGCCCAGAAAGTGACCATAACTTAGTGAACAATTAGGCCAAATCCGGAATTGGCAAACTGACCTGTACAAAAATGACCAAATGAATAGTAGTTACGTAAATGACCATAACTTGGCCTAGGAAGGTCCAAATGACCTAAAATTTTACTGGTAGAAAGTTGAGACATAGCCCTACAACTTTTATATAGAAAATAAACCCAAATTTTGACCATAACCTATTTGAAAAGCCACCTGCAATTAACCTACAAAAACTGCCATTATCCAGTGAATGCCCAGAATTCTGGGTAAAATCAAATCCGGCTAGCCATGTTCAAATGGCTATAACTTAGGCTAGAAAACTCCAAATGGAGTGATTCAAAAAGAAAAATAAATTTAAGACAATAAGGAACAAATTCTATGAAGAAAACTTAGCCAAATTTCTATAGCAACATGACCAATGGAACAGTACAAAACAGGACATCAAATCTGGAAAATTGAAATTTGTACTTAGGAGACCTAAAATTTGAAAGAACAACTAAAACCAACAAAATTGGTAACCAAAATGTGGTATGTGGATATAATTGAATTTCCTATACCTTTTAAGCATAAGAAAGTCAATATTTTGACTTGAATAGTACCATGAATAGTAACCCTGACATAAAAATTTTCAAGAATGTAAGTTTAAGTATATTGGGGCTAAAGTTGAGCATATATGAGTTTAATTATTGGATTTATTGTGAGATGAGATACTGAAACACTGTCAATTGTGTGTTTTAGTTGAAAAAGACAAAAAAAATCTAAGGGACTGAGTCAAGGCTTAAAGGCGACTCACGTCAGGTTTGTGCACAATAATTTATGTAATTATTTTCTAATTGAAAAGTTGAATTGTTATGCTTTATGAAATCGCTGTGTTGTTTATAAATTGTGTTTCCATTTTGTGACTGCAAAAATGACTTTGGAAATTGTTTGGAATCTTTTCTAAATTATTTTAGTACTTTGTTTTGAATTGATTTTGTGTTCACACTTAGCATGACAGTACCACATTATTCCTCCTCCATTTATGGGGTTGAGATCATTTATTTTCCTCCCTCTCTGGCTTACTAGTTGAGGTTGTAGGTCGGATGAGTACTCATTAGCTAGCTAGCCACCTCCCTCATTGATTTCGATTAGTGGGGTTGTAGATCGCTTTGTCATGGTCTACAACGCAGCATTGATCTAAAATTTTGTGTCATGGCTTAAGTTTTATATGAATTGGCAATACTGTATTTATTAAATTGTTTGACAAAAATTGTGCTATAATGAGTTTTGATAATTTGTGAAATATTTAAATTGTGATTTATCAATAAATGTTTTATGCAATGCATTTCAAATTTTTATTGTGCACCACTGAGTATTTTTATACTCAGCGATAGCTTATTTTGTTGTCGCAGATAAGAGCAAGGAGAAAGCAGCAGAGTGAGCTGCTATTGAGATAGAGGACTATATAGACCTGTTTGTACGGGTATTTATTGTAACCCCTCACTGTAGCAATTCCGTACATTCTACTGTTTCGGTGACCGGTGACAGTCTGGATAGCTAAAATGTCTGGAAAAATATTTAGAATAAAGTGAGGAGCCATAATTAACTCAAATATTAATAAGAAAAATTTAGGAAAAATTTTAGAAATAAAATACAACCAAGTTAAATGAGTCGGTGCCCTAGCGATGGGTAACCCAGTGGGAAGTTGCGGTCTTCGCAGCTAGAAGCCCTAAACCCTAGGAAAAATTTATGAAATAATTTTTAAGACTCCAGAAAAGAGCCATTGAGGTTTCTATGGCATTAAAATGCCAAGAAAAGGCTTAGAATAATTTTTCGATCGGTACAAATGATTTTGGCTCAATAAGCCAAACGGAGGGCATTTTGGTCATTTCGTCTACAGAGATGATTTTTAGTCGACTTGTCTAGTTAAGTAAATAATTATTATGATATAAAATATGAATAAATATTGCAACAAATTAAATTGAAATTGAATAGTAAAGAAAAGAAAAAGAAAATGGAATAAAATTAGATTTATGACATAGGATGACATCATTAAAAAGCTTCCCACCAATTAGAATTTGACAAACCAATTAAAATGAGATAAATACAACTAAAATAAAGTAAAAACAAAAACAAATCTGCTACCATCTTCTTCATTTTTAGCTGGCTCCCTTCCTTTCTCTCCTCTCACCATTGTTGATCAACATTTCTCACTAAAATTCCTTGATAAACCACCATAAGATTTTAATCTTGCTTCACAAAACCTCTTTCTCACACCTTAAACAACATCTAGCCAGAAAAAAGAAGAAGGGAAAAGGAAGATTTGGAAACTTGGAAGAGAGATCAATTGAGGTTAGTGCCAATTAATCTTAATTATTTTGTGTATACATCATGGAGAACATGAATTGAGAGTGAAATTTAGCTAATTTAAATAAATTTTGCATGGTTGAATTTTTTTTCAGCAGCCATGGACTTATTAGGGTCTTGATGATTTTTTTTGGATTAAATGAGTATATAAGCTGCCCTTGATATGAACTTAACATTTAGTACATTAAATTGTAAGTTAATGGAAGAATAGAGAAATTGAGAATTTAGGGTTTTGAGAAAATTGAGGTTTTACTCTTATAATGGTGTAGGAACATTTTAATGGTCAAATAGTGACCATTTGGTAAGCTTTGAACTGAATATGAAGTGAATTGAGTCATTGAATGTTGGAAAGGGTAGACTGCCTTGTGTGCTGCAGTCTAAACTCTTGGAGTCCAGTGTGTTTGGAGAGCCTTAACTGAACTTGTGCAGCTCCAATTGGTGCAAGGCCAATTAGAGGTGAAACTAGATACATAATGCTACAATTTTGGTGAAGGAACCTATCCCAGAAAACTAACCTAAGTGGCTCTAAAAATTTACCTAATCCGGGTGACCAATATGCAGTCCCTGGAAAATGACTAAATGAACAGTATTCATTCATTTGGTCATAACTCAGTGTAGAAAGGTCCAATTGACTTGAATTTTTACCAGTAGAAAGCTGAGACATAGACTACAACTTTCATTAAGAAAACAAATCCAAATTTTGACCATAACATGTCCAAAAACTGACCTGCAATCAGTGTACAAAAATTGCAGAATTGATTCTGCCCAGAAATTCTGAAAAAATTGCAATCCAGCCAGTTATGGTATTTAGGCCATAACTTGAGCTACAAAACTCCAAATGGAGTGATTCAAAAAAAGAAATGTAACTAGACACAATAAGGAACAACTTTGTTGGAGAACATGTGGCTAAATTCTCACTGTAGAATGGCCTAATGGAATAGTAAACTCTAGCACTCAAAACTGAAATTTCTGATTTATTTTCCATTGGTTAGAAGTATGGATTGGCAACTAATGCCAACACTTTTGGGAACCAAAATGTGGTAAATCTAAGTGATTAAAACTCATGTAACTATTATATATGAGAAAGTCAATATTTTGACTTAAATGACTAAATGAATAGTAATCTTACTTGTTAAGTACAAATATTCAAGAAAAAACTTTGTAATATGCCCTAGTAGGCCTAATGTGATTGGTTTGGATAGGTTGGCATGCCAATAGGGTTTTGATAGCAGTATTGTGTATGATGTATGGCTCCATGCCATTCTGTGATATGATAGCCTATAGCTATACTGATTACGATGTTATACTTGGCTTTATGCCTTATTGCTTTGATGGCTTATTAGCCATTCTGTCTGCACATCGAGAGACACATTGTGACCAATGGTGTGACGGCCCGAGGTACCTGGTACCCAGTATTAGTTTACCCGTTTATTTAGTCCGGTCAATTTGTATGGGTTACTTGGGCATGGAAAAGTATAAATGTAATTGAATTGATTATTAAAGGAAGTAAGGAAATTAAATATCAAGATAAAGAACAAGAATGATTACAATAAAATGAGGCTCAAAATCATCAAAGAAAACGATTAATGAAATGCTAGAAAGAATTGAAATGAATTGGAACGATATTGAAATTTAATTATTATGAAAGAATTGAGTGTTTCTGAAGAGGAAAAAATTAGAACAAAGAATAGTTAATACTAGAAGTATTATATGAAATTATATCAAATTCCAGAGTATCCCAATTTTGATCCATTTCTTTCTTTATTGTATATTATTTTCTTGTTATATTATTGCACCACTAAGCATCAATGCTTAGCGCGATGGATTTGTTTCCTCGAGCAGGTACTAAAGATAAAGCCCAGCGAATATTAAACAGAGATTTTGGAGTTCTGATCTGTAGAAGTATCTGAAGTATTCAAGGTTGTCACCTCCTCAGCAATGCATGTAGATAGGGCCCATATAGGTCATATTATGTATGTTGTATATTATAATTAGTTATTATTTGTAATGTAAACTATGAATTGTATGTTGAAATATATATTATGGAATTATAATTAATTTTTAGATCATGTAAATTATGAATTTATATAATCAGTCTATAAATCATTTAAATTAATGAAACTTGGGAATTTCTATACATAAATGGTGCATGAATGGAAATGCATGGAAATGACTATGAAATTGAGATATATGGATGAGATTTGACATATGAGATGATTATAAGAATTATTGATGAGATTTTTATTTGTAAAATATTGTTAAAATTTCAAACAGGTGAATAGTGAAACACATCAAACGTTAATAAAATAGGGGAAACTCCGTTAGTTTCTCTGTCAAAAAATAAATAACTTGAAAATTATTAAAGGAATAAAGTAAGATAAGATAGGGTGCTCCGGCACTGAGTGTGACACGCTTCGCTCGGCTACACTGTAGACGAGTAAGGGGTGTCACATTTATTTATACCCTCATAGATATTTTGATATAAGTATTGTAATGTCATATGTATTAATGTAAAGTTGAGCAGTTGTACAGTAAATTGTAATATAGTATTTTGGATTTTCTTTTTGTAAATTAAGATCTGTATTTGTAAATTAAATATTAAATGCAATGTGAATGAATTTGTGAGATATTTTGAAATGGCAAATTTTGATTGAATTGTGTACTTGAATTGCATTATGGTGAACTATGTTATTTTAGTGGTTGGAAGTTGTGAAAATAAATATTGGAAGTGCTTTTTACAGGTTTTTGAAGAACTGTTTTCTCAAATTACAAACGGCACTCTGCCGAAATTTTTTCAAAATTTACGGACAAATAAAAATGGATAAATTTTTTTACTAGTTTTGAAACTTCAATTAAATGTTTTTAATTCCTACTAAAATGCTCACCACTTCCAAAAAGTAAGAAAATGGTTTTAAAATCCCTTGTAGGGTACTTAATGAGTTATCGGTAGGTGAAGTTCGGTAGTTCATTAGGTATTCTACGGGATCATGTTATGCCTTACAGAGGGGTAAGGTGTGACATTACAACTCATATTTCAAGTTATATTGGAATTGCCTCCTAAGTTCTATTTGTGATGAGAATACAAATCCGAACTACCTATTCACTGTAACACCCTCATTTTTGTAGTCAGTACGTCCTACTGTTCCGACGGCTAATGTCTGCCCTAGAAAGTCAAAATGTCTGGAACTACACTCCAGTGATAGTAAACAAGCATAAAATAATGAAATATGTAATGAGAAAAATTAAGGAAAAATAAAAGAGAGAAAATGAAACTAAGTTAAACGAGCCAAAGACTACAATGATGGGTGACAAAGACTGGAAGGTCATTGCCAACTCCAGATCATGGGAATCTCGGAATTAAATTTCGGGACATAAGTAAAGTTTTATTGAAATGTAATTGACACTAAAAATATCAAAGGAAAAATAATAAATTAGTACAAAGAAAAATAAAAAATCGAGAAACAGACAAAAATTGGTGTTACCGAAAAATTAGGAATATAACCCGAAGTGGGGCATTTTGGTCATTTGACACCTAAAGTTGACTTTTGACCTCAATGTCCATTAAAAATAAGTGGTATTACACTTTGAAAATGTTATGAAAAATAAAAATGTGGTACATTATTTAAATAGTGAAAGAAATTAGGCAAATGTGCAAATTATGGAACTTTAACTAATTAAATCATTGATTTATGGTTAGTGCTCCACTAAGTGGGATTAGTGGACATATAAAACCAAGTCGACAGCATGCAAATTCAATTTCTTCCTCATTTTTTTCACTTTGCCGAATTGCTTTCTCAAGTTCTTCCATGGCCAAATGTTCTTCCAAGCTTCCTCCATGGCCATTCATGCATAAGCTCAAATCTACCATGATTCAAGCCATATTTCTTCAAACTCCCTTCATTAAAAGTGGTCTTCACACCATGGGTAGTATGTGGGCAGCAAAAAAGAGAGGAAATTCCATGGATTTGTGAATCTCAAGTTGAGGTTAGTGCTTAATCTTTCCATTTACCTTCACTAATCCTTGTGTTGAGCTTTGGGTAAGTTGAATTGCTAAGAAAAATTGAGGAAATGATGAGTATTGGTGAACCTTAGTTTTGGCAGCCATGAAAATGCATGGTTAGTGACTTATTCTTATATGTATTTGATGGGAATTAAGGTTGATTAACTCAAATAGAAGTGGTAGTAGGTTAATCTCCAAGTATGTGCATGTTAGTGCTTGAATTAAGGGTTTGAAATGGGACCTTGATACTTTGACAAACTGCCATGTTTGACAGCCTATAATATCATGAATTTGTGTGTGTGAATATGAAGTTTATTAATGAAATATGATGGTATTGAATTGTGGGCAGTTTGTATAATTGCCATGGAAGTGTATGTGTAAAATAAGTGTTGATGTACATTGAATTTGGGTGGATGTGAATGTTGGACCTTAATGGTAAATTGTGTGCATTGAGCACTTGAGTGTTCTACCCAATATGCTTGCTGGAACTGTGTTTAGTATTTGTAGAAGTGCTATGAATAAATAATGAAGTCATGAGGAGGAGGAGGAATGTCAAATTGGAAGTGTAATTGGTAAGTGATGAAGAATGAGTAATAGGGCAGTGTGTGTTTTAGCTTAGAACCGTAAGTGTGTGACTCCAATTGGTATGAGACCAATTGGAGGTGAAACTAGGCACAAAATGTTCCAACTTTCATGAAGGAAGCTTACCTAAATTCTATCCACAAAGTGAATAAAAATTGATCAAATCCGGAATAGGTAAGTGCAGGCCAGAATTTTTGACCATATGAACAGTAGTCATTAGGAAGACCATAACTCACTCAAAACAGGTCCAATTGATCTGAAATTTTTACCATGAATATTTTAGACATAGATCTACAATTCTTATGAAGACACCAAAGCCCAAAAAGGGCCAGAACCAAGCCAAATAGTTTGCATAAATTCGGGTACCAAAACTGGCCGAAGTGAAAATGACCTAAAAATGACCTAAGCCTACCATTTTAGTGCATTCTGTCCAGCATTAGTAAATTGACCATATCTTGGTCTACACAACTCAGAATGACCTGAAATTTTGCCCTGCAAGCAATAATACATAGACCTACAAGTTTGTAGTTTGGACCGAAACCAGAAAACTGAGGGAACTAGGTTGTCCAGCTAGGTCAAAATAGTACACTGAAATCTGGTAAATTGCAATAAAATGCAATACACTTGAAAATGAAATTGGTAACATATACCAACACTAAAGGGCTCTGTCGACACCATATTTTGGCCGATCCCCAGAATCAATAAGTTTTGAAGCCGATCCCCAGCACTAAGTCTCCCTTTGCCAGCCAATTACATTTCCGATCTCTCTTTGCCAGATAACCATATTTCCGATCTCTCTTCAAAAAGGAATCGAATCAATAATAAGTCCCCATGTCATTTAAAGCCTCACCGATCTCTCAGACCAATTGTCAAATCTCCTGACTAGTCTATTACATTCCCGAGCTCTCTAGACAAACGAAATTGAACTAACACTAGATTTTTATGTCGCCAGTCTTATTGCCGATCTCCCTTTTTAAAGGTTTGGGAAATAATTGTTTGAAAAAGTTAAGGTTCCAATCCGCTTTAATAATGATCCCGATCTTAAGTGTTCAAGCCAAATTTCCAATTTTAATCAAGTCCCGTTTAGCGTTGGTTCCCTACCGATCTCATGCTTATTATGTTTTTTGATCTCTTACACTTAGACTAATAATCACTTTTAGTTGTTTTAATATGTTCAGACAATCAAGTACTCAAGTAATTTAGAGATTTTCCGATCACATCCATTCGCCGAACAAAAGGGGAATTTCATTTCATATTAAAGTTTGTATAAGTCATTCGATCCCCCAGCCTGATTTACATTTTGCTCATTTCCTCTCTCACCCTCGGCCTCCTCCTCGCTTTCCTCTTCGTCTTGGGGAGCTAGGTTGACCATCCAGGAGAAGTCCTCCTCGGGATAACGCTTCTTAAGCTCGGCCAAGAGATCCCTATGAGCGGTCACATAAGCACCGGCCTCCCTTGTTACCGCCTCTTCCTCTTTTTCTTTGAGCTCTTCAGTGAGGTGAGCAACTTCGCCAGCCCGGAGTGCTTGGACTTCTTCAAGAACATGATCTCGCTCGGCCAGAACTTGAGCCTGTTCGGCCAGCTTATCCTCATAGAACTTCATTCGCCCCTTAATTTGTGATATGTAGTTCTAAGCGGATGACAGTTGGGATCGGAGAGAAGCCACCTCATGACCCATTTTCTCGACCTCCTTACCCAGGCGGTGAGCCTTCTCCCCAACAATGTGCTGGTTCACCAAGCATTCCACATTCAGGCTCATAGATCGGGTCAGGACGTCATCCAGATTGTCTGGGGACAGCCTATCCCGATCTTCCCGAAGGCAGATGGAGGACCCTAGGACCTTAGCGAAACCCGGATTCTCTCGAACCGTGCGGTTCTTCTCCAGCGAGTGGATCAAGACTTGGGCACCGTGGGAAAGGGACCTTACAGGAGGTTGGGAAGGACCCCCTTCCGCACTCGAAGTGACTGGAGGAGGTGGAGGCGGCTCTTCTCGGCGAGGAGGAGATCGGACCACTTCTATGACCGGAGGTCCAAAAGGTTGAGACAAGCCTTCTTATATTTCCCCAGGCTCATGACCGGGCGTTTGAAGCAGCTCGGAACGCTTCATCTCCCGTACCTTTCAGGAGATCTCTCTCTTCCGCTTTCGGCTCTCCTTAGAGGCTTCGCCGCTTGCCATACCTGCACAAAGAAGAGGTCAGTGAGATCGCTAAGGTCCTGAGATCTGAGATGTAGAAAATACCGATGCCGAGGTCAAAGAGCTGAAGCCCGCGATCTTTGTCGGTGATCAACTCCATTGTCTAGTGATGCAGTTCGGCAGTCACTGCATCCAAACAAGAGAACCTCTCTTTGCCCGCCTGATCTTTTAACTCCATCACCATCAGACCTTTCTCCCTATTCAAGGTAAGGCGTTTCGGAATTAACGGGCCTTGGTGTAGCCAGCTACGAGGAAAACCCTCGAAGCCATTCGGAATTTTGCTCCTCAGAATGAAGAAGCGGTTCTTCCAATTCTTCAGGGAGGAGGGCAGATCGATGAAAAGCCCGCAATGTGGCTTCGCCTGGAAGAACCAGTACTCGTCGTCCTTTTGACGAGTTAATCTATGCAGTTCGGCGAATACCTTAGCCGTAGGACGGAATCCCTTTGTAACACCCTCACTGTAGCAATTCCGTACATTCTACTATTCTGATGACCGGTATCGATCCGGACAGCTAGAACGTCTAGAAAAATAATTAGACTAGAGTGAAGAGTCATAAATAACTCAAATATTAATAAGAAAAATTTAGAAAAAATTTTAGAAATAAAATACAACCAAGTTAAATGAGCCGGTGCCCTAGCGATGGGTAACCCAGTGGGAAGTTGCGGTCTTCGCAACTAGGAGCCCTAGACCAGAGAAAATTCGTAAAATAATTTTTGAGACTCCAAAAAAGAGTTATTGAGGTTTCTATGGCATTAGAATGCCAAGAAAAGGTTTAGAAAAATTTTTCGATCGGTACAGACAATTTTAGTCTGTTAAGCCAAACTGAGGGCATTTTGGTCATTTCGTCTTCAGAGATGATTTTTGGCCGACTTGTCTAGTTAAGTAAATAATTATTATGATCTAAAATATGAATAAATATTGTTAAAAAATTGAATTGAAAATGAGTAGAAAAGAAAAGAAAAGAAAAATGAAAGAAATTGGGAATTATGACATCACATGATGTCATTAACATGCCCCCACCCAATCACAATTTGACAAATTAAATAAAGAGATAAAAAGGAAATAAAAATGAGATAAAAACAAAAGAAATCAGCAGCCTCTTCTTCCATAACAGCCACACCAAAAGAAAGAGAGAGAGAAAGAAAGAGAGACCTCCATTGATGCACTCACCCAAGCTCCAAAACCTAGCCAATTACACCATAAAACCCCTATATGCCTTCATAAAACTTGGTCCTCACACCTAGAGCAAGCTTTGGACAGCAAAAAGAAAGGAAGAAAGTGAAGTTTTGAAGTCTTAGAAGTGGCTCCATTCAAGGTTAGTGGTAAATCTCTTACTTCTCCCTTTATATTTTTGATTTGAACCTTGAGTTAAGTTAGAAAATGGAGAAAATTTGAAGAAAATATGCATGTTATGAACATTCTAATTTTTGGCAGCCATGGGGGAAGGTTGAGAATTGTTGAATTGATTGAATTAAATTGCTTGGGAATGATGTTTGATAATTATATTAGAGTTAGAAGTTGATTTATGTATATTAGATACAGTGATGGATTGTTAGGGTTAGGGTTTTGAGATTTAATTGTGGGTTTAATACTTAGATGTTTAAATTAAATTCTAATGGTCAATTAGTGACATTCTTCCCCTTTAATTTAAATTTTGTCCTCGAAATTTACTGGGTGAAGGTATCTAAGATAATTTTTTTTACCTTTCTATTTCTCCCTCTGTCTACTTCTTTTATATATATGGTACTAATTAGTCTTTTCGAATATATCATTATACACTTAGGCATATCATAAAGGAAATACTTTACCTCAAATTCACATATGGGGCTTCTTGCTCCTCTTCGGCTTGGGTGACATTTGGAAGTGGTGTTACTATTGTACTTGGTCCTTCCACGACCTCTGGCTGGGTCCGTGGTAAATTCCTCTTAGGACAATCTTTTAGACGATGGTCTATGGCTCCACATCTATAACAGGCTCCAGTCAATCCCCTACATTCACCTTTATGCCACTTGTTACAATGGCCACATTTTCTTGCTAGTCCTGGCGCACTCACTACTAGTGTTTATGGTTGATCTCTTATAGGTATAGGCCTGGGTCTGGATCTCCTACTTTGATCAGATGTCTGACTTAACTGTTCTCTCGGCCTCTTATTACTAGACTGTCCAAATTTCCTCTTTTGCTGATCACCACTCCTCTTCTGTTCCTCTTCATGAACACAGCTAATATATTTCTTTCTGAACTCTATCAGAAAGAATTCCCAAGTTAC
Source organism: Hevea brasiliensis (assembly GCF_030052815.1). Taxonomy (NCBI): domain Eukaryota; kingdom Viridiplantae; phylum Streptophyta; class Magnoliopsida; order Malpighiales; family Euphorbiaceae; genus Hevea; species Hevea brasiliensis. The sequence continues at coordinate 99,268,985 of NC_079501.1, forward strand.
GTCTGCCGGTGGCACTACCTTGGTTGCAACATCCCACCACCGAGATGCAGCTTCTTGTAACAATGAAACTGCACACTCCAAACTTTGTTCTGGTGTGCAATGGAACTGCTGCAGGACTCTTTCAGTCCTTTCTAACCAATACTCAGCCGCTGAAGAATCATCTTCCTTTCTACCATTGAAATCTACAACTCCATACTTCCTAATTTTTCCTAGAGGTGATTTCTGCTGAGGCGGTGGTGGAATAACCCTAGTCATCTATCGAAAGAATTCAGTCATCTGCTCAAACAAGGCCTGTTGTGTAACACCCTCCCGGTAGCAACTCCGTACATTCTACTGTTCCGGTGACCGGTGTCGGTCCGGACAGCTAGAACGTTCGGAAAAATATTTAAACTAAAGTCAAGAACCATGATTAACTCAAATATTAACAAGAAAAATTTAGTAAAAATTTTAGAAATAAAACACAACCAAGTCAAATGAGCCGGTGCCCAAGCGATGGGTAACCAGAGGGAAGTTGCGGTTCTCGCAACGAGGAGCCCTAGACCCGGAAAAAAAATTCATAAAATAATTTTTGGGACTCCAGAGAAGGGTCATTGAGGTTCCTATGGCATTAGAATGCCAAGAAAATATTTAGAAAAATTTATCAATCGGTACAGACAATTTTGACCCGTTAAGCCAAACGGAGGGCATTTTGGTCATTTCGCCTTCAGAGGTGATTTTTGGCCGACTTGTCCAGTTAAGTAAATAATTATTATGACTCAAAATATGAATAAATATTGCTAAAAATTAAATTGAAATGTGGTAGAAAAGAAAAGCAAAGCAAAGAAAAATCAAAATAATGCAAATAATGACATCACATGATGTCACTCACTCACTCCCAACCAATCACAAGTTAATAAGCTTTATTAAAACACTTAAAAGAGTCAAAGAAGACCAAAAATTCTGGTCATCTTTTTTCTTCTTCTTCTTCCTCAAGACGTGAAACCCATCTTCCCCTCTCCCTCCATTGAAGCTCTTGTTTCAAGCTTGATTCCCCTCACTTCCCACCATAAAATCTCTTCTTCTTTTCATTAAAATTTGTCCACACCTCTTGGGGAAGTGTTTGGCAGCCTAGAAAGTGAAGGAAAGTGAAGTTTTGAGTGGGGAAAAATCTGCCCTAATCAAGGTTAGTGCATTAGACACTTAAAACTTCTTATTTTCATGAATTGTAACTTGTATTGAGTGAGAATTGCAACTAAAATGAACAAGAATTATGTGTATACATACTATGAATTTTTGGCAGCCCTTGTGAAGGAATTATTTTGATTGTTTTGATGGACTTAAAGTGGGCTATAGATCAAGTTTAAACCATGTGTGCATGTGATTATTGAAGGAGCTAGTATTTAAGGTGTTGTGAAAACCTATAATGGAACTAGGGTTTTGAAGAGTGAAAAATTGACTTGGCTTAGGAAATTGTTAGAGCACATTTTAATGGTCAATTAGTGACCATTTTAGGTATGTTGACCATGAATTGGACTGAAAAATAGGATTGCAAAGTGAAGATGTAGGCTGCCCTAGGACAGCAGCAGAGGGACTGAAAATTCAGTCCAATTACACAGCCATAACTTGGGCTGTGTTGGTCCAATTGGTGTTTGGCCAATTGGACATGAAACTAGGCTTATAATGACACATTTTTGCTGAAGAAACCATGCCCAAAAGAACAAAGCAAGAGGACCAAAACTTGGCCCCAATCCGGATCCCCGCAATAAAGACTTGCAGAAATGACCAAATGAATAGTAACTGTTCATTTGGCCATAACTCACTGTAGATTTGGTCAATTGACCTGAAATTTTTACAGCAACAAGTTAAGACATAGAAAAACAACTTTCATGAAGAAACCTACCCCAAATTATGACCAGAACCTAACCCAAATGGCAGTCACAGTTACTGTTCAAACCTGCAACTCTGCAGATTTTCATTTGAGCAGTAATGTTTGGATGGCTATAACTCTCTCTAGAAAACTCGGATTTAGGCGATTCTTGAACCGATGGAAACCTAAGGCATAGTAGAACATTTCATATGAAGAAAGTTAGGCCAAATTATGAACTTAACTTGATCAAATTACTAACCAAAGTTGGACCAAAATCTGCCAAAACCCAAAAGTGCAGCATGAACAGTGCACGTGAACAGTAAACTTATTTTAGCCATAACTTGAGCTACAAAACTCCAAATGGAGTGATTCAAAAAAGGAAATTCAACTAGACAAAATAAGGAACAACTTTCATGTTTACCATTTCCTCAAATTCCTACTGCAATAGTGCCCAATGGAATAGTAAAGTTGAGTTAGCAAAATTGAAAATTTTGCTTCTCTTGGTTTAAGCTTAGAAATGGTATTAATGCTTAATGCCAACAAGTTTTAAATGAAAAATGTGGTATGTTTGAAGTGCCAAAGTCAATGTACATATTTTCTATGCAAAAGTCAACATTTTTGTTGACCAATGAGGTCAATAGTGTCACCAAAACCAAAAATTGGCAATTTTGCCAAAATGACCTAAGCTTTGAGAAAGTGACCAAAACCAACAAGTTTTGAATACAAAATGTAGTATGTTGGGAGTATTAAAACCAATGTACCTATTGTTTATGCAAAAGTCAACATTTTAGTTGACTAATGAAATGAATAGTGACACCAAAACTTGAAAATCAAAATTTGAAATTAAAAATGCATCTAGGAGACTTTAAATTGCAATTGGCAATTAATACTAGCAAATGTAAAACTCAAAATGTGGGATCTTGGTGTAATAAGAATTAATATATCCATTAAGTATAAAAAGGTCAACATTTTGGTTGACTAGTAAGGTGAATAGTAATCAAAATGATTAGTAAATTAAGATGAAGACCTAGAACAAATTCTAAGCTTAAATGCTTAGAATTGTATGACAAATATGGACTATGCATCCTAGTCAAAATTGTTAAAAAGAAATTTAGGCCATAAATTTGAAATCCATGAAATATTCATGGATTACTTGAAACATGAAAAATAAGTCACCTAATTGATGTGAATAGATAGTTAGAGCACATATGCTCATCACAAATGGAATTCATAAAATATTAGAAACTCAACTTGAAATATAAAATTTGTAATTACATAAGTAGATTCTTGAATGTATAAATGAGAAAAGAAAAATGTTTTGAATACAATGGTACATGTGAACCATTGTTTAGAATGGTGATCAATATGAATAACATAATGAATGGACAAATAAACCGTATTAATGTATGAATGAGACATTAGTTCTCATTATTGTAAAGAGGAGAAGTATTTTGAATACAATGGTATAAAAGGATAATTGATGTGAATTGTGATCATATAAATGATCAAATGAATGTATGAATTATGATTGAAATTTATCATGAAATAATGAAGTCATAAAGCACAATATATTAATATTTTAAAATATTATATGCCCTTGTATTGCTTAGACATGTGTGTCAGATTGGATAGTTTGGCATGCCAATAGGGTATTATTTTAGCAGTACTGCGAAAGGCTTTATGCCTATATTCATGGCTTTATGCCCGTATTCATGGCTTTTATACTAGTATTCATGGCTTTCATGCCCGATCATGTGATATCATGGCTTTTTAGCCATACTGACTGCATACGTGGTTGACGTTCTGCGTCCCATGGTATAACGGCCCGAGGCACCGCGGTGTCCAGTGCCAACGACCCGTTATCCAGTTTAGTCAGCCTGTCGTAGGTCACTTGGGCAGTGTAATTTATTGAAATAAATTAAGACTATTAGTAATTAAAAACATTAGAGATCAAATGAATGAGTTAATAAGACTTCAAAAGAATTAGTTACAATTATGAAATGATCCAAACCACATAAAAATTGTTAAGTAAAATGATAAGAGAGTTGCAAAAATAGGTATAACTTAACTAAATATTTTAAATGTACCTTCTATTGCCATATGAATATAAATTGAGTATTTTTATTAATTCTGTATATCGTACATTATCACTGTGAATTTCGGAATTAAATGCTTCCAAAGCGAAACAAATGAGAACAAAAGATAATTAACATTAGACACATTGTATTAAATTAAATTGATTCTTAAGCATTCAAATTATGCTCTGTTCTTTCTTTATTTATATATATTATTTCTTGTTATATTATTGCACCACTAAGCAGAAATGCTTAGCGCGATGGAATTGCTTCCTCGCGCAGGTACTGAAGGTAAAAACCAGTAGACTGTCGACTAAGATTTTTGGAGTCCAGATCTGCAGAAGTGTCAGAAGAGTTCAAGATTGTCACCTCCTCAGCAATGCATGTAGATAGGGCTCATTTTATACATGTTATGTATATTGTTCATTCCTAGCACATTGTAAATTATTTGTATATCTTGTACAAAATAAACTCATGTAATTAACCTATGAATTATGGAAGCTATTCAAAGTAAGTATTTTAGTATGTGAATTGAATTTGAGTTATAATGAGATTATACTTGTGAATATTGAGATATTGAAAATCTAATGAGATTTCTGAGAAATCTGGATACTGTATTGAGATACATTATGTTTGAAAATTTTTGAGACTATTAAGTTTGAGAAATTGAGTATATATTGAAATTGTCTTTAGCAGGTTCAGAAGAACTGTTAGTCCAAATTACAGCCGACACTTTGTCGAATTATCGTTAAAATTTTTGAAATTTCCAATTTAGTTAGATTTTGATAAAAGTAAAAATAGCCTAAATCTTCAATAAAGTTTTTGAATAAATAAATCAAGGACTGTAATGAAATCAGATAAAATAGAGTGCTCCGGCACACTGAGTGGCATAACTTGCTCGGCTACACTGTAGTCGGGTAAGGGGTGTCACATTTAGTGCAGCTCAATTGGTAAGAGGCGAAGCAAATCCGTGAGGTGATATGGGTTCGAATCCTAGCTCTGCAGGGCGAAGGGATTGAACTCCACCAAAGCGGACAGTACCGATTTGAGTTGCATCGCCGGCCTCTAGAGGGGTACGCCGGCAAGATGGCCACCCATAGAGGGGCTTGAGCTGGGGCCCACTAAGCCGGGGTGTGACATGTTGGGGTTGTACAGGCACCTCTTGCACTGGTGGAGTAGGATCTCCCCGATTTCCAATATCACTCCCAGTCGGGATACGGCTTACTACTTCTTCTTCTACTGTCCTCTGCGATTCTGAGTCCATACCTTAACCTAAAATAACCAACAAAACATATCTGCATTAGTGTCACCTCGACTCATATGAATGCAATGCATGTTATGCACACTAACCCTTTCCATCTATCTATGCCTAGGAACACCTAAACCGTGCTCTGATACCAATAAATGTAACACCCCTCACCCGACTACAGTGTAGCCAAGCAAGGCATGCTACAATCGGTGCCGGAGCACCCTAACTTATCTTTCTTTATTTTTTTTAAATAATTTTGAATTCATTTAATTTAATATCAATTATTTTTCGACGGAGAAACTAGCGGAGTTTCCCCTATTTTATTATCGTTTGGCGTATTTCAATATTCACCTGTTTGAAATTCAACAATATTTTAAAATAAAAAAAAATCTCATCCATGCTAATCATAATTATCTCATCAATCATTCTCATAGTTTTCTCATATTTCAAATCTCATCCATACATTTTAATTTCATAATCATTTCCATACTCATATCATCATTTGAAAAAAAAAATCATTATGTAATTCAAATCTATACTCATTTGTACAAATTCATTCATGCTCCATTCTTATAGCAAAATTCTCAAATTTGCATTAATTTACATCATTTGCAATAATTAAATAAATCTTTAATTTACATGATATACAAATTAATTACAATTTGCTAATTTATATTACAATATAAGGAATAATAACATACACAAAATACATGATATGCTTAATGTGAGCCCTATCTACATGCATTGCTGAGGAGGTGACAACCTTGAACGCTCTGCAAATCAGAACTCCAAAATCTCTGTTTAGTATTCACTGGGCTTTAACTTCAGTACCTGCGCGAGGAAACAATTCCATCGCGCTAAGCATTGCTGCTTAGTGGTGCAATAATATAACAAGGAAATAATATACAAATAAAGATAGAAATAAAACGTAATTTAAATAATTAAGATTTATTTATACTTTACATGCGATTCTAAAATTTAATATGTTTTATCGTAATTTAGTCTTCTTTGGAAGTGTTTGTTTCGCCAATGTACAGTAATAATGTACAAAGAAAAATGATCTAAAAATAATAAATATATGCTTATATTATCATGTAAGTCACATTTGCAATATTTATGTGTGTTATAATTTTCTTTGCTAATCTTTTAACATTTCCTCAATACTTTCTAGGTTGTCTCAGATTATTTCATAATAAGTAAATTTTGATATCGGTCCAGTTCATTCCGATTCTTCCTAATAAATAACTATTCTAATTGATTTTAGGGTATCTTACTCATTTATTTAATTTCTAATATATTTTTTTTATTACTAATATTCTTAACTTATTTCAATAAATTTCACTGCCCAAGTAACCTATGACAGGCTGACTAAACTGGATAACGGGTCGTTGGCACTGGACACCGCGGTGCCTCGGGCCGTCATACCATGGGACGCAGAACGTCAACCACGTATGCAGTCAGTATGGCTAAAAAGCCATGATAACACATAATCGGGCATAAAAGCCATGAATACAGGCATAAAGCCATGAATGCGGGCATAAAGCCATGAATACGGGCATAAAGCCATGAATACAGGCATAAAGCCTTTCGCAGTACTGCTAAAACAATACCCTATTGGCATGCCAAACTATCCAATCTGACACACATGTCTAGGCAATACAAGGGCACATAATATCATTAAATATTAATATATTGTATTTTATGACTTCATTATTTCATGATAAATTTCATAATTTATAAATTCATCATAATATTCATACATTCCTTACATCATTCATATTGATCACAATTCTAAACAATGATTCATATGTACCATTGTATTCAAAACATTTTTCCTTTCTCATTTATAGATTCAAGAATCTACTTATGTAATTACAAATTTTATATTTCAAGTTGAGTTACTAATATTTTATGAATTCCATTTGTGATGGGCATATAAGCCCTAACTATCTATTCACATCAATTAGGTGACTTATTTTTCATGTTTCAAGTAATCCATGAATATTTCATGAATTTCAAATTTATGGCCTTAATTTCTTTTTAACAATTTTGACTAGGATGCATAGTCCACATTTGTCATACAATTCTAAGCATTTAAGCTTAGAATTGGTTCTAGGTCTTCATCTTAATTTACTAATCATTTTGATTACTATTCACCTTACTAGTCAACCAAAATGTTGACTTTTTTATACTTAATGGATATATTAATTCTAATTACACCAAGATCCCACATTTTGAGTTTTACATTTGCTAGTATTAATTGCCAATTGCAATTTAAAGTCCCCTAGATGCATTTCTAAATTTTCAGTTTTTACTACCTAAGTTTACTATTCCATTGGACAATTTTAGAGTGGAAACTGGGCTAACCTTTCTTCATCAAAGTTGTTCCTTATTGTGTCTTCTTTAATTCCCTTTTTGAATCACTCCATTTGGAGTTTTTTAGCTCAAGTTATGGTCATTTTACCATAACTGGTCGGAGTGACCTGTACCCAGATTTTCTGGGCAATTTGGTTCTGCCAGATTTGGTGACCTAAGTTTGGTTAGCAATTTGACTAGGTTATGGTCATAATTTGGGTCAGGTTTCTTCATGAAAGTTGTTGGTCTATATCTCAGCTTATTGCTGGTAAAATTTCAGGTCAATTGGACCTTTCTACATTGAGTTATGGCCAAATAACCAAACACTGTTCATTTAGTCATTTTGCCCAGGCAGATTGCAGCTCACCCGGATTAGGGAAAACTTTTGGTCAACTTGGTTTGGTTTTCTGGGCATGGTTTCTTCACCAAAGTTGTGCCATTATGTATCTAGTTTCATGTCCAATTGGCCTTGAACCAATTGGAGTAACATATCTCAAGTTATGACCCTAGGAATACACTGGACTCAAGTCCAGTATTCTGGCACATTGGGGGCAGCATACCACTTTCAATTTCAATACCACAATGGTCTCCAATTTAAGGTCAAAATTCATCAAATGGTCACTAATTGACCATTAGAATTTAATTTAAACATCTAAGTATTAAACCCACAATTAAATCTCAAAACCCTAACCCTAACAATCCATCACTTTATCTAATATACATAAATCAACTTCTAACTCTAATATAATTATCAAACATCATTCCCAAGCAATTTAATTCAATCAATTCAACAATTCTCAACCTTCCCCCATGGCTGCCAAAAATTAGAATGTTCATAACATGCATATTTTCTTCAAATTTTCTCCATTTTCTAACTTAACTCAAGGTTCAAATCAAAAATATAAAAGGAGAAGTAAGAGATTTAGCACTAACCTTGAATGGAGCCACTTCTAAGACTTCAAAACTTCACTTTCTTCCTTTCTTTTTGCTGTCCAAAGCTTGCTCTAGGTGTGATGACCAAGTTTTATGAAGGCATATAGGGGTTTTATGGTGTAATTGGCTAGGTTTTGGAGCTTGGGTGAGTGCATCAATGGAGGTCTCTCTTTCTTTCTCTCTCTCTTTCTTTTGGTGCGGCTGTTATGGAAGAAGAGGCTGCTGATTTCTTTTGTTTTTATCTCATTTTTATTTCCTTTTTATCTCTTTATTTAATTTGTCAAATTGTGATTGGGTGGGGGCATGTTAATGAAATCATGTGATGTCATAATTCCCAATTTCTTTCATTTTTCTTTTCTACTCATTTTCAATTCAATTTTTTAACAATATTTATTCATATTTTAGATCATAATAATTATTTACTTAACTAGACAAGTAGGCCAAAAATTATCTCTGAAGACGAAATGACCAAAATGTCCTCCATTTGGCTTAACAGACTAAAATTGTCTGTACCGATCGAAAAAAATTTCTAAACCTTTTCTTGGCATTCTAATGCCATAGAAACCTCAATAACTCTTTTTTGGAGTCTCAAAAATTATTTTATGAATTTTCTCCTGGGTCTAGGGCTCCTAGTTGCGAAGACCGCAACTTCCCACTGTGTTACCCATCACTAGGGCACCGGCTCATTTAACTTGGTTGTATTTTATTTCTAAAATTTTTTCTAAATTTTTCTTATTAATATTTGAGTTATTTATGACTCTTTACTCTAGTCTAATTATTTTTCTAGACGTTCTAGCTGTCTGGATCGATACCGGTCATCAGAATAGTAGAATGTACGGAATTGCTAAAGTGAGGGTGTTACACCCTTAGCTCGGCAGAGGCCTCAGAAGGCTACTAAGATCAGCCACGAGTTCGGGTGGACTTGGGCTATGCACACTTGGTGAAATTTTAAGACTTCCTTGAAGAAGTCATCAAGAGGGAACCGCAGCCCGGCTTTTAGTTGTTCTTCGTATACTATAATCATGTCATTCTCTTTGAAGAAGTGATCGGCTCGGAGATCGCCGTGACACCCGATAAGTTCGTATGAATCAGGCTCAATGTTGTACTCCTGGCTGAACGACTGCAGGTCGGTTTCTTGCAAGATAGATGGTAGCTCGTCCATGGGAAGATTCTCTCTCCCTGAAGAAGGCACATGCCTTGATGGTGCTGCTTGCCCCCGTGCTGGAACAGAGACCCTAGGAGGTTCAGGTCACACGCTTGGCCCGACCACCTCTACTTCATCAGATGACCATGAGACCTGAACGGAAGGGGGGCTTGCCACTCTCTGACCCTCGGTGCCACTCATTTTCAGAGGAAATAGAGAATTTAAACTAAAAAAAAAAGATCAAAACCCTTACCGGAGTCTGATCGGTGTCGGAAGAACTTGAGAAAATGAGAGAATTTTGAAGTTTTTCGCGAGAAACTGAAAATGACATAAGAGAGCAACTGGCTGACCCATCCCCTATTTATACCCGTCTGAGCATTTAATGCTCACGGTGTCCTAGGCGGCGCATCGGTTCGCGGGATTCGCCAGCTTTTTCTGACACGTCTCACGAATATTCCAAAATCCCGTTATAAAAAAGATCGGCTAATTACAGATCGGTGAATTAAGTCGGATGTTTGAAAGTGCGGATTGGTTAAGGGTTGTTTAGTTATGGAATGGATCGGGTAAATACTTCAGAGATCGGAAAATAACCAGTGCAATAATAATAAAAATGGTAATTGACAAAATAAAATTTTATTTCCAAAAGTTCAGATTACATCATTTGGGCGATCTCTAGAGATCGGATTACATTAAAGGTCTAATTACATCATTTGGGCGATCTCTAGAGATTGGATTACATTAAAGGTCTAACTACATCATTTGGGCAATTTCTAGAGATCAGATTACATCAACGATCTGATTACATCATAAGAGCGATCTTTGGAGATCGGTGGAACATCCCATCTAAAAGGCCTATGTAAAAGCCTAGTCTCGTGGCTGAGTCAAAAGATGTGTTTGACCAGGAGACCGGCTGTTGACATCGGACAGATGTACAGCTTAGATGGGGGGACTATGACTCTCATGAGAATGAGAGAGGTCGTCATCAAAGTTACCGCTCGAAACCGAGCCGCTGTCGGAACACCTAGTGTGGTGAGGAACCAGGTGAACGCCAAGGAGCAGTCACCGGTGTTAAGGGGAATATTAGCAGTCTTCTCACCCGAAATGAGTTCGCCATTTGTATCGGTCGAACGATTAGAGATCAATTAGATCGAGGTCCTCGATCCAGTTCGGTAAATTAGTCCGATTCTCTCACGGTCATCAAATGAAGTTATCATAATTTCCCGTTCACCGGGATCATAAATTTTCAGTCGGGGAATAAGAAGAACAATCGAAAAAAGATCAAAAGCCACTATCATGGCAGGGACTATTGCCGGAGCAAGAATTGTGAGTAGGAAGGGGAGAAAATCAAATGAGGGGGGGGCTTCCCGGTTGAAGGTATATATATAGGAAAATCCGAGCATTTATTGCTAAGCAGAAAACGAAGTGGACGCTTCGGGAATCGAGGGAAATTAATGCTTTGACTGAACCGAATAGGATGAAGGGACTAGAGTAGGAGAGATCGGAAAAGAGGAGTCTAGTATGAGAGATCGGAAAAGCATCATGTTGAAAAGACCGGAAAGGAGGGAGATCGGAAAACAAAGAGAATAAGACGCCTACCGTTGTCGTCATAATCAGAGCCGAGGTAGTTAAAGCGTTGCAGGTGAAATCTCAACCGCACGCCCCAGAATCGCCCGCATTACTGACATATGCCAGGATATGTCATGACAGTGCTGTACATCTTAATCTCCACCGTTGATCTGACTTATAAGGACGAGCCCGGAACCCTTGGATCAAAGAAGAAGACGACAAGACTAGCGCCTTTCACTCCTAGCCCTCGGATCGCCCCGGACAAGAGAATTTGGGACCGTCAGATTAGAAGAGGAAAAAGACAAGTATTCTAAAGGAAATCTCGACCGTCCGTTCTGATTCTCTTTAATTCCCAACCATGAGATCGTGTCCTTTGAAATCCTGACCCTCCATCTCCCTCAAAATAGATCTTAACCCTTCAGGGGAAGCACCCAGTTCCTATAAATACCTGCATGAAAACTGTTAAAAAAAAAAAGGAGGACGAAGAGAAAAAATAGTGAATATAGCGGAAGGACTCTGAAACTTAATTCAGTTCGTTACTCTGCTATTTTTGAGCTTTCATAACAAAAACTTTTGAAAATAGTTTTCCAAAGTATTTTCTTGAACGTGGTCTTGAATACTGAAACTCTTTATTTTCAGTTTGTTCATTACTCCGTGGCATTCTTACCATTAGGTTAGTCTTTGTTATCTTCATTTCCGTTCCCGTTTCCAAGTTTAACCCCCCCATCAGACCAGTTTACCGCTTCGGCTTGACTGCATCTCAATGAGATATTCATTATCTCAAGGTAAACCTCAGTCCTTGGGATATCAGCTCGTAACTTTACCACCCTTTTGTGACTCCACAAGTTAATCCTACAGTTTTGATTCTCTACAGGTGAGTGTGCTTTATTACTACTTCACTTAGTGCTCGTTTTTTTATTTATTTTACGTATTTCTTTCGCTTCTTACTAGCAATGTTCTTTAGTTTCATATTGTGTTAAAAGGCCCCCGAAGAAGGCTTTTCTCAAATTTTCTTTTTACCCATCAGTTTATTCTTTTCGAACTCCTAAACATAAATGTTCTAGTCCCGAGTAGTGTATGAGTAGTTGGACAAAATATAGGTAATCGTGTCTTAAGAGTCCCTTTAAAATATTGAAAGGTCTGAATAATAAGTCAGGAAATAGTAAAGTCGAATCACTGGAACAACATAGAAAATGATTGGGAAAGACGTCACAAGGCGGAATAAAACTAAATCTTAGGTAAATAAATAGAACAGATCGAGTATTGAAAGGGTACTGGCTAGGCGACCACTCAGGAGGTCGGTAGAATTCGGTATCCCCTTGTCCAGTCACGAGGTACCAAGGAGTTAAAAGGAGTCTTCTTCCGATCCCCGGCACCTGTGAATATCAGAACCCTTAGTCTTAGGCTCTTATAATGTGTAGCTGTAATCAAATTTCAATCGGTCAGAAAAGTCCTTATCCGACCCCCCTATTAAAATATAAGAGATCGGAGGAGAGTTCTTATCCGATTCTCACCTAAAATTTTAACAAAATAATTTAAAAGAGATCGGAGGAGAGTTCTTATCCGATTCTCACCTAAAATTTTAACAAATAATTTAAAAGAGATCGGAGGAGAGTTCTTATCCGATTCTCGATCTAAAATTTTAACAAATATTTAAAAGAGATCGGAGAAGAGTTCTCATCTGATTCTCAATCCAAAAATTTAATAGATATTTAAAAAAGAGATCGGAGGAGAGTTCTTATCCGATTCTCAATTCAAAATTTTAACAAATATTTAAAAGAGGTTGGAGGAGAGTTCTTATCTGATTCTCAATCCAAATTTTAAAAAATATTTAAAAAAGAGATCGGAAGAGAGTTCTTATTCGATTCTCAATCCAAAAATTCTAATTTTAATCTAAAAGAGATCGGAGGAGAGTTCTTATCCAATTCTCAAATTGAATTCTAATAAATATAAAATGCCCCCCCCCCCCTCTCAAATAAAACTAATATACAACAGTAACTCACTAAGGTTGTCTCATTTACTTATGTTTCTGGGTAATCCAAATTAGTGAAAAATCAAATATTCCTTTTTGTTAAAAGGATTAACATTTCCATTCAAGCCCTCCTAACTATCAATTCTAATTTATAAAGAACGCGAAGTTAAATCTGCTTACCTTTATTGAGAGACGAGGTGGGGTGCCTAACACCTTCCCCACCCGTTTACAGACCCCGAACCTAGAATCTCTATTTTTGAAGTGGTTTCATTTATTTTCGCAAATGGTTTTCTTTAATTTCTCTCAAAATTAAAGTGGCGACTCCTCATTCTTTCCCACTTCGGTGAGTGATCGTCCAGGCGACCGCAAAACACCTTGCGACAGGCTCTAAAATGTGACATATTGGGAATATTAAAATTAATTCACCTAGAGTGCATTAAAGGTCAACATTATAAGTTGACTAATGAAATGAATTGAAGGGAATAGTACCAAGAAAATTTAGATATTGGATTTTAAGGTTGGAAACAAATTCATTGAGTACTGAAAAACTTTAAATTGTGTGTTTCAGTTGAAAAGGATATTGAGAAGCATAAGGAACATTGAGTCAAGGTCTAGGGGCGACTCAAATCAGGTTTGTGCACAACTAGTTTTTAATTGATTTTATTCTGAAAATTTCATATTATTAAATGACGTTATTTCCTTATGAATTATGTTTATCAAGTATTGGATTTAATTCAATGATTATTGAAATTGTTATAGTATGTATGAATTTAGCTTTATGAAATGATATTTCAACAAGTGTTAAGCATCGTTGTGGATTGAATAAATTATGTTTTGGAAAATTATGATAGAACATGTTTTGAATTGTGATAGGCAATTTGCATGGAAAAATGCAAATTTATGATTTGAATTGTGATGAGCATAAAAATTATTGGATATTGGAATTGACTTTGAATCGAATTGTATTGTGATTTATACTCACTAAAAGGATTGTGATATTGTTTTATATCTCACTATAGATGCTTGACTAGGTTATTACCCATCTCTCTCATTTGTTGAGAAGACAATGGAGTTAGTTGTGTTTCGATTACCATGGTACGTGCACAGGCTTAGATTCTCCTCTTATTAGAGGTTAGATCTAAGTTTTTATGTTATGGCCCTTTTGAAAGATTCATTATTGTGGTGTGTACTGTGCACGATGATTCGACCTCCGCGACCATAGGGAGTTAGAATCACCCCGAAGATGGCTCTTTCGGATTAGTCTTGCATAGTTAGTGAGATAAAGAATGGTTTTTGAGATAAAGAATGGCTTTTGTGATAAAGAATGGTTTTTGAGATAAAGAATGGCTTTTGAGATAAAGAATGGTTTTCGAGATAAAGAATGATTTTTGAATAGTGTCGACACCATATTTTGGCCGATCCCCAGAATCAATAAATTTCGAAACCGATCCCCAGCACTAAGTCTTCCTCTGCTAGCCAATTACATTTTCGATCTCTCTTTGCCGGACAACCACATTTTCGATTTCTCCTCAAAAGGAATCAAATCAATACTAAGTCCCCATGTCATTTAAAGCCTCACTGACCTCTCAAACCAATTGTCAAATCTCCTGACTAGTCAATTACATTCCTGATCTCTCTTGTCAAATGAAATTGAACCAACACTAGATCTTTATGTCACCAGTTTTATTTCTGATCTCCCTTTTAAAAGTTTAGGAATAATCAAGTTAAGGTTCCAATCTGGTTTAATGATGATCCCGATCTTAAGTGTTCAAGCCAAATTTCCAATTTTAATCAAGTCCCGTTTAACGTTGCTTCCCTGCCGATCTCATGCTTATTGTGTTTTCCAACCTCTTACACTTAGATTAATAATCACTTTTAGTTGTTTTAATGTGCTCAGACAATCAAGTGCTTAAGTAATTTAAAGATTTTCCGATCACATCCATTCACTGGACAAAAAGGGAATTTCATTTCATATTAAAATTTGTACAAGTCATGATCTACATTTTGCTCACTTCCTCTCTCACCCTCAGCCTTCTCCTCGCTTTCCTCTTCGTCTTGGGGAGCCAGGTCGACCATCCAGGAGAAGTCCTCCTCAGGATAACGCTTCTTGAGCTCGGCCAAGAGATCCCTGTGAGCATTTACATAAGCGCCGGCCTCCCTTGTTACCGCCTCTTGCTCTTTCACTTTGAGCTCCTCAGTGAGGTGAGCAACTTCACCGGCCCGGAGCGCCTGAACTTCGTCAAGAATATGATCTCGCTCGGCCAGAACATGAGCTTGCTCGGCCAGCTTGTCCTCGTAGAACTTCATCTGCCCCTCAATTTCAGATATGTAGTTCTGAGCGGATGAGAGTTGGGATCGGAGGGAAGCCACATCATGACCCATCTTCTCGACCTCCTTACCCAGGCGGTGAGCCTTCTCCCGGACAATGTGCTGATTCACCAAGCACTCCACGTTCAGGGTCATGGATCGGGTCAGGATGTCATCAAGATTGTCCGGGGACAGCCTGTCCCGATCCTCCCGAAGGCAAATAGAAGCCCCCAGAACCTTAGCCAAACCTGGATTCTCCCGAACAGTTTGGTTCTTCTCCAGGGAATGGATAAGCACCTGAGCACCGCAGGAGAGGGTCCTTGAGGTAGGTTGGGAAGGACCCCCTTCCGCACTCGAAGCGACTGGAGGAGGTGGAGGCAGCTCTTCTTGGCGAGGAGGAGATCGGATCACTTCTACCTCAGGGATCGGCTGCCCCGAAGGTTGAGATGAGCCCCTTTGCATTTCCTCAACTTCATGCCTGGGTGTCTGGAGCAGCTCGGATCGCTTCATCTCCTGCACTTTCTGGAAGACCTCTCTCTTTCGCTTCCGGCTCTCCTTAGAAGCTTCCCCGCTTGCCACACCTGCACAAAGAAGAGGTCAGTGAGATTGCTAAGGTCCAAAGATCTGAGATATAGAAAAATACCGATGTTGAGGTCAGAGAGCTGAAGCCCGCGATCTTCGCCAGTGATCAACTCCATTGTCGGTGATGCGATTCGATCCATCGCATCCAAACAAGAGAACTTCTCTCTGGCCGCCTGATCTTTTAGCTCCATCACCATCAGGCCTTCTTCCCTATTTAGGGTGAGGTGCTTCGGAAGTAAGGGGGCCTGGTGCAGCCAGCTGCGAGGGAAACCTTCAAAGCCATTCGGAATTTTGCTCCTAAGGATAAAGAAGCGGTTCTTCCAATTCTTCAGGGAGGAAGGTAGATCGGTAAAAAGCCCACAATGTGGCTTCGCCTGGAAGAACCAATACTCGTCATTCTTTCGACGAGTTAATCTATGTAGTTCGGCGAATACCTTAGCTGTAGGACGGAGTCCTTTAGGTCGACAGAGGCCTCGGAAGGCTACTAGGATCCGCCAAGAGTTCGAGTGAACTTGGGCGATGCACACTTGGTGAAATTTTAGGACTTCCTTGAAGAAGTCATCGAGAGGGAACCGCAGTCCGGCTTTTAATTGCTCCTCGTATACCATGATCATGTCGTTCTCTTCGAAGAAGTGATCGGCTCGAAGATTGCCGTGACACTTAATGAGTTCGAATGAATCAGGATGAATGTTGTATTCTTGGCTGAACGATTGTAGGTCGGTTTCTTGAAGAATTGATGGCAGCTCGTCCATGGGAAGATTTTCTCTCCCTGAAGAAGGTACATGCCTTGATGGTGCTGCTTGCCCCTGAGCTGGAATGGAGACCCTAGGAGGTTCAGGTCGCACGCTTGGTCCGACCACCTCCACTTCATCAGACGACCACGAGATCTGAATGGAAGGGGGGCTCGCCGCTCTCTGACCCTCGGCGCCGCTCATTTTCAAAGGAAATAGAAAATTTAAACAAAAAGAAGGATCAAAACCCTTACCGGAGCTTGATCGGTGTCGGAAAAACTTGAAAAATTGAGAGGATTTTGGAACTGTTCGCGGGATGCTGAAAATGACATAAGAGAGCAACTGGCTGACCCGTCCCCTATTTATACGCGTCTGAGCATTTAATGCTCACAGTGTTCCAGGCGGTGCATCGGTTAGCGAGATTCGCCAGCTTTTCTGACACGTATCACGAATATTCCAGAAATTCCATCGACTAGTTATAGATCGTTGAATTAAGGCGAATCGGTTAAGGGTTGTTCAGTTAGGGACCGGATCGGATAAACACATCAGAGATCGGAAAATAGTCAATGCAACAATTATAAAAATGATAGTTGTCAAAATAAAATTTTATTTCCGAAAAGCTCGGATTACATCATTTGGGCGATCTCTAGGGATCGGATTACATTAAAGGTCGGGCTACATCATTTGGGCGATCTCTAGAGATCAGATTACATTGAAAGTAAAATTACATCATTTAGGCGATCTCTAGAGATCGACAGTACATCCCATCTAATAAAGACCTATGTCAAAGCCTAGTCTCGTGGCTGAGTCAAAAGATGTGTTAGGCCAGCCATCGACATCGGACAGATGTACAGCTCAGATGGGGGGATTATGACTCTCATGAGGATGAGAGAGGTCATCATCAATGTTATTGCTCGGAACCGAGCCGCTGTCGGGACACCCAATGTGGTGAGAAGCCAAATGAACTTCAAGGCACAGTCACCAATGGTAAGGGAAATATTAGCAGTCTTCTCGCCCGAAGTCAGTTCGCCGATTATATTGGTCGAATGATTCGAGATCGACACGATCGAAGTCCTCGATCCAGGTCGGTAAGTTAGTTCGGTTCTCCCACTGTCATCAAATGAGGTTATCATAATTCTCCGATCACCGGGGTCGTAAATTTTCAGTCGGGGAATAAGAAGAACAATCGGAAAAAGATCAAAAGCCACTATCATGGCTGGGACTACTGCCGGAGCAGTTAGAACAGGAATTATGAGAAGGAAGAGGAGAAAATCATATGCAGGGTGCTTCCCGGTTGAAGGTATATATATAGGAAAAATTCGAGCATTTATTACGAGCGGAAAACGAAGCGAATGCCTCGGAAATCGAGGGAATAAATGCTTTGACTGAACCGGACCGGATGAGGGACGAGACCAGAGTAGGAGAGATCGGAAAAGAGGAGCTTGGCATGAGAGATCAGAAAAGCATCATGTTGGAAAGATCAAAAAGGAGGAGAGATCGGAAAACAAAGAGAATAAGACGCCTACCGCTGTCATCATAATCAGAGCCGAGGTAGTTAAAGCGTTGCAGATGAAATCTTTACCGCACGCCCCAGAATCGCCCGCATTACTGACATGTGCCAGAATATGTCATGACAGTGTTGTACATCCTAATCTCCACCGTTGATCCAACTTGTAAGGATGAGCCCGGAGCCCTTGGATCAAAGAAGAAGACGACAAGTCCAGCGCCTTTCACTCCTAGCCCTCGGATCGCCCTTGACAAGAAAATTTTGGGCCGTCAGATTAGAAGAGAGAAAGGACAAATATTCTGAAAGGAATCACAGTCGTTCGTTCTGATTCTCTTTAATTCCCGAGCCTCAGATCATGTCCTTTAAAATCCTGACCCTCCATCTCCCTTAAAATAAATCTTGACCCTTCATGGGGAGCACCCGGTTCCTATAAATACCTGCATGAAAACTGTTCAAGGGGGGACGAAATAGTGAATATAGTGGAAGGACTCTGAAACTTAATTCAGCTCATTACTCTGCTATTTTTGAGCTTTCATAAGAAAAACTTTTGAAACCAGTTTTCTGAAGTATTTTCTTGCAAAGGGATTTTTGAATACTGAAACTCTCCATTTTCAGTTCGTTCATTATCCTGTGACACTCTCACTTTCTGTCTTTGTTATCTTTATTTCCACTCCCATTGTCCAAGCTCAATTTCATTCAAACTCGGTTATAATTTTGATCGGACTGCATTTTAGCAAGGTATCCTTCATTTCAAGGCGAACCTTAGTCTTCAGGTTATCAGCCCGCAGCCCCATTACGTTTTGTGATCCCGTAGTTAGTTCAATAGATTCGGCTCCCTACAGGTGAGTGCTTATATCGCTGCTTTATTAAGTGCTTGTTTTTATTTTATGTATTTCCTTTATTTCTATGTTTGTAATTTTCACCAAGTTTATATTGCGTTAAAAACGTGTAGAAGGTTATTCCCGAGTTTACTTCTTTGTTAATCAGTCCATTCTTTTTGTCAATCTTCGTTACTTCTAAATGCAAGAGTTCTAGTTGGATAAAATGTAGGTAACTATATCTAAAGCGTTTCTTTAAAAATGAAAGTTTTGAATAATAAGTCAGGAAAATAGTAAAGTTGAATCACTAGCCTAACACAGAAGATGATCAACTAAGACGCCATAAGGTGGAATAAAAACCAAATCTCAGATAAATAAATAGAACAGATCGGGTATCAAAAGGTACTGGCTAGGCGACCATATAGGAGGTCGGTAAAATTCAGTTCGGTATCCCCTGTTCAGTCACGAGGTACCAAGGAGTTAAAAGAAGTCTTATTCCGATCCCCGGCATCTTTGAATGCCAGAACCCTTAGTCTTAGGCTCTTATGATGTGTAGCTGTAATCAAATTTCGATAGGTCGGAAAAGTCCTTATCCAACTCCCATTAAAAATAAAAGAGATCGGAGGAGAGTTCTTATCCGATTCTCACCTAAAAATTTTTAATGAATACTTAAAAGAGATCGGAGGAGAGTTCTTATCCGATCCTGAAGCCTAAAATTTTAATGAATATTTAAAAGAGATCGGAGGAGAGTTCTTATCCGATTCTCACTTAAAAATTTTAACAAATATTTAAAAAGAGATCGAAGGAGAGTTCTTATCCGATTCTCACCTAAAAATTTTAACAAATATTTAAAAGAGATCGGAGGAGAGTTCTTATCCGATTCTCAATCCAAAATTTTAACAAATATTTAAAAAGAGATCGGAGGAGAGTTCTTATCCGATTCTCAATAAATACTTAAAAGAGATCGGAGGAGAGTTCTTATCCGATTCTCAATCCAAAATTCTAATTTTAATCTAAAAGAGATCGGAGGAGAGTTCTTATCCGATTCTCAAATTGAATTCTAACAAATATGCGAAATGACCCCTTAAACAAAACTGATATGCAACAGTAACTCATTAAGGGTCGACTCATTTATTTATGTATCTGGATAACCCGAATTGGTGAAAAATCAAATATTCCTTTTTACCAAGAGGATTAACATCTCCGTTCGAACCTCCTAACGATCAATTCTAGTTTATAAAGAGCTTGAAGTTAAATCTGCTTACCCTCATTGAGGGACGAGGTGGGGTGCCTAACACCTTCTCCACCCGTTTACGGACCCCGAACCTAGAATTTCTGTTTTTGAAGTGGTTTCGTTTTAATTTATTTTCACAAACAGTTTTCTTTAATTTCCATCAAAATTAAAGTGGCGACTCCTCACTCTTTCCCACTTCGGTGAGGGTTCGTTCAGGCGACCGCAAAACCCCTTGCGACAGCTTGGCGATTCCACTAGGGACGGACTTTTCTTCAACCTCGGCCCAGAGGTCCAAAAGCAGATTTAATTTTATGTTCCTATAAACTAGAATTATATTTAAATAGGTACAATTTACGAAACTCGAAAACCTTAGTCTATTAATGTTTGTTATTTCCGCTAACCGCTTTGTTTATTTTTGTTTTATATCCTACAGCATTCTCCGTCTAAAAAGGAAAAATAAAAGTCCCCCTGTATTAGGAAGAGGTAAAGGTGTCCCTTCACACACTGAACACTCACACGATGTCCTCACACACTTCAGCCCTATACCCGGGCTTTCTTACCCTTTTAGGAAAATAGAAGGGGGTCATGTCGCGGTACCCTTGGGTTTTACCCTGTTAGTATCCGTGAAGGCTTCTGCTCAGATTGAAACTCGTTCTATCTACTGTGATACCCATGGAACTTTCCCGACAGTATCATGGGGGATAGAATGGGGCTCTACTATTTACAGTAGGGGCAATTTGGGAACCTGTGGCTTTTAGAAAATTAGACCTTGAGCTAAACTGTCACGATAGCTGGAAGCCGTAGCAAGCTACCTTTTAAGATAAAACTATCCAATTAGGTAGCACCTAGCCGGTACTAGGACTCTCCTTATTTTAGGACAAAAGGGGCATACTTACTCTTACCCTATTCCGTTTGTGTTTATTTTGTTCTTATTTTTAAGGGTGATCTTGAATCATACTGTTAAGGAAACCTACACACTTTCCTACTTTGATAAATGTGTAGGTGTCACTCACCCACCAACAATATGATTCAAGACTACCTGAATTTATCCTGCTAACAAATCTTTCCTGCAGGCATCACCAAATATAAGGTCTGTAAAAGGATAAGCATCATTTTTAATATGGCATCCTCGAGTCAGTCGGCAGAAGAAGTTCTTAAATCAAAACAGAATGCTAAACCATGGTCCAAAATGCCTAATAGTCCAGTGCCTCCACAAAGTGATAATAGCTCATTACCTCCATTGGACCTGAGCAAAATTAAGGTCAAAATGAACAGTCTCGAGGGTCTGGCCAATGGTTGGAAGTCATTTCCCGATCAAGTTAAAGCACAATTTGAGAAGAGATATGGGAGGATTGCAACCTTGATACGAGTTAAAGTTCAAGTCCCGGCATTAAAGGCCATGTTGCCAGTGTGGAATCCTAAGTATGGGGTGTTCTCTTTCAACGATATCGATACTGCTCCCACTATGGAAGAATATCAAACATTGCTAGAAATTCCTTATGCAGCGCAGAATCGGATCTACCTACACCTCGAGCATAGGCAGACCTGGAAACGGTTCGCACATATGCTGGGGATTCCACCAGAAGATGAAAAGGCGAGGGAAACTGCCAAAGGGAACATGCATGGATGGTATTGGACTTATCTCAAGAAGTGGTTGGATCAATGCATCCAAGATGAACAGTGGTATCAAGCTTCATTGATGCTCGCTTTAGCAATCTACGGCCTGATCTTGTTCCCTGGAGCTTCCGGAATCATAACCTGCGGCGTTGTGAAAATATTCTAGGCAGTAGAGAAACAGAAAGTCAACCCGATACCGGCAATTCTTGCAGAGACTTTGTTGACTCTCACCATTGTAGAAGACGAGGCAAGGGATCCGTTAAATGCTGCCCTCAATTATTATACCTCTGGATCATCAGTCACATATGTCCTGTAGAGACGAAGGGATTGACTTGGTACCTTGACCAGCCTCTCATTGAGAAAATGACCAGACTAGTAATCAACCCAAAGGATGAGTTGCAGTGGCAAGAACGGATCTTGAGCTTTAACAGCCCTGACTACTGTTAGAGGAAATTGTGGATGTTGGGTCAACCCATTTTGATCAGCACAGGGGATAATCAATCAGTATCCCTAATCAGAGTGACTGGATACACAAGTTACACTTCGGCATTAGTGATGAGACAATTTGGCTCGACACAGTTCAGAGTCAACATCGAAGAATACCATCAATGACATTTCTACCATGAGCTTAAGGAAGAGGAAGGGTTGAAAATAGCTCGCAGATCTTGGGAAAATATCACTCTGATGGAGAGGTAGCCTAAAGGCCCGAGTGCTATGGGCGATTATCTTAAATGGAGGGCTGACAGAGATCAAGAACACTTGACAGCAGATCCAACAAAACCCGAAGACAGTAACCCTCGCCGAAACGCCCTTTCAGAAGAAGATGGTGATCGTTTAGCCGATTCCCTACAAAAGGCAAACACTAAAAACTCATAACTACAAGAACAAATAAAACAATTGGAGGACCAATAGCAGATCCTCAAAAGAAAAGTAAGAAGACTCAGGGAAGAGGCAAGAACCGAAAAGATGGGGTTCGAAGATCAAGAGATACAGTGGGAAAAGAAAAAAAGCTCTCTCCAAGCTGTAATAAAAGAAGCACAAGTACAGAATAGCAAGCTTCAGGAGAAAATGAAATATCAGGAAATACTCATGGAAGAATATAAACAAGAAAGCAAAAAGAAGAAGCTTGAACTGAAGGAACAAGCACTGCTTATCAACGATATTCTGAAAGAATGTGCTAAAGATGTTAGTAGTATGCCCTAGAGCATATCATTTAGTATGTATCTTGTACATATTTTTAATAATAAAAGGCATTTCCACTTTTCCGTTTACATAATATATTTATGTGTAATAGAAAAGGTCCATTGATATTTTGTTAGAAATATTATTCTTAAGTTGTTAAGAATATGAGTGACAATATTTCTAGCACAAAGTATCATAAATAGGTTCACAATCGAGGATACTTCATAATAAGGACATGACTTATCCAGAAAGATTGTATTCATGTTTGTTCCCAAGTTATTTATATGAGATATAAATAAGATGGAATGGTGAGTCTCATGCCATATAACAAACTTGATAGGCACTTATAAATGATAAGTAGGCCGAACCAGTGACACTTATGACAAGCACATGGAGTTTACTCTAGTCAATGTTTTGTCATAAATCATATCAGTGCATATAATCTTTAGACCTGAGATAGCACAGTTATCTTGTATATAGGTAGTTTGAGTTTGATACTGCTTTCATACTTGTACTATGTATGGGTATATGGGCATGTGTTGGCTCTGCTAGTTATATATGGAGGTAGGTGTTGATCAAGATGGAATCTGCCTCTAAGTAAATAGAGTTAAAATCCTATGTTCATTTAATTGTTCTTGATGTTTCAAGTTCTGGCCAGACAGATAGATTTATTGAAAAAGAGTTTCGATGAGAAAAATCTTTTAATCAAGAACTGGAATTAAAAGAGAACATAATATTCATAGCAAATGGAGTTTGACATAAACCATGACTCAACATTGAGTTTGGCTTTTGTAACAGAGAGATTCTAGTGCATGGTAACATATGATTATAGGTTCATTTAAGGTAAATCTTATTACTAATTGGGTGGCCATGGCATGCTATGCTAGGTGTTAACCATGGTCTATGAGGTTCATAAAATGATTTAGAGAAATCATTTATGGTAAGAAAGAGTTCTGATGACATTAAGAGTTGATATCATGTCTCATTGCCAATTAGTGATGAGCCTAGTAAGTCACACACATACACAAGTTATCACCTATTTAAATATGATTTAATTAATTAATTAAAGAGTTTAATTGATTAATTAAATAGATTTGGTTTGCAATTAAATTGCAAAGTCCCTAGCATGACTTGAAACCAAATCTAGATTATTGGATGTGTAGTATAAATTAAATTTATATTTAAAGTGTTTAAATATGAATTTAATTGATGTGAAATCAATTAATAGAGATTAATTAATTAATTTATATTTGATATAAATTAATTAGAAGAAGAAAATAATTATTTTGGTTTAAGAACTCAAAATTAAGACACAGGGGCATTTTGGTCATTTCACAGTGTGACACGTGGCACCATGAGATGGTGACACATGGCATAACACATAAGCTTGCCAAATGTTTTTAATCATGTAAGATGATTAAAATCAAGATTAAATATAGGTTTGACACTTGGCACAATGTGATTGGGTCACTTAAACCTAGAGCTAATCAAAAGGTGACATGTGGCTAGGGTTTAATGTGTTAACCTAGCTATTTAAGTGTGGTTATGAAAAGAAAACATAACCAGCAGCCTCTCCTCTCATATGTCACGCCACTTTGAGCCTCTCCAGCTATTTCTCTTCATCTCTCATCAATTCAAAGAGATTAGCCATCAATCTCTTGAATTAAGAACGCTAGAAATTGTTTCTAGTGTCCTGTTTACATCTCTAATCTCTTAAAAGGCAGAACTTGAATTTCTAATTAATAGAAAAGGCTTTAGAAGCTGTTCAAGGGCTGCCATAGGTGTTCTTGGTGTGGACAAGCTAGAGGGACAACATCTGGTGTCCTGAAGACGAATCTCAAAGGCGCAGACACGCAAAGACATCAAGAGGTTAGTGTAATCGTTCTTGATTTAATCTAGGGTTCTAAAATTAATCTGATTAATTTTAAAATCTTAAATGGCAAATACAGATCCAAAAACATATTAAAAGAGTTTTAATATGTTGTTTATCATTGAAATCAAATAGATAAAATAAATCTTGCATGGTGCATGTGACCCTAGGTGAAAATTTTTGAATTCAATGGTATAATCTTGTGTTTTTCACGCTTCCATTCCTTCAATTGGTATCAGAGCCACTATATTTGCCATTTAGATTGTTGATTATATAATTTAATTGTGTGTTTGATCATGAGATCAAGAGATTCATTGCTGGTTGGATAATGAGATGTGGCGTCACACATGGTGAAGCCACCATTGGTGGCGGCAACAATGGTTCCATGGGTGGTTCAAGGTTTGGCTTTTAATTCTGCAATTGTTGTATGATCTAAGGCCTATTCTTTGACTAATTAAAGTGTTTAATTAGTTGTTTTAATCACACAATTAAATTATGATTCAAATCAGAATTTTAAAAATTGTTTGAATGTGATTCAAATCTGAATTTTAAAAGTTGTTTGAATGTGATTCAAATCTGAATTTTTAAAGTTGTTTGAATCATATTTAAATCTGATTTTTTAAAATTGATTCAATAAAATTCAGATCTGATTTTTTAAAAAATATTTGAATGTGATTCAAATCTGATTTTTTAAAAAATGTTTGAATGTGATTCAAATCTGAATTTTTTGAAGTTGTTTGAATGTGATTCAAATCTGAATTTTTAAATTTGTTTGAATGAGATTCAAATCTGAATTTTTAAATTTATTTGAATCATATTCAAATCTGGATTTTTAAGTTGAATATGAGATATTCAATTTAATTTAAGTATGTATGTTTTATTTAATTGTTAAATAGTGATATGCATGATGGATGATCATGGACTATAAAAGACCAATGTGATTGGATTTATTTCTTTTATGTTTCTTTGGGATTGTAAATTAATTAATTTATTTTAATTTATTTTGGGCATGTATTATTATGTTTTTAATATTTTTTGGGTTGTAATTTCATTTATTTAAGTTCTTGTAAATTCGCCTTGGTATGCCAAGGATTACTATGTAATATTGGATTGCAAGAAGTTCAAGGAGGTCAAGAGCATTGGTGGGACCAGTGTGAGGAATTCAATATCAAGTGTTGATTATGTACTCCTTCAGCAACTCTTGTAAAATGAATGAATGATATGCACCGATGAATGCCCTGATTCAATTCTTGGTGGCTCAGAATTGAATCCCTTAGAAAGTCCATGATCATACCATATTTACTGCTTATCCATGAATGCATGAGATGTATGGGAATGTATGCAATTATATGATATATGCATGCTAAATGGATAATGTGCAAAGTGAGACCTTAATAGTAATTAGGATGGCTATAAAATCTTCCAAACAAATGATTAAGTTGGAAATGCTATAATTAAAGTAATTATAACATAAGCCCTCCATTGGGGCAATTATTTTAAGAAATTTTAAATAGTTGCATGAGATGCAATTAATTTAAGAGATTTTCTTAAGAATAATTGTTAAGCATGAGATGTTGTAAATATGTAAATGGTTTGGTGGCCAATATTGGATGTACTGAGGACATTAAAATTATTTGCATAATTATCGCTCAATGGGATCAACTTAACTAATGCAAGATAAGTCAATAATGGATGTACCTGAGATTTTGAGCATTAGGGGCTAGGTAAAGGATTGAACCTCACATGAGATGTGATGGGCAAGGAGTTGCTCACTTATAGTTTATTGTAATTCCAATAATGGATGTACCTGAGGATGATCAATAGAATTATAAGAATTCAATCACCTACTAGAAATCCATCCAACTAGGATTTCCGTTTTCTACTTTGGAAGTGTAGGATTCGCTAAGTTAGTGGGAGGACCAATTTGATTAAAAGACCATAATCATTTTGGTTAATTACATGATACATTTACTAATTAATCTAGTTATTTTCTGCAGTTAATTTTCTGATAAAAATGAGCACAAAACAACCACCACCATCCAATATCCTTGCAAGCATACTTGATCACAACAGGTTGACAGGACCTAATCTGTCTGATTGCTAAGAAATTTGAAACTTGTCCTGAACCTTTAACATATAGGATATGTTCTAGATTCAAATGTTCCTGGTCCCTTACCTCCAGAGGCCACACAAGAGGAACATGAAACTTTGGACAAGTGGAAGGAGCATGATATGAGAGCTAAGTGTTACATGCTTGCTTCTATGAGTAATGAGTTACAGAAGCAACATGAGAACATGCCGAAAAGTGCAGTGAGATCCTCCTTCACCTACAAGAGTTGTATGGTGAGCACAGCAGAATGCTAGGTATGAGATATCTAGACAGCTTATTCCGTATGAGGATGTCCGAGGGATGTAATGTTGGGGATCATGTCCACAAGATGATTCGGCTGATTGAGCAGTTGGAACATCTTGACTTCAACATGGATTTCCAACTACAAACGGATTTGATCCTTCAGTCCCTTCCTGAGTCTTTTGGGAATTTTGTGACAAATTTCGATATGACTAAACAGGAATGCACCTTAGCTGAATTACTCAACATGCTGGTTATTGCCCAAAAGAATATACCGGGCAATAAAGGAAAAGAGGTAGCTTTGATTGCATCTTCTTCTGCTGGAAAGTCCAAAAAGAAGAAGGGCAATAAGAAAAAGAAATCTCAAATTCCTGGTCCTTCCAAGAAGATAGCTAAATAGAAAGGAAAGATTAAAGCTGATGGAGGTAAAGGAAAGTGTTTCCACTGCCAGCAGGATGGGCACTGGAGAAGGAACTGTCCAAAGTATCTTGCTTCTTTGAAGGACAAGAAGGATACACCTTCGGAAGGTATGTCCACATCTTGTTATTTAGATTCGATGATACTCATAGTTCATCTACACTTTGGGTTTTAGATATCGGTGCCGCTTCTCACATTTCCAATGATATGCAGGAACTAGCAAACAAGACTTATGTTCTCAAGATATTAGAGTCGGATTGGCAATGGCTCAAATGTTGAAGCTTTAGCTATAGGATCTAAATCTTTTTACATGTCTGGACAGGTTTTGTGTTTGGATAATATTTTATATGTACCTGATGCTTTTAAGAACATCATTTTTATATCTAGTTTAACTAGAAATGGAAATGAATTTCATTTAACAGATGATGATTTCAATATTTATTTTGTAAATAAATATGTTGGTTCTGTTTATATGAATGATGGTCTTTATTATTTGGATAATAATGACAAACACAAATTGAATGCAAGTGATCTAAAAGAATACGATGCCATGGTGAAAACCAACTCAAGTTCAAAATATATTTGGCACTTAAGGTTATGTCATGTTGCAGAAGATAGGATTGCAAAATTGGAGAAAATGGGGATTCTATCTTCATTGGGCTCTGAGCCTACTCCAACTTGTGAATCTTGCCTTCAAGGCAAAATGACTAGATCACCCTTTGTTGGACAAGGGCTAAGAGCTGAAAATATTTTGGAACTAATACATAGTGATGTATGTGGTCCGTTTAAAGAAATGGCTAGAGGGGCTTTCATTATTTTATTACCTTTATCGATGATAAATCAAGGTTTGGGTATTTGTATTTGATGAAATACAAACATGAATCCTTTGAAAAGTTCAAAGAATTTAAATCAAGTAGAAAATCAAACAGAAAAAATATTAAAGCTCTTCGATCGATCGTGGAGGTGAATATTTGAGTCTCGAATTTGATGAATACTTGAGAGAGCATGGCATTGTTTCTCCTAACTCCTCCAGAACGCCACACCAATGTCAGATTCGAAAGGAAAAATCATACCCTATTGGATATGGTACGTAGTATGATGAGCTATACTGATATGCCAATCTCCTTTTGGGGATTTGCATTAGAATCAGCTTTATATATTCTGAATAGGATTCCATCAAAATCAGTTTCTTCCACACCTTATGAGATATGGCATGGAAGAAAACCAAGTCTTAAGCATGTTAAGATTTGGGGTTGTCCAGCTTATATCAAAAAGTTGAACACTGATAAATTGGAGACCAGATCAGAAAGAGGTCGATTTGTTGGATATCCAAAAGATAGTTTTGGATATTATTTTTATTTGCCTACTTCACAAAAGGTTGTGATAAGTAGAGATGCCACATTTCTTGAACAACAGTTTGTTCAAGAAGGAGGCAAAGGAAGGCAAATAGAGTTAGAATTGGAGAATTCTGACCAACCAACAGATCAAATGGATATAGATCCATCTAGTCAACCTATACCCATTGATGAAACATCTACAGCTGTTCCTCATAGAACAACCAGGGTATCTCACCCACCAGTGAGATATGGTTTTCTTCATGAAGAAGAACAAGAGTTGTCTACTCATGAAGAAGTTGATCATGGAGATGATCCACTTACCTATGAAGAAGCTATATCAGATATAGACTCTTCAAAATGGATTGATGCTATGAAATCCGAGATTGATTCCATGTATAAGAATCAAGTTTGGGATCTTGTTGACCCACCTGAAGGTATTGTACCTATAGGGAACAAATGGGTTTTCAAGAAGAAAATTGGTTCTGATGGAAAGGTAGAGACCTATAAGGCAAGGCTAGTAGCGAAAGGGTTTCGCCAAAGGCAAGGAATAGACTATGAGGAGATTTTCTACTTTGTTGCCATGCTTAAATCAATTAGGATTTTATTAGCAATAGCTGCATACTATGATTATGAGATTTGGCAGATGGATGTCAAAACAACTTTTCTCAATGGATACATTGAAGAAAACATTTTCATGGAACAACCTAAGGGATTTGAATCCCAAGATGGTTCCAAGGTATGCAAGCTAAAGCGATCCATTTATGGGTTGAAACAAGCTTCGAGGAGTTGGAACATCCGTTTTGATGAAGCCATTAAATCTTTTGGTTTTATCAAAAATGAGGATGAGCCATGTGTATATAAGAAGGTTAGTGACAGTGCTATCACTTTCCTTGCCTTATATGTGGATGACATAATCGTTGATGGGTAATGATACAGTATGTTGATGACTATAAAGGTATGGTTGTCAAATACATTCTCCATGAAAGACTTAGGGGAGGCAACCTATATTCTTGGGATTCGCATCTATAGAGATAGAGCGAAAAGAATAATTGGTTTATCCCAAAGTCTATACTTGGAAAAGGTGTTAAAGAGGTTTAACATGCTTGATTCCAAGAGAGGATTGTTACCAGTGAGACATGGTATCCATCTTTCTAAAGAGATGTCTCCAAAGACACCTGAAGAAAGAGATAAGATGGCCAGGATTCCATATGCTTCGGCTATTGGAAGTTTAATGTATGCAATGTTGTGTACTAGGCCAGATATCGCATATCTCGTTAGTTTGACTAGTAGGTATCAATCCAATCCAGTTTGGAACATCGATAGTCACAAGAATATCCTTCAAGATTTGAGAAGAACTAAGGATTTATTCTTGATTTATGGAGGTGGAGACTTGCAATTGGATGGTTATACCGATTCGATTTCCAATCGATATCGATGATAGAAAGTCTACCTCTGGATATGTGTTCATTTGTAATGGAGGTGCGATCGGTTGGAAGAGTTCCAAACAGAGCACGCATCGCAGATTCCACCATCGAGGTCGAGTACATTCTCGCATCGATGTCGCAAAAGAAGTCGTTTGGATAAAGAAGTTCGTGATGTAACTTACAGTAGTTCCTTCCATTGAGTCGCCAGTTCCATTACACCGTGACAATAATGGAGCGATCATACTGAGCTAAGGAACCAAGGTCTCACCGTAAATCCAAACACATAGAAAGGCGCTACCACATTATCGGAGAAATAGTTGGGCGAGGCGATGTAGCCATGCAGAAAATAGCATCACTGAAAATCCAGTGATCCATTCACTAAGCCTATGTCACGCACTCGCTAGACCGACATCTTGAGAAGATAGGTCTAAGATATTGTAATGAATGGCTCTAGTGCTAGTGGGAGATTGTTAGTAGTATGCCCTAGAGCATATCATTTAGTATGTATCTTGTACATATTTTTAATAATAAAAGGCATTTCCACTTTTCCGTTTACATAATATATTTATGTGTAATAGAAAAGGTCCATTGATATTTTGTTAGAAATATTATTCTTAAGTTGTTAAGAATATGAGTGACAATATTTCTAGCACAAAGTATCATAAATAGGTTCACAATCGAGGATACTTCATAATAAGGACATGACTTATCCGTAAAGATTGTATTCATGTTTGTTCCCAAGTTATTTATATGAGATATAAATAAGATGGAATGGTGAGTCTCATGCCATATAACAAACTTGATAGGCACTTATAAATGATAAGTAGGTCAACTAGTTGACACTTATGACAAGCACATGGAGTTTACTCTAGTCAATGTTTTGTCATAAATCATATCGGCATATAATCTTTAGACTGAGATAGCACGCTTATCTTGTATATAGGTAGTTTGAGTTTGATATCGCTTTCATACTTGTACTATGTATGGGTATATGGGCATGTGTTGGCTCCTGCTAGTTATATATGGAGGTAGGTGTTGATCAAGATGGAATCTGTTCTCTAAGTAAATAGAGTTAAAATCCTATGTTCATTTAATTGTTCTTGATGTTTCAAGTTCCCGACTGTGAGACAGATAGATTTATTGAAAAGAGTTTCGATGAGAAAATCTTTTAATCAAGAACTGGAATTAAAAGAGAACATAATATTCATAGCAAATGGAGTTTGACATAAACTATGACTCCAAATTTGAGTTGGGATTTTGTAAGTAGAGATTCTAGTGCATGGTAACATATGATTATAGGTTCATTTAAGGTAAATCTTATTACTAATTGGGTGGCCATGGCATGCTATGCTAGGTGTTAACCATGGTCTATGAGGTTCATAAAATGATTTAGAGAAATCATTTATGGTAAGAAAGAGTTCTGATGATATTAAGAGTTGATATCATGTCTCATTGCCAATTAGTGATGAGCCTAGTAAGTCACACACATACACAAGTTATCACCTATTTAAATATGATTTAATTAATTAATTAAAGAGTTTAATTGATTAATTAAATAGATTTGGTTTGCAATTAAATTGCAAAGTCCCTAGCATGACTTGAAACCAAATCTAGATTATTGGATGTGTAGTATAAATTAAATTTATATTTAAAGTGTTTAAATATGAATTTAATTGATGAGAAATTAATTAATAGAGATTAATTAATTAATTTATATTTGATATAAATTAATTAGAAGAAGAAAATAATTATTTTGGGTTAAGAACTCAAAATTAAGACACAGGAGCATTTTGGTCATTTCACAGTGTGACACGTGGCACCATGAGATGGTGACACATGGTGTCGACACCATATTTTGGCCGATCCCTAGAATCAATAAAAAAATCTTTTTTTTTGAACAGCTAATCACGTTTCCAGTCCCTCCTTGATAGGCGGTCACATTTCCGATCTCTCCTCACAGAGAATTGAATCAATGCTAAGTCCTCACATTCATTAAAGCCTCGCCGATCTCTCAAAATCATTTTACCGACCTCTCAAACCCGATGTCGGATTTCCTGACCACAAGAATATTCCCGATCTCGTTGATGAATAAAATGAACGGGCACTAGATCTTTTCCTACCAGCTTTATTGCCGACCTCCTTCCGAAAAGTTTAAGAGCTAAAGTTTTGGTTCGATTCCGATCTTAAGTGTTCGAGTTAAATTTTCGGTCAAGTTCTGTCAAAGATTTCTTCCCTACCGATCTCATGTTCAAAGTGCTTTCCGATCTCTCATACTTAGATTAATAATCACATTTAGTTTTTGTTTTGTCGTGCTCATACAATCAAATACTCGCATAAATAATGGTTTAAAATTTTCCGATCACAATCATTCATTGAACAAAAGGCATTTCATTTCATGTCATAATTTGTACAAGTTATTCTACCGGGGATCACCCCACTGATCTACATTTGGATCACTCCCTCTCTCCTCTCACCCTGGCCATCCTCACTGCCTTCATCATTGTCCTCGTGGAGCCACATCGCCATCCAAGAAAAGTCTTCTTCCGGTAACGCCCCGAGTGCGGCCAAGAGATCCTTGTGAGCCTTCACATAGGCCTGGCTATTCCCGCCACCATCTCCTCATCCCTCTCCTTAAGCTCCTTGTCTTTCTCCTTAAGCTCCTTATCCTTCGCCTCAAGTTCCTCTATAAGTTGAGCGACCTGAGCGGCTTCGTTGGCGTGAAGCACCTGGACTTCCTTAAGAGCACGGTCCCTCTCATCCAAAGCACGATTCTGCTCGCCAACCGGTCTTCATGGAGCTTTGCCCGTCCCTCGACTTGAGATATATAATCCCGAGCGATGAGAGTTGGGATCTGAGAGAATCCACCTCCGATTTTTCTTCCCGATCTCCTTACCCAGCGCCAATCCTTTCCTGATCATGGTCCGGTTCACTGCACACTCCACGTTTAAGCTCATGGTCCGAGTCAATATGTCGTCGAGACCATTCTGAGATAGCCTGTCCGATCCTCCGGAAAGAAGATGGTAGACCCCAGGACTTGGGCGAAATCAGAGTTCTCCTTGACGGTCCGATTATTCCTCAAGCAGTCGATCAGTTTTTGAGCACCCCGAGAAGAGGTCCTCCCAGAAGCTTGAGAAGGCCCCCCTTCCCTGCTTGGAACAACTGCAAGAGTCGGAGGTCGCTCCTCCGATCTAGGAGGAGATCGGGTAGCTTCAGTGGTCGGCGGGACCAAGGTTGGGGAGGATCACTTTGTATCTCCTGTGTTCAGGACCGGCGCTTGGAGTCGTTCCAAACGCTTTATCTCCTTTATCTTCCGAGATCTCTCTCCTTCTTCCGCTTCCTTGAACCTCACCACCCGCCATACCGCACAAAGAAAAGGTTAGTGAGATCGCTAAGGTCCCGAGATCCGAGGTATAGAAAATACCGATGCCGAGGTTAGAGAGCGGAAGCTCGCGGTCTTGGCCAAAGGAGCGCTGAATACCAATGGTGCAAATTTCTAGCCACACCGAATCCAAACAAGAATACTTTTTAGTGGCAGCCTCACTCTTCGATCCATCACTATCAAACTTTCCTCTTCGCCGTGGTAATATGGTTCGAAGCAAGGGTCCCCGTACCACCACCATGGGGAAGTCCTCAAAGAGGCTCGGATCTTTCCTCCTCACCAAGAAGAAACGATACTTCCAGCTTCTAAGAGACGAGGCGATCGGAAAAGAGCTCGCAATTAGGCTTCACCGAAAGAACCAAAGTGGTCATCGCCCTTTCGATGAGTTAGCCTGCAGCTTGGCGAACACTTTAGCGTAGAGTCCGATTCCCTTAGCTCGGCATAGACCTCTGAAAGCAACCAAGATCCGCCACGAGTTGGGGTGGATTTGAACAATGGATATTCGTGAAATTTTAGGACCTCCTTATAGAAATCGGCTAGAGGGAACCTCGCATCGCCTTTAATCGTTTCTTCAGACACCATGACCATGTCATCCTCTTCAAAAGAATGATCGACACGAAGATCGCCATGGCACTTGATCAGCTCATATGAATCGTGACAAATGTTGTATTCTTGAACAAACGATTGCAGATCGGATTCCCGAAGAACCGATGGAAGCTCGTCTATAGGAAGGGTCTCTCTCCTTGAAGAAGGGCGCGTACGCCTTAATGGTACGACCCGACCCCGACCTGGAGCAGAGACCCTAAGGGGTCCAGGTTGCGCGCTTGGCCCGACTGCCTCTTCTTCATCAGACGATGACCAAGAGAACTCAATGGAAGGAGGGCTCGCCGCTCTCTGACCTTCGGCACCGCTCATTTTCAAAAGAAACAAAGAACTTAAACAAAAAAGAAGATCAAAGTCCTTACCAGAGTCTAATCGGCGTCGGAGAAACTGGAGAAAATGAGAGAACTTCGAAGCTATGAGCAGGAGACTGAAAATGAAATGAGAGAACAACTGGCTAACCCTCCCCTATTTATACTAGTCCGAGCATTTAATGCTCGCGAGGTTCTAGGCGGCGCATCGATTGGTGAGACTCGACAGCTGTTCTGACACTTCTCTCAAATATCCGAATGTTCAGAGATCGGTTAATTGGAGATCGGCATAATAAGTTAAATATTTTGAATAAAGGATCAGTCAAGTGTCATTCAAGTAAAGAACCAGATCGGATAACCACCTTAGAGATCGGAAAATAATCAATGCAAAAATAATAAGATGATAACTGCAAAATAAAGTCTTTATTTGCAAAAAGATCGGATTACATCATTTGGGCGATCTCTAGGGATCGGATTACAATAAAGGACTGACTACATCATTTGGGTGATCTCTAGAGATTTGATTACATTGACAGACTACATC
Organism: Hevea brasiliensis; assembly: GCF_030052815.1. Lineage (NCBI taxonomy): Eukaryota > Viridiplantae > Streptophyta > Magnoliopsida > Malpighiales > Euphorbiaceae > Hevea > Hevea brasiliensis. The sequence continues at coordinate 99,304,335 of NC_079501.1, forward strand.
ATTTTGGCGATCTCTAAGGATCGGAATACATTGGAGATCTGAGTATATCAAAAGGCCGATCTAAGGATCGGTTTACAACTGATCCCAAGGATACTCCCAGGAGATCCATGGATCAGTTTATAACTAATTCCAAGGATACTCCTGTGTGTTCCAAGGATCGCTTATAATCGATCCCAAGGATATTGCCGATCGGATGCTTCATCCATTGTAACACCCAATGTGGATCGAGAATCGCTGTCGGAACACTCAATGTGATGAGAAGCCGAATGAACTCAGTTGAGCAGCTCGAGATCGGTACAACCGAAGCCCGCAATACGGATCGGTCAAATCCAGTTCTCTCACCATCGTCAATTAGGACCATCCAATCACCGAGATTGTAAATTTTCAGTCGAGGAAAAGGGAATTCCATCGGAAGAGGATCAAAACCACGCTTGTAGCGGAACTTTCCCGAATAGCTAGAACCAAGAAACAAGGAGAAAGAGAGAAAATCGAATGAAGGAAATGCCACTATCAACAGGGTATATATAGGGAAAATGGGCATTTAATGTCGAAGGAAAACGGCGGACGCTCAAAATCGAGATGTAATTAATGCTTGGACCGAATCCAGACTTATCAAGGGATAAAAGGGATCTGGAGATAGGAGATCAGCATGAGAGATCGGAATAGGAGCTAGGGGAGGGATCGGAAGACAAAAAGAATAAGACAAATTCCAATAACCGTCGCCGTAATCGAGCCGAGGTAGTTAAAGCGTGGCGACGAGATCTCCACCGCACGCCTAAGAATCGCCCGCACGCCGACAGTGCCATGTATGTCATGACACCCCAGACATCCCAATCTCCACCGTTGATCTCACTTGTAAGGATGAATCCGAGCCCTTGGATCAAAAGAGAAGATGATAATACCAGCTTTTTCACTCTCACCCTCGGATCGTTCCGACAAGAGGATTCAAGACCGCTTGATTAAAAGAGGAAAAGGACAAATACTTTGAGAAGTGATCTCAGCCATTCGTTTTGATTCTCTTTAATTCCTGAACATCCGATCATGTACTTCAAAATCCTGACCCTCCATCTCCCTCAAAATGAATCTTGACCCTTCATGGGGAGCACCCGATTCCTATAAATACTGCATGAAAACTGCTCAAGGGGGACACAAAAATATAGGCAAGAGGTCGCTATTATCGTGGAGGAACTCAAACTTCATTCAGCTTTGTTACTCTGCTTTGTAGTGATTAAAAATACTTTTGAAACTAGTTTTCGTGGAGTGTTTTCTTGAAAAAGATTTTGAATATTGGAACTCTATATTTCCAGCTTGTTCATTATCCGGTCATACTCTCATCATCTCTCGCTTTCCTTTCCGCTGCTCAAGCTCAACTTCCTTTCACCGGTTCTTACCCTGTTACCTTTTAGCTAAAGCATCTCTCGGTTTCACGACAGACATCAACTCTCAGCCGATCAATCCGCCATCTTCATCACCGCTTACCACTTCACGCTTATTTCAATATATTTGGCTCCTCACAGTAAGAGTTCACACTCATCGCTTACGCTTGTTTCCTGCACTTCCTTTGTTCTTCATACATCCGCAACTTTCTTCAAGGGTATTTTGTACAAGAGAACCCAAGAGAAAATATTATTATAAGAGTTCATGTTATCGCTTTATTAAGCGCCTACGCTTATTTCCGTGATTTTACTTGTTCTTCTTACATCTAGACCATTTCGCACAAGCAATCCCAAAGAAAGTCACTCAAATCATTTTTTAGTGATCCTCATTTTATTGATCTCCGTAATTTCAAAACCGCTTTTTTTTTTTTTTAACTCTTTGTAGTATGTAAATGGTTGGGTAAACGAGGTAGCTGCAACTTAGAGGTCTCCTTTAAAAAGAGGACTGAATAACACGTCAGAAGATAGCCGAACTATTAGGCCGACGTGAAACAAAGAATTCGACAAAGATGTCATGAAATGGAATAAGACCAAAGTAAACTAAACAGAGTGGATCGGCCATTAATAGATATTGGTAAAATGACTACATGAAAAGGTCGTTGAATCAAGTCTAGTGTTCCTGCTCAGCCACAGGGATATCCATAAACCTTATCCCGCATTTTTGAAGGTCGAATTTTAGTTTTAGGTTCTTAAGACCCGTAAATGTGGTTAAATTTTTAAAGGTCGGAAAAGTCTTTGTCCGAGTCTCATCAAAATAGAAGGGGTCGAAGAGTCCTTATCCTATCCTTGCCTAAAAGTTTTAAGTCAACTCTTAAAGGAGATCGGAGGAGGGTTCTTATCCTGTCTCCTTCAAAATTTTGATAAACATTAAGTAGGGATCTAAGAGAGTTCTTATCCGCCTCAACTCAAAACATTAACGAATAACTCTAAAGGAGATCGGAGGAGGGTTCTTATCCGGTCTCCTCTCAAAATTTTAATAAATAACTTAAAAGAGATCGGAGGAGGATTCTTATCCTGTCTCCCTTCAAAATTTTAATAAACATTAAATAAGGATCTGAGGAGAGTTCTTATCCGGCCTCCACCTCAAATTTTAATAAACATCCGAAAGAGATCGGAGGAGAGTTCTTATCCTGTCTCATCCTCAAAACTTTAAATAAATAACTTAAAAGAGACCGGAGGAGGGTTCTTATCCGGTCTCCTCAAAATTTTAATGAACAACTTAAAAAGATCTGAGGAGAGTTCTTATCCGATTCTCACACCTGCTCACTAAGGTTGTCTCATTTACTTATGTATCTGAGTGATCCAAATTTAGTGAAAAATCAAACATTCCTTCTACCAAGAGGATTAACATTGCCGCCTAAGCCCTTCTAACTAATTTGTAAAGGACGCAGAATTAAATCTACTTACCCTTATTAAGGGACGAGGTGGGGTGCCTAACACCTTCCCCACCCGCTACGGACCCAACTTAGAATCTCTGCTTTAAAGTGGTTTCATTTTTAATTTAACTTCTCAAATGGTTTTCTTTAGTTTCCTCAAAACTAAGGTGGCGACTCTCACTCTTTCCCACTTCGTGAGTGATCGTCCAAGCACCGCAAAAATCCCATTGCATGACTTAGCGACTCCACTGGGGACTTGTCTAGGGACTCAACCCCAGTCTAGAGGCCCAAAAGTAGGCTTAATTTTTGTCCGATCAAATTATATTTAGAGGGGCTCACTCGGCGATGTCTCATATGCTAATTATTATTGCTACTAACTATTTTGTTTTGACTGTTCTATCTCTTACAAAGGTTCTTCATTTCAAAAAGAAAAAGGAAAAAATGGAAAATAAAATCCCCCTGAATTGGGAAGAGGTAAAGGTGTCCCTTCACACACTGAACACTCACACAATGTCCTCACACACTATGGTCCTAACCCGGGCTTTCTTACCCTTTTAGGAAAGTAGGAGGGAGTCATGTAGCGGTACCCGTGGGTTTTACCCCGTTAGTATCCGTGAAGGCTTCTGCTCAAATTGAAACTCGTTCTATTTACCGTGATACCCGTGGAACTTTCCCGACAGTATCATGGGGTAGAATGGGGCTCACTACATGAGGGGCAATTTGGGAACTCGTGGCTATTAGAAAATTAGATCCCGAGCTAAACCGTCACGATAGCCGAAAGCCGTAGTAAATCGCCTCATAAGATAGAACTATCCAGATAGGTAGCGCTACTCCTGTTAGAGTCTCCTACTATAGGACAAAAGGGCATACTTACTCTTACCCTATTCTCGCTTTAATTTCCTTTTGTTTATTTTTTCAGTGGTAATTTTGAATCCTACTAAAACGCCTACACATTTTCCTACTTTGATAAATGTGTACGTGTTACTCACAACAAGATGATTCAAAATTACCCTAATTTGTCTTACTAACAAATTCTCCCGCAGGCGTTACCAAACCGAGGGTCTGTAAAAGGATAGGCATCGTTTTTTTATCATGGTATCCTCGAGTCAGTCGGCAGAAAAGGCTCAGAATGCTAGACTTTGGTCCGACCGCTTCATAGTCCTGCACTTCGCAAAATGATGCTTCCGAGGCACCCGTTAGCTCGCTACCTTCGCTAGATCCGACAAAATAGAGGTCAAAATGAACAACCTCGAGGGTATGTCTAATAGGTGGAGGTTGCTTCCCACTGTGTCAAGGTACGCTTTGAAGAGAAGTACGAAGGATTGCGACCTTAATGCAAGTCAAGGTCCAAATCCTCGCATTAAAAGCCATGTTGACGCTTGGAATCCTGGCACGGAGTGTTCTCTTCAATGACATTGATACGGCCCCCGCTATGGAGGAATATCGTGCATTGTCCGGGATCCCATACTCATTGCGTAATCGGATCTACTTACACCTCGAGCATAGGCGCACCGAAACGGTTGGCACATATGTTGGGTTCTCCCCGTAAGAAGTGAAGTCCAGAAACAACCAAAGGGAACACGTATGGATGGTATTGACGTACCTTGAGAAGCGGTTAGATCATCACCTCCAAGAGAAACGATGGGATCAAGCTCCGTAGCACTCGCCTTGGGAATCTATGGTCCGATCCTGCTCCTGGGCCATTGGGGATCATCACTAGCAAGGCAAGAGAGGTATTTTGGACAAGAGAAAGGCAGGATCAATCCGATACCGCAATCCTTGCCGAAACCTTGTTAACCCTAACTTACATCGCATAACAAGGGAAAGGGTCCATTAAGTGTTGCTCTCGCTATTATACCTGCGGACTATCACCACATGTGTCCCGAGGAGACAAAAGGATTGACTTGGTACCTTGACCAGCCTCCCATTGAGAAGATGACCCGTAGTGATCACCAAGAATGAAAACAAAGCATGGAACGGATTCTCGAAGTTTCAATAGCCATGATTATCGTTGAGGAAGTCGTGGACGCCAAGCCAACCTCGCCTTGATTGGTACAGAGGTATTCATCGGTGTCCCTAATTGGAATAACCGGTATACAAGTTACACTCCAAAGACCGTAATGAGGCAGTTTGGCTCAACACAGTCCATGTTCAACATTAAAGAATACCACCAATGTCACTTCTACCCTGAGCTCAAGGAAGAAGAAGGTTTGAAAATGGCTCGCAAGTCCTGGGAAAACATCACTCTAATGGAGAGATCACCCAAAGGCTCGAGTGCCCTGACGATTACCTTAAATGGAGAGCCGATAGGGACCAAGAACGCCTACCATAGAATTCAAGGACGACAACCCTCGCCAAGACGCCCTATTAGAGGAAGCTAATAATCGCCTGGTTGACTCGCTACAAAAGGCAAATACCGAAAACTCACAGCTGCAAGAACGAATGACACAATTGGAGGACCAACAGCAGAAACTTAAGAGAAGGGTAAGAAAGCTCAAGGAAGAGGCAAGGGCCGAAAGGATAGGGTTCGAAGAGCAAGAGGTACAGTGGGAAAAAGAAAGAAACACTCTCCAAGCTGAGGTCAAAGAAATGAAAGGGCGTAATAGCAAGCTTCAGAAAGGATGAAGTACCAAGAGGTACTCGTGAAGAGTATAAACAGGAAAACAAGAAGAAGAAGCTTGAATTAAAAGAACAGCACTCTCATCAACGACATCTTGAAAGAGTGTGCTAAAGAAAGGAAAGAGAAAGAGAAACAAGCTGCCCTCTATCAAGGACTGAAAGAAAATGTGGACCAGTTGGAGAAGATGATAGCACAGGGAAAAAAGGAACTATTACCTGAATCCGAGTATGCTCTGAAAGTGTTCGACCCCGCCAAGCAAGAAGAAAGGTTATATGAGTATCTCAGAAAATGTCATCTTATTATAAAGAATCTTCCAGAGCCTAGGCCAATGTAAAAGATACGATGTACAAATTTAATGAAGCGATTTTTGGACCATTGTTTAGCAAAATTTGTGAATGAATAGTATGACTTCCGTAGGAACTTCCTCGCTAGGGTTATGTGAAAAATTGAAATGCGCTATATGGGCAAGTATCATAAATGCGCATTCAATCTCGTCATTCACGGTCAGACTATCGAATGATGCCATGATAAAGCTGAGGCAATTATCCTTTTTACAGATTTCGACTTGGCTCTCAAATGCCATCAGATCCTTCGGCCCGCATCAGACTTTTAGTTTTTCGCAAAAATTCAAATTTTATTTAAAATTTTCTTTTACCCTCACAGAAATCAATATTGATTCAAACAAGGCAAGTCCGACCAAACACACGCTCAACCTAAGCGAGTGTACTTAACAAGATCTCGAACAAGGAAGATAATGGAAAATCAGAGCAAGTACGTAACCTACAAAGGTGTCTCCGAGTTGAAAGATCACTTTTCAAATTATGAGACTAATGAAGGAAATGTCTCGTAACAAACCTACTTGTAACCTAGCCCACCATTACCTCCTCCGCCTCCTACAACAAATGATCCTCAAGAAGCTTCAACCTCTTTTACCTTTCGCCTCCCATTCCGACCGACAATCATCACAATCCGTGACCATAAATAATGACCCACCTTTTTCCTATTACCCTGCCTCAAATGCCGAGCCTCACCATTCAATCCCGATCCTCCAGCTTTACTCCACCCTCGCCTCCTGCTGGAGGAGTGTATCATGCGGTGGAAGGAGAACATAGGGCGAGAGAAAACGAGAAACTATCTGCCCTAGAAGAAAGATTGAGAGCAATAGAAGGGTTGAACATGTATGGCTCAGTCGATGTGTCGTCACTGAGATTGGTGCCAGATGTGGTGGTACCACCCAAATTCAAGGTTCCGGATTTCGACAAATACAGCGGAAACTCAGATCCTCAGATCCACTGCAACCTACATTGCCAAAATGTCTGCTTTAACAGAAGACGATAGACTTCTCATTCACTTCTTTCACGAGAGCCTCTCCGGAGCAGCTCTGAGATGGTGCATACAATTGGACAGGAGCAAGCTGCACTCCTGGAAGGATTTAGCCGATACCTTTCTAAAGCAGTATAAATTCAATTGTGATGCGGCACCCACAAGGAGGGATCTCCAGAACCTGGTGCAGAAAGACCGGGAAAGTTTCAAGCAGTATGCCCAACGATGGAGGGAGAAGGTCGCAAGTATATCCTCCTGGATCGACAATGAACTTTGCTCCCTATTCATCGAAACATTGAAGGCTCCCTACTTCAACCTAATGATTGGCAATACCTCCAATAGCTTCTCAGATATCATCCAAGCCGGTGAGAGAATTGAAGCTAATCTGAGAATAGGAAGACTACAGGAGTTGGCTGAAAACCCTGTGAAGAAGCCCGCCAATTTTGGCAAGAAGAAGGAAAGACATGTACACTCTGACACCCGTACAAATAATTACCCCCAATTTCCCCAAAATAACTACCGACCATATCCTCCCTCTCAGGGCCCAACTATCGCGAACATCCCACCCCCTTTCCCTAATTATTCACAACCACGCCCACAATCCGCCCCACCTGTAAATTTCCAACCAAGACCACCTCCTCCTCCAGCTCAACCACGGCCACCACAAAATAACCCAAGACCTCCAAGGAATCCTGATCCACCCCTTCCCCTCTCGCTGAAATATACCGATATCTTGTCAGATAAACCAAATCGCACTCCCTTTAGACCCAATCCGCCGCCATATCCTGTGTGGTATGATGCCACACTGCTGTGAGTATCATGGAGGAGCACAAGGGCATTCAATCGACAATCGCGGGCACTCAGAGGGAGAGTGCACGCTCTAATCCGGAACGGGTGGTTGAAGATTGAGGGGAATGGTTCCCTCCCCAATGTCACCTCAAATCCACTGCCCAACCATAATGCGGGTAATGGTGTAAATATGATTGAATCTAAGGGAGAGGGATCAACACCAGAAGTGGATGAGCTGGTTCCATACTTTGAGGAGATTTTTGCTATAGCAATGAGGGAAGGTTACCTTTCCCCTCAGGTAGCAGGAGCTGAGGAGGATACGGGGTGTCCTTATCACGGAGGGGCAGCTGACCACGAGCTGCGAGATTGTGAGGGGTTCAGGCAAGAGGTCCGGAACTTATTGTCTTTTAAGGTTCTGAGATGTCAGAAGAGGTCAAAGACGGAAGGGGAAGTGAACACCACAAGATACATGTAATACCTCTACCTCCAAACCTAATCACCTTCTCACCCCTGGTAGCCTCACCGCCAGAATCTGTTATCCGAACTCCACCTCGCTCCCATCACCAACACTCATGCTGTCCCCTTGGAACTACAATTTCCAAGTTTTTACTCGTGGAGCGCTACAAAGACATCCGCTCCTAGCTCGCCTCGCCTCCGGCACCACCAAAACCATGTTTTGCTCCTCACGAGCATTTCAGATGACTTATGATGGACCTACCAGAACATCACTCCCCAAACCAGTTCGCCCGTTATTGCAACAAGATCCTCTCCACCTGATCAAGAAGTCGAGTTTATAACTCGAAGTGGAAGGTGTTTCGGGAACGTAGAAAGAGAGAAGAGGACAGGGATAGTAAAGATGGGAGAGTCATCAAGAAACACTGAAGATGAGGTTGTGAACGCAGGGAAGCAGAGCTCGTTGAGCATAGAGAAGATGAAGAATCGTTGCTCCAAATAATGAAGCAGAGCGAGTATGACGTGGTGGAACAGCTTGAGAAAGACACCCGCCGATTTCAAGTTATCGCTGATTTTGAGTTCGAAGTGCACCGACAAGCCTTACAGAGAATCCTCGATCAGGCCTTTGTCAACCCCGACATTACTCCGGCGCTTTGAGAAGTTAGTGGACAAATCCAGCATCCACTGTAGCCTTTTCTCAAGAGGAGGTAGACCTCGCAGCTTAGGGCATAATAAAGCTCGCATGTAACGGTGAAATGTAAAGGTCAGATAGTGGCCAAGGTCCTCATCGATAACGGATCACCTCAATGTATCGCCTAGCGCTACCTTGGCTAGATTGCCGCTGACCAATCGCATATACGCCAAAGTGCTATGGTGGTGAGAGCTTTTGACGGAACAAGGAGAGAGGTGCTGGGGGACATTGACTTGCCAATCCAGGTCGGTGCATGTACTTTCAATATCACGTTTCAAGTGATGAACATTGAGCCAGCCTACACCATGCTGTTAGGGAGGCCTTGGATCCATTCTGCGAATGCTGTTCCTACGACTTTGCACCAGAAGATCAAATACATTAAGGACGGCAAAATCATCACTGTGAGGAGCGAAGAGGCCATACTGGTCACTAAGCCGCAATCACTCCCTTATGTGGAAGCAGCCGAGGAGTCATTGGAAAGTTCTTTCCAGGCCCTTGAATTGCAAGATACTGGGAAGGAGGGGGCCATGGCTATGGTGGCCAAAGTAATGTCAAGAAGTGGGTATGAAGAGGGTAAAGGCCTAGGCGCCACATTACAAGGGATTGTCGAGCCTATACCGGCCATTCAGAAGATGGGCCGTTATGGTTTGGGGTATGAGGAGGATGCCTCGCGATGGGCGATTCTCGATGAGAAAAATGCTTCGGATCGTAGATTTGACCGTAAGATGGGAAAGGTGAAAGTAGTCCCGAGAATCACGGAAATCTTCACCAAACCGGCCATTCAACATCCGCAAGTACGTAAGAATCACCGATGATCCATCCATAGATGTCATCCAACCGGATTCCTTGTATGAGGCCCTAGTTTCGCCAATGGTCAAGAGCAGGAGCTTGACAACCGACAACGGAGGATATCCTCGCACTCAATCTCGAGTAAAGTACCTCTGGTTATCTACACTTGATCACTTTGTCCATGGTGACAAGTGTAATCAGAATGGACCTTTTCTTATGGCATTAACATTAATGAATTAATAGCGCATTTTTAATCCAATACTCTTTTCTTTCCTTTTAATTCCATCCTTATAACATGTTCTATTCTTTATTCCTTCAGACAATTCATCAATTAACACCTAATAATCCAATAGACTCAGAATCCTCCGTTAATTTTGAAATCCCCATAACTGCCATTACTTCAAGTGATTCTGAGGAAGACCTTACAGAGGAAAGCAATGAAAAAGATGAACCCTCCCTCGTGCCTTGTGAAGATGAAACGCGCACAATAAACTTAGGCTCGGAAGAAGTAAAAAGGGAACTTAAGGTAGTGGAGAGTGAGGAATTGGGAGATATGATCGGTCTGCTTAAGGAATTTCTCGACGTATTTTCATGGAGCTATGACGATATGGTCGGTTTGGACCCTCAGATAGTAACGCACAAAATCCCCTTGATCCCAGGAACGATCCCGGTGAAGCAGAAACTGAGGAGAATGAATCCCGATACACTGCTCAAGGTTCGGGATGAAGTCAAGAAACAGTATGACGCCGGGTTCTTAGAAGTGGTCAAATACCCCCAATGGGTGGCTAACGTCGTCCCGGTAATGAAGAAAGACGGGAGAGTCAGGGTGTGCGTTGACTACCGGGATCTTAATAAAGCTAGTTTGAAAGACGATTTCCCTCTCCCCCACATTGATGTGCTAGTTGACAATGCCGCGGGTTTGGGCAGATGTTCGTGTATTGATGGGGCATCAGGGTACAATCAGATTCCGATGGACAAGGAAGACAAGGATAAAACTGCTTTTATCACCCAATGGGGGGTATTCTGCTATCGGGTCATGCCATTCGGGTTGAAGAATGCCGGGGCCACTTACCAGCGCGCAATGGTCACATTATTCCACGATATGATGCATAAAGAAGTGGAGGTGTATGTTGATGATATGATCATCAAATCCCGGGGAGAGGAGAGCCACGTTCAGGTGATAAGGAGGGTGTTTGAAAGGCTCAGGAATACCAGCTTGAAGTCGAACTCGCTAAGTGCATATTCGAGCTAGATCGGGAAAATTGTTGGGATTCATAGTAGCGAAAAGGGATAGAAGTGGACCTGCATAAAGTTCGAGCTATTCAAGAAATGCCGCCCCAAAAACAGAAAGGGAGGTGCGCAGCTCGGGAAAGTTGAACTACATTTCGAGGTTTATTTCTAATCTCACCGCCAAAGCCGAGCCTATTTTCGACATTACTAAGAACAACCCTACCCAATGGGATTCGGATTGTCAAAAGGCTTTCGAGACAATCAAGCAAGATTTGTCAAATCCACCAAAGATTGGTCCCACCGTGGCAGAAGGCCTTTAATCCTGCACTGGCACCAACAAATTCTATGGGGTGTGTTTTGGGGCAAGCATGATAATTCCGCCTAAAAGAGAGGGCCATTTATTACCCGAGCAAGAAGTTCAATGATTGTGAGTCAAGGTACTCCTTCTTAGAAAAGACTTGTCAAGTTAGCATGGACAAGAAATCGCCTCAAGCATTATATGTTGAATCACAAGACATGGCTTATCTCCAGGATGGATCCTATCAAATATGTATTTGAAAGCCCATTCGTGCCGTGAAGGATAGCCAAGTGGCAGGTTATACTCTCCCAATACGACATAGTCTACATGACCCGAAAAGCGGTGAAAGGTAGCGTGATTGTCGACTCCTAGCGTAAAAACCCTATCCAGATTATGAAGCTCAATTTCGAGTTCTCGATGAACATATTAATGAGGTCGATCGCAAAGAAGACGAGACAACCGATGTATGGGAAATGTATTTTGATGGAGCAACAATTTATCAGAAATGGAATCGAGTCGCATTAGTATCCTGACGGAAAACATTTCCGATAGTCGCTAAATTGGGGTTTGACTGTACCAACAATGTCGCAGAGTATGAAGCTTGTGTAATGGGTCTACATGCCGCTATAGAGATGAAAATCAGAAAGTTGGAGGTGTACGGAGACTCGGCTCTAATAATCTATCAAGTCAAGGGAGAATGGCAAACTAAGGATCCCAAGTTGATCCCATATCAGAAGTACTTACTGGAGTTGATCAAGAAATTCGAAGAAATCTCTTTCACTCACCTGAGTAGAGACAAGAATCAATTTGCTGATGCCTTAGCTACTCTAGCTGTTATGGCTCAAATCGAAGAAGGGCAGACGTTTCAGACGTTGAAGATTAAGGTAAGGGATGAGCCAGCCTATTGCTTCATGATTGAAGAAGAGCCCGACGGAAAGCCTTGGTATCATGACATCCCGATCCATCAGAGAACTGCAGAATTCCCTTCAGGGGCAAGCAAAAATGAAAAGAAGATGATTCGGAGGTTAGCATTAGGGTACTTTCCCAGTGGAGAAACCCTATACAAGAGGAGCCCCAACGGAGAATTGTTGAGATGCGTAGATGCAAAAGAAGCAACGAGAATCCTCTTTGAAACTCATGAGGGAAATTGTGCCACTCACGCCAACGGTCACATGATGGCGAAGCAAATCATGCGACGTGGATATTTTTGGACCACAATGGAAAAGGATTGCATCGAGTATTTCCGGAAGTGCCACAAGTGTCAGATTTACGCAGATCCGATAAATGTACCACCTCACAAGTCGCTCAATCTGCCTCACCGTGGCCTTTTGCAATGTGGGGCATAGATGTGATTGGTCCCATCAATCCCAAGGCATCCAATGGGCACAGATTCATCCTTGTAGCCATCGACTATTTCTCCAAGTGGGTCGAGGCGACATCCTATGCTCACATCACGCAGAACACGTTTCTCAAATTCTTCAGAAGCAATATCATCTGCCGGCATGGTCTCCCGAATGAAATTGTCACTGATAATGCCAAGAACTTGAATGGTCCGAAGATTCAGGAATTATGTGATCAATACAAAATCCGACACCTCAATTCCTCCCCATACCGTCCCCAGATGAATGGAGCGGTGGAAGCTGCAAACAAAAACCTCAAGAGAATAATCCGAAAAATGACGGTCACATATAGGGATTGGCATGATATGCTTCCCTACGCTCTTCACGCATACCGGACTTCCGTAAGAACCTCGACCGGGGCAACTCCATACTCACTTGTCTACGGATGGAAGTCAGATTGCCTATTGAGGTTGAAATCCCGTCCCTAAGGATTTTGAAGGAATCAGGGATCGATGAGTCAGAATGGATCCAGTCAAGGTTGGATCAGTTGAATTTGCTGGATGAGAAAAGGTTAACAGCAGCATGTCACGGACAATTATACCAGAGAAGAATGGCCAGGGCATTTGATAAAAATGTACGCACACGTGAATTCCAACCCGGGGACCTAGTATCAAGAAAGTGTCGAACCAAAACGACTTCGGGCAAGTGGTCACCAACCTATGAGGGACCCTATGTGGTTAAAAAGACATTTTCCGGAGGAGCCTTGATCTTGACCCACATAGACGGTGAAGAATTCCCGAGACCAGTCAATGCCGACACTGTCAAGAGATACTATGCATAAAAGGGGAAAGGGTGAAAACCCGAAAGGGCATCCAAAAAAAAAAAAAAAAAAAAAAAAAACTTCTTGGGGTGAAAACCCAAAAGGGCGTCCCAAGAACCAAAGTGGAGAAATAAGGAAGAGGGTATGAAACCACGGATGGAGAGGAAACTGTCGCGACATGAAGCTTCAGAGAACTTGAAATAATGGCAGTTAAAAGACTTCAAAACTAACCATAAGGAATATGTGAGATCTATCTTTGTACCTTTTCCTCTCCTTTGAAAGTCTATTCTTTCTAATAAAGTTATACTTCACTCCTTCTGTTGTTATTTTCCCCATGCTATCCTTTCTCTTTGTTTAATGCGCTATTAATTAGTTAAAATTTTTGCCATAAGATTTGAATTTGAAAATTGATAACCTCACGTACTTTATTATGAGATTTGCAGGAAATAGCCTTCAAAAAAAAAAAAAAAAAAAAAAACTTCTAGAGGTGAAAACCCGAAAGGGCGCTTCTGGTCGAATGGACGAAGAGAAAGTGAAAACCTGCAAGGGCGCTCTCCGTAGAGTAAGAAGAAAGTCGGGAATGAAAAAGGGGTATCCGAAAGAATGAGATCATAGGTCAGGTCTTGCAAATCATCCGCCTTCGTTATCTTGTTAAGTACACTTCTTCAGGGAAAGAACTTCATGTGTCAGGGTTAGACTCGCCTTGTAAGTTGATTTTGATTTCCTGCAATTTAAATTTCTGTCATCGACCTCTGGTTCCTTGATCCAAGTTGATTTTAATTTCCTGCAATTTAAATTTCTGCTATCAACCTCTGGATCCTTGATCCAAGTTGATTTTAATTTCCTGCAATTTAAATTTCTGCTATCAACCTCTGGATCCTTGATCTAAGTTGATTTTAATTTCATGCAATTTACATTTCTGTTATCGACCTCTGGATCCTTGATCTAAGTTGATTTTAATTTCATGCAATTTACATTTCTGTTATCGACCTCTGGATCCTTGATCCAAGTTGATTTTAATTTCATGCAATTCCACCATCAACCTCTGGTTCCTTGATCCAAATTGATTTTAATTTCATGCAATTTACATTTCATTATCGACCTGGATCCTTGATCCAAGTTGATTTTAATTTCATGCAATTCCACCATCAACCTCTGGTTCCTTGATCCAAGTTGATTTTAATTTCATGCAATTTACATTTCTGTTATCGACCTCTGGATCCTTGATCCAAGTTGATTTTTAATTTCATGCAATTCCACCATCAACCTCTGGTTCCTTGATCTAAGTTGATTTTAATTTCATGCAATTTACATTTCTGTTATCGAACTCTGGATCCTTGATCCAAGTTGATTTTAATTTCATGCAATTCCACCATCAACCTCTGGTTCCTTGATCCAAGTTGATTTTAATTTCATGCAATTTACATTTCTGCTATCAACCTCTGGTTCCTTGATCCAAGTTGATTTTAATTTCATGCAATTTACATTCCTGTTATCAACCTCTGGTTTCTAGATCCAAGTTGATTTTAATTCTCTAGGTCATTAATTTAGGTGTGCTTTAGTTCCCTAATTTCAAATACCTAATCGACAAAAATATGAGTCGAATCTTTACATAATTCCTATACGGAAATTTTTCCTTTAATTGAAATTATGTAAAGAGGGGCAAATTGTCGACACCATATTTTGGCCGATCCTAGAATCAATAAAAATCTTTTTTGAACAACTAATCACGTTTCCAAATCCCTCTTTGAAAGGCGGTCACAATTCCGATCTCTCTTCACAGAGAATTTAATCAATGCTAAGTCCTCACATTCATTAAAGCCTCGCCGATCTCTCAAAATCATTTTACCGACCTCTCAAACCCGATGTCGGATTTCCAGACTGCCAAGAATATTCCTGATCTCTGTTGATGAATAAAATGAACGGGCACTAGATCTTTTCCTACCAGTTTTATTGCCGACCTCCCTTCCGAAAGTTTAAGAGCTAAAGTTTTGGTTCGATTCCGATCTTAAGTGTTCGAGTTAAATTCTCGGTCAAGTTCTGTTCAGCATTTCTTCCCTACCGATCTCATGTTCAAAGTGCTTTCCGATCTCTCATACTTAGATTAATAATCACATTTAGTTTTTGTTTTGCTGTGCTCATACAATCAAATACTCGCATAAATAATGGTTTAAAATTTTCCGATCACAATCATTCATTGAACAAAAGGCATTTCATTTCATGTCATAATTTGTACAGTTATTCGCCGGGATCACCCCACTGATCTACATTTGGATCACTCCTCTCTCCCTCTCACCCTGGGCTTCATCCTCACTGTCTTCATCATTGTCCTCGTGGAGCCACATCGCCATCCAAGAAAAGTCTTCTTCCGGGTAACGCTCCGGAGTGCGGCCAAGAGATCCTTGTGAGCCTTCACATAGGCCTCGGCTATTCCCGTCACCATCTCCTCATCCCTCTCCTTAAGCTCCTTGTCTTTCTCCTTAAGCTCCTTATCCTTCGCCTCAAGTTCCTCTATAAGTTGAGCGACCTGAGCGGCTTCGTTGGCGTGAAGCACCTGGACTTCCTTAAGAGCACGGTCCCTCTCATCCAAAGCACGATTCTGTTCGGCCAACCGGTCTTCATGGAGCTTTGCCCGTCCCTCGACTTGAGATATATAATCCCGAGCGGATGAGAGTTGGGATCGGAGAGAATCCACCTCCTGATTTTTCTTCCCGATCTCCTTACCCAGGCGCTGAATCCTTTCCCGGATCATGGTCTGGTTCACTGACACTCCACGTTTAAGCTCATGGTCCGAGTCAATATGTCGTCGAGACCATTCTGAGATAGCCTGTCCCGATCCTCCGGAAAGAAGATGGTAGACCCCAGGACTTTGGCGAAATCAGAGTTCTCCTTGACGGTCCGATTATTCCTCAAGCAGTCGATCAGTATTTGAGCACCCCGAGAAGAGGTCCTCCCAGAAGCTTGAGAAGGCCCCCCTTCCCTGCTTGGAACAACTGCAAGAGTCGGAGGCTGCTCCTCCGATCTAGGAGGAGATCGGGTAGCTTCAGTGGTCGGCGGACCCGAAGGTTGGGGAGGATCACTTTGTATCTCCCCAGGTTCGTGACCGGGCGTTTGGAGTCGTTCCGAACGCTTTATCTCCTTTATCTTCCGGGAGATCTCTCTCTCCTTCTTCCGTTTCCTTGAACCCTCACCACCCGCCATACCTGCACAAAGAAAAGGTTAGTGAGATCGCTAAGGTCCTGAGATCTGAGGTATAGAAAATACCGATGCCGAGGTTAGAGAGCGGAAGCTCGCGGTCTTGGCCAGTGAGCAGTTGAACAGTCCAATGGTGCAGCTCGGCAGTCACCGAATCCAAACAAGAATACTTTTTAGTGGCAGCCTCACTCTTCAGATCCATCACTATCAAACTTTCCTCTTCGCTCAGGGTAATATGGTTCGGAAGCAAGGGTCCCTGGTACCACCAGTGCGGGAAGTCCTCAAAGCGGCTCGGATCTTTGCTCCTCACAATGAAGAAACGATTCTTCCGGTTCTTAAGAGACGAGGCGGATCGGAAAAGAGCCCGCAATTAGGAAACCGCTGAAAGAACCAATGGTCATCGTCCTTTCGATGAGTTAGCCGGCAGACTTGGCGAACACTTTAGTCAGAGTCGATTCCCTTAGCTCGGCATAGACCTCGGAAAGCAACCAAGATCCGCCACGAGTTGGGGTGGATTTGAACAATGGATATTCGGTGAAATTTTAGGACCTCCTTATAGAAATCGGCTAGAGGGAACCTCAGACCGGCCTTTAACTGTTCTTCGTACACCATGACCATGTCATCCTCTTCAAAAGAATGATCGACACGAAGATCGCCATGGCACTTGATCAGCTCATATGAATCAGGACAAATGTTGTATTCTTGAACAAACGATTGCAGATCGGATTCCCGAAGAACCGATGGAAGCTCGTCTATAGGAAGGGTCTCTCTCCTTGAAGAAGGGCGCGTACGCGCCTTAATGGTACGACCCGACACAGGCGAGAGACCCTAAGGGGTCCAGTTGCGCGCTTGGTCGATCGCCTCTTCTTCATCAGATGATGACCAAGAGAACTCAATGGAAGGAGGGCTCGCTGCTCTCTGACCTTCGGCACCGCTCATTTTCAAAAGAAACAAAGAACTTAAACAAAAAAGAAGATCAAAGTCCTTACCAGAGTCTAATCGGCGTCGGAGAAACTGGAGAAAATGAGAGAACTTCGAAGCTATGAGCAGGAGACTGAAAATGAAATGAGAGAACAACTGGCTAACCCTCCCCTATTTATACTAGTCCGAGCATTTAATGCTCGCGAGGTTCTAGGCGGCGCATCGATTGGTGAGACTCGACAGCTGTTCTGACACTTCTCTCAAATATCCGAATGTTCAGAGATCGGTTAATTGGAGATCGGCATAATAAGTTAAATATTTTGAATAAAGGATCAGTCAAGTGTCATTCAAGTAAAGAACCAGATCGGATAACCACCTTAGAGATCGGAAAATAATCAATGCAAAAATAATAAGATGATAACTGCAAAATAAAGTCTTTATTTGCAAAAAGATCGGATTACATCATTTGGGCGATCTCTAGGGATCGGATTACAATAAAGGACTGACTACATCATTTGGGTGATCTCTAGAGATTTGATTACATTGACAGACTACATCATTTTGGCGATCTCTAAGGATCGGAATACATTGGAGATCTGAGTATATCAAAAGGCCGATCTAAGGATCGGTTTACAACTGATCCCAAGGATACTCCCAGGAGATCCATGGATCAGTTTATAACTAATTCCAAGGATACTCCCAGGTGTTCCAAGGATCAGTTTATAACTGATCCCAAGGATATTGCCGACCGGATGCTTCATCCGCTGTCGGAACACCCAATGTGGATCAGAATCGCTGTCGGAACACTCAATGTGATGAGAAGCCGAATGAACTCAGTTGAGCAGCTCGAGATCGGTACAACCGAAGCCCGCAATACGGATCGGTCAAATCCAGTTCTCTCACCATCGTCAATTAGGACCATCCAATCACCGGGATCGTAAATTTTCAGTCGAGGAAAAGGGAATTCCATCGGAAGAGGATCAAAACCACAGTTGTAGCCGGAACTTTCCCCGGAACAGCTAGAACCAAGAAACAAGGAGAAAGAGAGTTTAATCGAATTAAGGTAATGCCACTATCTACGGGGGTATTTATAGGGGTAAATGGGCATTTAATGTCGGCGGAAAACGGCGGACGCTTGAAAATCGAGATGTAATTAATGCTTGGACCGAATCCAGGTCGATCAAGGATAAAAGGGATCGGAGATAGGAGATCGCATGAGAGATCGGAATAGGAGCTAGGGGAGGATCGGAAGACAAAAAGAATAAGACAAATTCCAATAACCGTCGCCGAGAATCGAGCGAGGTAGTTAAAGCGTGTGACGAGATCTCCACCGCACGCCTAAGAATCGCCCGCAATCTTGTGAGTGCCGTGTATGTCATGTGATCCTGTACATCCCAATCTCCACCGTTGATCTCACTTGTAAGGATGAATCCGGAGCCCTTGGATCAAAAGAGAAGATGATAATACCAGCGTTTTTCACTCTCAGCCCTCAGATCGTTCCGGACAAGAGGATTCAAGACCGTCGGATTAAAAGAGGAAAAGGACAAATACTTTGAGAAGTGATCTCAGCCATTCGTTTTGATTCTCTTTAATTCCTGAACATCCGATCATGTACTTCAAAATCCTGACCCTCCATCTCCCTCAAAATGAATCTTGACCCTTCATGGGGAGCACCCGATTCCTATAAATACCTGCATGAAAAACTGTTCAGGGGGGACACAAAAAATATAGGCAAGAGGACGCGATTAACGTGGAGGAACTCAAACTTCATTCGGTTTGTTACTCTGCTGTTTTGTAGTGATTAAAAATACTTTTGAAACTAGTTTTCAGGAGTGTTTTCTTGAAAAAGATTTTGAATATTGGAACTCTACATTTCCAGTTTGTTCATTATCTGGTCATACTCTCATCATCTCTGCTTTCCTTTCCGCTGTTCAAGCTCAACTTCCTTTCACCTGGTTCTTACCTGGTTACCTTTTAGCTAAAGCATCTCTCGGTTTCACGACAGACATCAACTCTCAGGCTGATCAATCCGCCATCTTCATCACTGTTTACCACTTCACAGTTATTTCAATATATTTGGCTCCTCACAGGTAAGAGTTCACACTACTGTTTACGTTTGTTTCCTGCACTTCCTTTGTTCTTCATACATCTGCAACTTTCTTCAAGGGTATTTTGTACAAGAGAACCCAAGAGAAAATATTGTTATAAGAGTTCATGTTACTGTTTTATTAAGCGTCTACGTTTATTTCCCGCATTTTACTTGTTCTTCTTACATCTAGACCATTTCTGCACAAGCAATCCCAAAGAAAGTCACTCTCAAATCATTTTTTTTAGTGATCAGTTCATTTTATTGATCTCCGTAATTTCTGAAAACCAGTTTTTTTTTTTTAACTCTTTGTAGTATGTAAATGGTTGGGTAAACGTAGGTAGCTGCAACTTAGAGGTCTCCTTTAAAAAGAGGACCTGAATAACACGTCAGGAAGATAGCCGAACTATTAGGCCGACGTAAATGACAATTCGACAAAGATGTCATGAAATGGAATAAGACCAAAGTAAACGAAGCAGTGGATCGGTCATTAATAGATATTGGTAAAATGACTACATGAAAAGGTCGATGAATCAAGTCTAGTGTTCCTGCTCAGCCACAGGATATCCATAAACCTTATCCCCGGCATTTTTGAAGGTCAGAATTCTTAGTTTTAGGTTCTTAAGACCCGTAGCTGTGGTTAAATTTTTAAAGGTCGGAAAAGTCTTTGTCCGAGTCTCATCAAAATAGAAGGGGTCAGAAGAGTCCTTATCCTATCCTTGCCTAAAAGTTTTAAGTCAACTCTTAAAGGAGATCGGAGGAGGGTTCTTATCCGGTCTCCCTTCAAAATTTTGATAAACATTAAGTAGGGATCGGAAGAGAGTTCTTATCCGGTCTCAACTCAAAACATTAACGAATAACTCTAAAGGAGATCGGAGGAGAGTTCTTATCCGGTCTCCTCTCAAAATTTTAATAAATAACTTAAAAGAGATCGGAGGAGGATTCTTATCAGGTCTCCCTTCAAAATTTTAATAAACATTAAATAAGGATCGGAGGAGAGTTCTTATCCGGTCTCCACCTCAAATTTTAATAAACATCTGAAAGAGATCGGAGGAGAGTTCTTATCCGGTCTCATCCTCAAAACTTTAAATAAATAACTTAAAAGAGACCGGAGGAGGGTTCTTATCATGTCTCCAATCAAAATTTTAATGTAAAACTTAATTAGATCGGAGGAGAGTTCTTATCCGATTCTCACACCCGTTCACTAAGGTTGTCTCATTTACTTATGTATCTGAGTGATCCAAATTTAGTGAAAAATCAAACATTCCTTCTACCAAGAGGATTAACATTGCCGCCTAAGCCCTTCTAACTAATTTGTAAAGGACGCAGAATTAAATCTACTTACCCTTATTAAGGGACGAGGTGGGGTGCCTAACACCTTCCCCACCCGTTTACGGACCCCGAACTTAGAATCTCTGTTTTAAAGTGGTTTCATTTTTAATTTAACTTCTCAAATGGTTTTCTTTAGTTTCCCTCAAAACTAAGGTGGCGACTCCTCACTCTTTCCCACTTCGGTGAGTGATCGTCCGGGCGACCGCAAAATCCCATTGCGACACATGGCATAACACATAAGCTTGCCAAATGTTTTTTAATCATGTAAGATGATTAAAATCAAGATTAAATATAGGTTTGACACTTGGCACAATGTGATTGGGTCACTTAAACCTAGAGCTAATCAAAAGGTGACATGTGGCTAGGGTTTAATGTGTTAACCTAGCTATTTAAGTGTGGTTATGAAAAGAAAACATAACCAGCAGCCTCTCCTCTCATATGTCACGCCACTTTGAGCCTCTCCAGCTATTTCTCTTCATCTCTCATCAATTCAAAGAGATTAGCCATCAATCTCTTGAATTAAGAACGCTAGAAATTGTTTCTAGTGTCCTATTTACATCTCTAATCTCTTAAAAGGCAGAACTTGAATTTCTAATTAATAGAAAAGGCTTTAGAAGCTGTTCAAGGGCTGCCATAGGTGTTCTTGGTGTGGACAAGCTAGAGGGACAACATCTAGTGTCCTGAAGACGAATCTCAAAGGCGCAGACACGCTGCAGCACATCAAGAGGTTAGTGTAATCGTTCTTGATTTAATCTAGGGTTCTAAAATTAATCTGATTAATTTTAAAATCTTAAATGGCAAATACAGATCCAAAAACATATTAAAAGAGTTTTAATATGTTGTTTATCATTGAAATCAAATAGATAAAATAAATCTTGCATGGTGCATGTGACCCTAGGTGAAAATTTTTGAATTCAATGGTATAATCTTGTGTTTTTCACGCTTCCGTTCCTTCAAAAGAAAGGAAGGAAAAAGAGAGACAAGCTACTCTCTATCAGGAGTTGAAAGAGAATGTTGACCAGCTTGAGAGAATGATAGCACAGGGAAAACAAGAACTCCTACCTGAATCCGAATATGCTCTGAAAGCGTTTAACCCTGCCAGACAGGAAGAAAGGTTATATGAGTATCTCAGAAAATGTCATCTTATTATAAAGAACCTCCCTAAGCCTAGACTGATGTAAAAAATGCTGTGTATGAATTATTCAGTTAATAGAATGATTTTTGGGCCATTGTTTAGCAAAATTATGAATGAATAGTATAACTCCCATAGGAACCCCCTCGCTAGGGTTATGCGAAAATTGAATGTGCCATATGGACAGGTATCATAGATGCGCATTCAATCCGGTCATTCACAGTCAGACTATCGAACGATGCCATGATAAAATTGATGCAATTATCCTTCTGCAGATTTCATTTTGGCTCCCAAATGCCACTGTATCCTTTGTCCGAACCAGGGCCTTTAGTTTTTTTTACGAAATTCAAAATTCATTAAAAGCTTTTTTACTTCCCTACAGAAAATCAACATTGCTTCAAATAGAGCAAGTCTAACCAGACACGCAGTTCAACCTAGACGAGTGTACTTAACAAGATCACGAACAAGAAGGCTAATGGAAGACCAGGAACAAGTTCAGAACCTACAAGGGCAAGTGTCCGAGTTGAAAGATCAGGTCTCAGAACTTATGAGACTAATGAGGGAGATGTCCTAGAATAAACCTGCTTCAAAACCTAACTTACCACTACCTCCCCCACCACCTACAACAATTGATCCTCATCAGGCTTCAACCTCTATTACCTTTCAGTCACCTATCCCGGATCCGACAATCACTGTCAACCCGGCTACCATAAATAATGACCTACCTTTCTCCCATTACCCAGCCGTCTCAAATGCCTACCCATACCCTTTAATACTAATTCCTCCAGTTCACTCCACCCCTCATCTCCCAACTGGGGGGAGCATTTCATGCAGTAGGAGGAGAAAATAAGACTAGGGAAAATGAGAAGCTGTCTGCTCTAGAGGAGAGATTGAGAGCAATAGAGGGGCTAAACATGTATGGTTCAGTTGATGTGGCGTCACTGAGATTGGTGCCAGATGTGGTGGTGCCGCCCAAGTTCAAAATCCCGAACTTCGATAAGTACACTGGGAACTCAGACCCCCGCATTCACCTGGCAACCTACATTGCCAAAATGTCTGCCTTGACAGAAGATGATAGACTTCTCATCCATTTCTTTCACGAGAGTCTCTCCGGGGCAGCCCTGAGATGGTGCATACAGTTGGACAGGAGCAAACTGCGCTCCTGGAAGGATTTGGCTGATGCTTTCCTAAAGCAGTATAAATTTAACTACGATATAGCCCCCACGAGGAGAGACCTCCAAAACCTGGTGCAGAGAGACAGGGAAAGCTTCAAGGAATATGCCCAGAGATGGAGAGAAAAGGCTGCAGAAGTATATCCTCCGATGACCGACAATGAACTATGCTCCCTGTTCATCGAGACATTGAAGGCTCCTTATTTCAATCTGATGATTGGAAATACCTCCAACAGCTTCTCAGACATCATCCAAGCTGGTGAGAGAATAGAGGCCAACTTAAGGATGGGGCGACTGCAGGAGTTGGCTGAGAACCCTGCGAAAAAGACTGCCAGTTTTGGCAAGAAAAAGGAGGGTGATGTGCATTCCATCACCCGGCAAAACGATTACTCCCCGCTTCCTCAAAATAACTACCGGCCATATCTTCCCCCTCATGGCCAAACCATTGCAAACGTTCCACCCCCTTTCCCAAATTATCCTCATCCACGCCCACAGTATTCACCACCTACAAATTACCAGCCCAGACCACCTCCTCCTCCTGCTCAACCTAGACCACCCCAAAACAACCCGAGACCACCAAGAAACCCTGATCCACCTCTGCCCCTCCCACTCAACGAAATATACTGATACCTCATAGATATAAACTAGATAGTACCGGTTCCCCTTGACCCAATTCAACCACCATACCCCAGGTGGTATGATGCCACTGCCCGTTGTGAGTATCATGGAGGGGCACAAGGGCATTCAATTGACAACTGCGGGGCACTCAGAGGGAGAGTGCACGCTTTAATCAGGAATGGGTGGTTGAAGATTGAGGAAAATGGTTCCCTCCCCAATGTTACCTCAAACTCGTTGCCCAATCATAATACGGGCAATGGTGTAAATATGATAGAGTCAGATGGAGGGGGGTCAACACCAGAGGTAGACGAGCTGATTTCTCACTTTGAGGAAATTTTTAGAATGGCAGTAAGGGAAGGTTACCTCCACCCTCAAGCCCCAGAACCTGAGATTAAAATAGGATGCCCCTATCATGGAGGAGCAGCCGGCCATGAGCTGCAAAATTGTGAAGAATTTAAGCAAGAGGTTCAGAACTTATTGTCCTTCAAAGTTCTGAGATGCCAGGCAAGATCCAAAACGGAGGAAGGAGTAAATACAACCCGACTCGGCCAAAACGCCTCCACCTCTAAACACAGAATCACCTTCTCATCCCCAGTATCCTCACCTCCAGTGATAATCATTCGAATCTCGCCTTAGCTCCCCGTCACAAATGCCCATGCCATACCTTGGAATTATAACTTCCAAGTTTTCACCCAAGGAGCATCAAGCAGTACATCAGCTCCTAATCTTGCTTCACCTTCAGCACCTCCGAAACCGTGCTTCACTCCTCATGAGCATTTTAAGATGACTTATGCTGGACCTACCAGCAGTACTACTCCCCAACCTAATCCTCAGCCCGCCACTGCCACAAAATCTTCCCCGCTTGAATCAGAGGTTGAGTTTATAACCAGAAGTGGGAGATGTTACGGGTATGATGAAAAAGAAAGGAAGAGAGGGAAAGTAAAAATGGGAGAGTCACCGAAGAGTACAGAAGAGGAGGTTGAGAAAACAGAGGAAGTAGAACCTACCGGACCAAGAGAGGAAGAGGAGCTGTTGCTTCAAATAATGAAGCAAAGTGAGTATGATGTGGTGGAACAGTTGAGAAAGACACCTGCTCGAATTTCACTGTTATCCTTGATTTTGAGCTCTGAGGTGCACCGTCAAGCCTTGCAGAAAATCCTGGATCAGGCCTTTGTGAACCCCGACATCACACCGGGGCAGTTCAAGAAAATAGTGGGACAAATTCAGGCATCCAGTTTTGTCACCTTTTCTGAAGAAGAGATAGACCCTGCAGGCTTAACGCACACTAAAGCTCTGCATGTGACGGTAAAATGTAAAGGTTGTATAGTGGCCAAGGTCCTTATTGATAATGGATCGGTGCTCAATGTACTGCCTAGTACCACCTTGGCTAGGCTGCCGGTTGACCGATCGAATATACGTCAGAGTGCTATGGTGGTAAGAGCCTTTGACGGCACAAGGAGAGAAGTGCTGGGAGACATTGACTTACCCCTCCAAATTGGCGCATGCACCTTCAATGTCACATTCCAAGTAATGAACATTGAACCTGCCTATACTATGCTACTGGGGAGGCCTTGGATCCATTCAGCGAATGCCGTTCCTTCGACTTTGCACCAGAAGATAAAGTACATTATGGACGGCAAAATCATCACTGTGAGAGGGGAAGAAGCCATATTGGTCACCAAACCACAATCACTTCCTTATGTGGAAGCTGCTAAAGAGTCGTTGGAAAGCTCCTTCCAAGCCCTCGAATTACAAGAAACTATCTCAAAAAATGAAGGGGCTATGGCTATGGTAGCCAAGGTGATGTCGAGGAATGGGTATGAAGAGGGCAAAGGCCTAGGCGCAGCATTGCAAGGGATTGTCGAACCTATACCGGCTATCCAGAAGGTAGGCCATTGCGGTTTGGGTTATGAGGAGGACGCCCTCATGGATGGGCGATTCTAGATGAGAAATCAACTTCAGGATCAAAGATTTGATCAGAAAATCGGGAGAATGAAGGTAGTCCCAAGAATCACGGAAGTATTCACTAAACCGGTCATTGAAAATCCGGCAGAGGTTGAAGAATCACCCGATGAACCATCCATCGATGTCATCCACTTGGATTCCTTGTATGGGGCTTTGGTCTTGCCAATAGCTGTGGGGCAAGAACTGGACAACTGGACAGCAGAGGACATCCCTGTACTTAATTTCGAGTAAAGTACTTTTGGTTATCTACACTTGATCATTTTGTCCATGGTGGCAAGTGTAATATTGTAAATGGACCCTTTTCTTATGTCATAAATGTTAATGAATTAATAGCGCATTTTATATCCAATTCTCTTTCTTTCCTTTTGAATTCCAATTTTATAATGTATTCCATTTTCATTCATTCAGGACCATTCATCAATTAGCACCTAATAATTCAATAGACTCAGAAATTCCTCTGGTTAATTTTGAAATCCCCATAACTGCCATTACTTCAAATGATCCTGAGGTGGAACTCACAGAGGAAAGGGATGAAAGAGATGAACCTTCCCTAGTGCCTTGTGGAGATGAAATGCACACCATAAACTTAGGCACGGAAGAAGTAAAAAGGGAACTTAAAGTTGTGGAGAGTGAAGAATTAGAAGTTATGATCAGTTTGATCAAAGAATTCCTAGACGTGTTTTCCTGGAGCTATGATGATATGGTTGGTTTGGACCCTCATATAGTGACGCACAAAATTCCCCTAATTCCGGGGACAATCCTAGTAAAGCAGAAATTAAGAAAAATGAATCCTGACACACTGCTCAAAGTTAGGGATGAGGTCAAGAAACAGTATGATGCTGGGTTCCTGGAAGTGGTCAAATATCCCTAATGGATAGCTAACGTTGTCCCGATAATGAAGAAGGATGGGAGAGTTAGACAAATTTTAAAGAACGTAAAGTTAAGCATATTAAAGTTAGATATAAATAGATTTAAAATTATTTTTGAATTTATGATAAATTATGATATTGAAAAACTATGAAATTGTGTGTTTCAGTCGAAAAGAATACTGGGAGAGAACCCGAAGCATCGAGTCAAGGCCAAGAGGTGACTCGTATAAGGTTTGTGCACAACATAAACATTCTTTAAAATTCATTTTCAAAGTGCATGAAATGATTTGTGGTTTATTTATATTGCAAAATAATGATTGAAATGTACACTATGCTTTTGATTTAATTGTTGAAAATTTGATGATATGTGATTTAATTGTCAGTAAATGTTTGATAAATTGATAAGATAGTTTTGAAACCACAGTGTCATAACCATATATTTGAATGTCTCACTAGCATGACTAGTGGGAGAAATTAGTTTTGAATTTTGATTCCTTCTTTGGCTGAAGTGTTGAGGTGTGTGCCAGTAGAAGAAGAAATTTGAATGGGTACCCATAGATTGAGCTAACTAGCCTTGTGATTTCTCATAAGCCTCTGGCTATTGAGATGAATATTGTTTCGAATGGCATGATATAACTGTGTGTTTTTATGAAATTCTTTTTTAGACTTCCTAAATAAAATTGTTTGGAATAAAAATTTACAATTAATGTTTTGTATCTGTTTTTCATATTCAGTTCAATATTTGACTAAATGTGATTTGAATTATGCATAAATATTATTTTAGTA
The DNA here is from genome assembly GCF_030052815.1 of Hevea brasiliensis. NCBI lineage: Eukaryota > Viridiplantae > Streptophyta > Magnoliopsida > Malpighiales > Euphorbiaceae > Hevea > Hevea brasiliensis. The sequence goes on from NC_079501.1 coordinate 99,331,576, forward strand.
TGTTGTGCACCACTGAGTTATAGTACTCAGCGATGGCTATTATTGCTGTCACCGATATAGAGACTAGAGGAGCAGCAGAGTGAGTTGCTGAGGATCTTGGAGCCACATCCCTGAAGTTTTGTCGGGTATATTTTATACCCTGATTGTAATATTTATTTTGATGTATGTAAATGTATGTACATGTATAAACTTGTCACGAGCAGTTGTATAGAGTTTGTAATAATATTATTTTGGTTTTGCTAATGTAAAGTTTGGTTGATGAATGTAAATTGTTTTTACTTTAATGAAAAATAAATGGAATTATTGAGTATTGTTTTTTATGACAATTGAATTGAGAAATGATGTTGAATTGTGTTGAGGTAGTAGTGAGTTTGATGAAAAAGAATTATTAGAAGTGTTTTTATAGGTTTTTTAAGAACTATTTTCTTAAAATACAGATAGCACTCTGCCGAAATTTTTTCAAAAATTTGCATAAAAATAAAATGGACAAAAATTTGAACTAGTTTTTAAACTTCTATTAAATGTAAGAAAATGCTCACCACTTTTAAAAAGTAAGAAAATGGTTTTAAAATCCCTTGTAGGGTACTTAATGAGTTATCGGTAGGTGAAGTTCGGTAGTTCATTAGGTATTGTACGGGATCATGTTATGCCTTACAAAGGGGTAAGGTGTGACAAAAGCCATGAGTGTGGGCATAACGCCATGAGGGTGGGCATAAAGCCATGAATATAGGCATAAAGCCTTTCGCAGTACTACTAAAACAATACACTATTGGCATGTCAATCTATCCAATCCGACATACGTATCTAGGCAATACATGGGCACATAGTACCATTAAATGTTAATATATTGTGTTTCATGACTTCATTATTTCATGACAAATTCCATAATTTACACATTCATTTGATAATTCATATGATCACCATTATCATCAATGGTTCTCATGCACCATTGTACTTAAAACATTCTTCCATGTTTTAGAGTCACTCAAATTCAAAAATCACAATTCACTAATCATATTATATATTATCAATCATAATGGCTTCTTTAATTTCTTTTATTATTCCTTATGTTTTTGGGGTTATTATTCACACATTACTATTCACTCAATTTGTTAACTTTTTCATACATAATATGTATACAAATTATAGATACATAATTATACCACATTTTGGGTTCTAGATTTGTTGGTATTGATTGTCAATACCATTTCAAAGCTTTTTTTATGTTATTCAAAATTTTCAAATTTCATGCCTTAAGTTTACTGTTCCATTGGTTATTGTTACAGTAGAAATTTAACAAAATTTTCTTCATCAAAGTTGTTCCTTTATGTGTTTTCTTTAATTTCCTTTTTGAATCACTCCATTTGGAGTTTTTTGCTCAAGTTATGATCAATTTACCATAACTGGCCGGATTGGTCTTTACCCAGATTTTCAAGGCAAATTTAGTTCTACCAGATTTGATGTCTTGACTTTGGTGGATAATTTCATTAAGTTGTGATCAAAATTTAGAGTTTATTCTTCATGAAAGTTGTTCTAAATTGTCTAAGATTTCTATTGATATAAAATTCAGGTCAATTGGATATTTCTATTCTAAGTTATGGCCAAATGAACAAACATTGTTCATTTGGTCACTTTTACCAGGTCTAGAATTAGTTACCCGGATATGGCCAATTTTTAGGTCATCCTAAGTTTGTTTTCTGAGAAAGATTTCTTCATCAAAGTTGTGCCATTATGTGTCTAGTTTCATTTTCAATTGGCTTTGTACCAATTGAACCTACACAACTCAAGTTACAGCTGCCCAAACTTGCTGGACTCACATCCAGCCCTGCAGGTCCTATGTGGTAGCATACCCAACCTCAAATCCAAAGCCATAATTCACTTCAATTCCTCATCAAACATAGCCAAATGGTCACTAATTGACCATTGGGACATCCATTCACCAACACAGGAGCAAAACCCAAATTTGTCACAAACCCTAATTAGTCATAATTTCCTCCAATTCATGCAAACCATTCAATCCTCCATTCTAATTCATTTGTATACAATCATCATCATGCGTAAACATAATTAAACTCATCAAACTAACCACATACCAAGGCTGGCCCAAATTTATATTTCTAAATTCATGCATAAATTTCAACCTTTTTCCTTGTAATTTATTCATACTCAACCTTAATTTCAACTTTAGAAAGGAAGAAAAGAGTGAGACTAGCACTAACCTTGTGAGCAGAATTTTCTCTTGGCTAATCTTAAATTTTCCTTCACTTTCTAACCCTTTCTTGGCTGCCAAACACTCTAGGAGGACCCAAGAATTATTTTTAGTGTTGGGGCTTTGAGGTTTTAGGTGAGAAATAAGGGAATTTAAGCTTGAAGAAAAACAAAAATGGAAAAGGAGAAGAGGACTCTCGGCTGGCTGAAGAAGAAGGAGAAATACCAGAATTTTTTTGTCCATTTTATCTACTTTAATTATTTTAAGAAGGTGTGTTTCATTATGATTGGTGGGAGCTTGTTAAATGACATCATTATTATGTCAAAATTTGAGTTTTCTTTCATTTTTTTTTCTTTTCATTTCTATTCATTTTTTATTTAATTTTTAGCAATATTTATTTATATTTTATGTCATATAATTTATTTACTTAAATAGACAAGTTGGTCAAAAATAGTCTCTGAAGGCGAAATGACCAAAATGTCATCCATTTGGCTTAAGGAGCCAAAATTGTATATATCGATTGATAAAATTTTCTAAGCATTTTCTTGGCATTCTAATGCCATTGAAACCTCAATGACTCTTCTCTGGAGTCCCAAAAATTATTTCATGAATTTTCCCCCAAGTTCAGGGCTTCTAGTTGTAAAGACAACAACTTCCCATCAAAGTCACCCAGTGACACCCCTTACCCGTTTACAGTGTAGTCGAGCAAGTTATGCCACTCAGTGTGTCGGAACACCAATTCATGTTTCAATTTCAATTAATCCCTTTTTATTCATTTATTTATAATTTTTGATAAATCTAAATTTTTCAGCAAATTTTATAGAAAATCCGGCAGAGTGCCGGCTATAAATTAGAAAACAGTTCTTCCGAACCTGTTTAAAAACACTTCCAATATAATTATAATCTCAATCTTAGTCAACCACCAACATTTTTCAACAATTTCTCAAATCAATTCAGTATCTCAAAATTCACATTCATCTCATATCACACCCAATTCAATGAGAAATACTCATATTTATTTCTAAACATAGCTCATAGGTAATTACAGCAAAAATATGATTACATGAGTTTATAATATACATAACAAAAGTTTACAAATACAAAAGACTTAGGTAGCCCAATGTCCTACCAATGCACTGCAATTTGTGAGGTGAATTTGAACTCTGAGTGCAGATCTGAAAACTCACCCTGTATAAGGTCTGCTGGACTCCCCATCTATGTCTCCAGTACCTGCGCGTGGCAAAAGTGACGTGCTAAGCAATTCTGCTTAGTGGTGACAATATAAAATAAAATAATAACATGTATGCAGAATGTATGTTTACATTTTTGGTAGACTTAATTTCAAATATTTATTGCAATATTATTCGATTAAAGTTTGGTAAGATTTATTAATATTGCCCGAGTAACCTATACTAGTTGACTGGACTGGATAAATGGGTAAACTGGTACTGGGTACTAAGTACCTCGGACCATCACACCATCGGTCATATAGTGTCTCCCGGTGTGCAATGTGAGCGGCTAATAAGCTGTAATAATTATCGGGAATTAAACCCGAGCATAACAACTCAATATCATAGCCAAAGGCTATTATGTCACAGAATGGCATGGAAAGCCATGAAATACAGAATGGCATGAAGCCATATGCAGTACTGCTAACAGAACCCTATTGGCATGCCAACCTATCCAAACCAATCACATTAGGCCTACTAGGGCATTTAAAACTTTTTATTTATGTAATTCTTTGAAATTGAATTTTTATGATTACTATTCATTTCATTGGTCAACCAAAATGTTGACTTTTGCATTGGAAATAGGTAAATTAGTTTAAATATCATCAACATACCACATTTTACATTTTAAACTTGTTGGTATTGGTTGCCAATACCATCTCTAAGCTTAATGTGAATTGGACAGAATTTTCAGTTTTCAAGCTTTGGGTTTACTGTTCCATTGGTTACTGTTGCAGTGGGAATTTGGAAAAATGATAAACATGAAAGTTGTTCCTTATTTTGTCTAGTTGAATTTCCTTTTTTTAATCACTCCATTTGGAGTTTTGTAGCTCAAGTTATGATCCAAAAACCACAACTGGCCGGATTGAAATTTTTCTGGACTGACCATATCTATAGTGCAGTGAACAATAACTTCAACTCACTTGTTGGATAGGTTCTGGTCATAATTTGGGTTAGGTTTCTTCATGAAAGTTGTTGTTCTATATCTCAGCTTGTTGTGGGTAAGATTTCAGGTCAATTGGACCATTCTACACTAAGTTATGGCCAAATGACCAAACACTATTCATTTAGTCATTCTGCATAAGCAGACTGCAGGTCACCTGGATTGGGGCAAGCTTTTGGTCTACTTGGTTTGGTCTTATAGGCATGGTTTCTTCACCAAAGTTGTGCCATTATGTGTCTACTTTCATGTGCAATTAGCCAAACACCAATTGAACCTCTACAATTCAAGTTATGGCTGCCCAAACCTGCTGGACTCATGTCCAATTCTGCAGGTCACCTAGGGTAGCCACACTAAACCTAAATCCCATCCCTCAACACACTTCATTTTTGGTTTAAACAGAACTAAATGGTCACTAATTGACCATTAATACCCATTTTCATCATCACATGGTCAAAGTCTCATTTCTCCACCCCAAACCCTAACTCAAACATTACCATTCATGCATTTTCATTGCATTTCTTCAATCCACTTACAAAATGCACATTAAGGGCAGCTATAATAACCTTTTAACTTCATTAAATCATCATAAACAAACCCTAACCATGGCTGCCAAAAATTTAGGGTTTACATACAATTGGTATTCAACAATTTTTCTTTGTAATTTACACTCATTTATACTTACTCAACATAAATTTGAAGAGAAACATAAGTTTAAGTCACTAACCTCTTTTAGCTCAAATCCAAGCCAACCAAAACTTTAATTTTTCTTCAAAATTTTGCTGCCCAAAGCTTCCTCAAGGTGTGGGGTGAATTTTTTGTGAAGACAACTAGGGTTTTTATGGTGTGGAAGCTAGGGAAAATCAAGCTTGAAAAAGCTTGTCCATGGAGGTTAGGGAAGGAATGGTTTACGGCAAGGAAGAAAGAAGAAATGAAAAATCTGGTTTTTTTCTCATTTTTCAGCCCATTTGTCTCTTTTAAATATAGTTATGCCATGTGTCAACATTGGGTTGGGTGAAGGCACACTAATGACATCATGTGATCTCATAAATTCCCATTTAATTCATTTTTTTTCTTTTCTTTTCTACTCATTTTCAATTCAATTTTTAGTAATATTTATTCACATTTTATGTCATAATAATTATTTACTTAACTAGACAAGTTGGCCAAAAATCACCTCTGAAGGCGAAATGACCAAAATGCCCTCCGTTTGGCTTAACGGGCCAAAATTGTCTGTACCGATTGAAAATTTTTTCTAAGTATTTTCTTGGCATTCTAATGCCATAAGAACCTCAATAACCCTTCTCTGGAGTCCCAAAAATTATTTTATAATTTTTCCCCCTGGTCTAGGGCTCCTAGTTACGAGAACCGCAACTTCTCACTAAGTTACCCATCGCTTGGGCACCGGCTCATTTAACTTGGTTGTATTTTATTTCTAAAATTTTTCCTAAATTTTTCTTATTAATATTTGAGTTAATTATAGTTCCTCACTTTAGTTTAAATATTTTTCCAGACATTCTAGCTATCCGGACAGACACCGATCACCGAAACAGTAGAATGTACGAAATTGCTACAGGGAGGGTGTTACAACTCTTCCCCTCTAATTTAAATTTCGTCCTCGAAATTTACCTGATGCAAACAGTTGAGGGAACTGTTGCCTCATCGTCTCTTCACTTTCCCAAGTTGCCTCCTCGGTGTTGTGGTGCCTTCAAAGCACTTTCACCAGTGGGATCTGCTTATTTCTCAACTCTTTCACTTCCCGAGCCAGGATCCATATGGGTTCTTCTTCATATGTCAAATCTGCTTGTACTTCAATTTCTTCCATGGAGATGACATGTGAAGGATCTGAGCGGTATCTTCTTAACATAGACACGTGGAACACATTGTGGATCTTGTCCAGCTCTGGTGGTAAAGCTAGCCTATAGGCCACTGGACCCACACGTTCAATGACTTCATATGGGCCAATGAACCTAGGGCTTAACTTACCTTTTCTTCCAAACCTTAGTACCTTCTTCCATGGTGAGACTTTGAGAAACACTTTATCGCCAACCGCATATTCTATTTCTTTTCTCTTTAAGTCGGCATAGGATTTCTGTCTGTCTGAGGCAACCTTCAGATTGGCTTTGATTAGTTTTACCTTCTCCTTAGTCTGTTTCACCAGGTCTGACCCTACTAGTTTATCTTCGCCCAATTCAGTCCAGCACACTGGAGTTCTACATTTTCTCCCATACAATGCTTCATACGGGGCCATTTGGATGCTAGCTTGGTAGCTATTGTTGTATGCAAATTCTGCCAGTGGGAGGTATCTATCCCAACTTCCCTCCAACTCAATGACACAACTCCTCAGCATATCCTCAAGGACCTGACATATATTTCATGTTATTATTACCATTTCAATTCAATATGTGTATTAGTTTAATTGGTTTCAATTGTTTACCTGGATTACTCTTTCTGATTGCCCATCCGTCTGAGGATGGAAAGCTGTGCTGAAGTGGAGTTGTGTACCCAAGGACTCATGCAACTTCTTTCAGAATCTCGATGTAAACCTTGGGTCTCGATCAGATATGATGGAAAGTGGAATTCCAAGCAATCTAACTATCTCACTGATATACAATTCTGCTAACTTCTCCAGTGAGTAGTTAGTCCTAATCGCGAGAAAGTGTCTTGACCGTCAATCTATCTACTATCACCCATACTGCATCATGTTTCTTCTGGGTGAGAGGTAGACCACTCACAAAATCCATGGTGACCCGATCCCATTTCCATTCAGGTACGCGTATAGGCTGTAGCAAACCTAATGGAACTTGATGTTCTGCCTTGACTTGCTGACATGTCAAGCATTTAGTCACATAGTCAGCTATGTCCTTTTTCATACCAGGTCACCAATACTGAAGCTTCAGATCATGATACATCTTTGTACTTCCTGGGTGCATAGCATAAACACTGGCATGTGCCTCTTTCAGAATACTGGCTTTTAATTCCCCATTATCTGGTACACATACTCTTCCTTTGTAGTACAGACACCCATCTGCTTTTACCTCATAGTCAGTTACTTTTTCCCCTGAGATTTGGCTCATAATAGCCATTAACTTTTCATCTGCCTTTTGCCCATCTAAAATCTGTTGTAGCAAGTTTGGCCTCACTTGTAACTCAGTTAAAATAGCTCCATCTCGAACCAAAGATAGACAGGCATTCAATGATCTCAAAGTTATGATGGATTTTCTGCTCAAAGCATCAGCAACTACATTTGCCTTCCCAGGATGGTAGTCAATTACACAATCATAGGCCTTCAGGAACTCAATCCATCGCCTCTGTCTAAGGTTGAGCTCTTTTTGGGTTGGCAAGTATTTCAAGCTTTTGTGGCCTATGTAAATGTAGCACTTTTCACCACACAAGTAGTGCCTCCATATCTTCAGTGTGAAGATAATTGCTGCAAGCTCTAGATCATAGGTAGGGTAATTCTGTTCATGTGGCGCATAAGTGACCACCTTCCCCTCTTGCATCAATACACACCCTAACCCATTATGAGAGGCATCACTGTAGACCACAAAGTCCTTTCCTGACACTGGCTGTGTTGACACTTGTGCCACTATCAACATAGCCTTTAACTTCTCAAAACTGGTCTGACACTTGTCATTCCAGTCAAATCTGACATTCTTGTGTAACAACTTGGTCATTGGAGCAGCTATTAAGGAAAATCCCTTCACAAATCTTCTGTAATACCTAGCTAGCCCCAAGAAACTTCTAACCTCAGTTGTATTCCTGGGAGGTTTCCATTCCATCACTGCTTCTATTTTCTTGGGATCCATTCTAATCCCATCAGCTGACACTATGTGTCCAAGGAATGCAATCTCATTCAACCAGAAGTCACACTTGGACAACTTAGCATACAGCTTCTTTTCTCTCAGGGTTTGCAGAACAATCCTCAAATGTTCATCATGTTCTTCCCTGGTCTTGGAATACACCAAAATATCATCAATAAAGACCACTACGAACCGATCTAGGTATGGATGGAAGATACGGTTCATAAGGTCCATGAATGCTGCTGGTGCATTTGGTAGGCCAAAGGGCATCACCAGAAAACCATAATGCCCATACTGAGTTCTGAATGCAGTCTTTGGCACATCTACATCCCTCACTCTCAACTGATGATAACCTGATCTGAGATCAATCTAAGAAAATACTCCTGCTCCCGTCAACTGATCAAACAGATCATCAATTCTAGGCAACATATATTTATTCTTCACAGTTACTTTACTCAACTGCCGGTAATCGATGCATAGCCTCAAAGTCCCATCCTTCTTTTTCACAAACAGCACAGGAGCTCCCCATGGTGACACACTGGGGCGTATAAACCCCTTATCAAGCAACTCTTGCAACTGAGTTTTCAACTCCCTCAATTCAGTGGGTGCAATCCTATAAGGAGCAATGGAAATGGGTGCTGTACCCGGCATTACATCAATAGCAAACTCAACTTCCCTTTCTGGTGGTAAACTAGATAACTCTTCTGGAAATACATCTGGGAAGTCTCTTACTGTGGGTATATCACTCAGGTTTGGCTTAACTTGCCTAGTATCAACCACGTGTGCTAGGTAAGCTTCACAGCCTTTTCTCATCATTCTTCTTGCAACAGTGGCTAAGATAACATTGGATAGGAAATCTGTCCTTTCACCCACAACAGTGATCTCATTACCCTCAGAAGTTTTTAGAGAAATTCTCCTCAATTTACAATCAACTATTGCCTGATGATGTGACAACCAGTCCTGTCACACCCTACTCCCCTATAAGATGTAACATGATCCCGTAGTATACCTAATGAATTACCGTACTTCTCCTACCGATAATCCATTAAATATACTACAAGGGATTTTAAAACAATTTTTGGGAAATTTAAGTCATAGATTAAAATCTGGTGTTATAAAATTTTTTCAAAATTTCGGCAAAGTGCCGGCTGTATTTTGAGAAAACAGTTCTTCAATCCTGCAAAAGAAAATGCTCCCAATATGTTTTCTCAAATACAACTCCAATAAACTTTATTTCAATTCACAATTCAATTCTCAATAAACAATCAATTCATTTTCAAACCAATCTCATCATGAAGAAATATTTCATTGACTATAAGACTCAAAATTTTTATTACAAAACTATTCAAGTAAATGAAATCTCAAATTTACATTTACAATAATTTACATTTAATTACATACCAAAATATTTTACAAGAGTTTTTATACAACTGCTCAAATAATTTACATACATATTATTACATACATACATCAAAACCTATGTACATGGGTATACCTATAATATACCTGGAGCTGATCTGAAAGTGTCTTCAAAGAAACTTACTCACTGCTCTATGCTCTTCTTACCTGCGACAGCAAACAAAGCTATCGCTGAGTGGTGAACTCAGTGGTGCACAACTATAATTTAAAACATAGTACAATATACATTGACAAAATTTACAGTAAATAATTTGGAAATCTGAATACTCATCAATTCTAAAACTCAAAATATTCATTGCCAATAATGTGAATCATTTGTATAAAATGACTTCGATCATGAAATTCAATTTATCAAATCATAACTAACCATTTAGGTAATTTCAACAAAATCAATTATACATAAATCATAATTGAAATCACAATTCTTTACCATTAAAAAGCCATTCTGTATCTCAAAAACCATGCTGTATCTCAAAAATCATTCTTTATCTCACTAACTATGCAAGACTAATCCGAAAAAGCCATATTCGATGTGATTCTAACTCCCTATGGTCAGAGAGGTCGAATCAGATTCTAACTCCCTATGGTCGGGGAGGTCGAATCATCGTGCACAGTACCATCACAATAATGAATCTTCCGCAAGGGCCATAATGATAAAAAAACTTAGATCTAACCTCAAATCAGAGGAAAATCTAAGCCTGTGCACGTACCATGGTAATCAAAACACAACTAACTCCATTGTCTTCTCAACAAATGAGAGAGACGAGTAATAACCTAGTCAAGCATCTATAGTGAGATATAAAACAATATCACAATCCTTTTAGTGAGCATAAATCACAATATAATTCGATTCAAATTCAATTCCAATATCCAATAATTTTTATGCTCATCATAATTCAAATCATAAATTTGCATTTTTCCATGAAAATTACCATCACAATTCAAAACATGTTCTATCACAATTTTCCAAAACATAATTTATTCAATCCATAACAATGCTTAATACTTGTGGAAATACCATTTCACAAAGCTAAATTCATACATACTATAACAATTTTAATAATCATTGAATTAAATCCAATGCTTGCTGAACATAATACATAAGAAAAATATGTCATTTAATCATATGAAATATTCAAAACAAAATCAGTTAAAAACTAGTTGTGCACAAACCTCTGATAATTGTCTCTTGGCTCTGACTCAGTGTTTCCTTCCCCTTCCCTGAGCCTTTGCTAACTGAGAAACACAATTTGAAGTGTTTCAGTACTCATTTAAACTGTCTCTAAGAAATAGGTTCAATAATTAATTTATCGAATTATATTATTTCCTTAGTCAACCTAATATGTCGACCCTCAATTCATTCTAGGTAAATTAGGTTTTAATGTTACTAATATGTCACATTCAATAGTCTTTTAGGATTGGTGTATGTTACCAAATTCATTTCCATGTATCTTGCATTTTCTTGCAATTTGCTAGATTCCGGGATACTAGTTTGACCTAGTCAGACGACCTAGTTCCCTCGGTTTTCAGATTTCGGTCAAAACTACAAACTTGTAGATCTATGTCTTATTACACGCGGGGCAAAATTTCAGGTTATTCTAAGTTATGTAGACCAATTTATGGTCATTTTATTATTGCTGGTCAAATTGCACTAAAATTGGTCATTTTTGGTCATTTTAGGTCAATTTTGGTTCGGCTAGTTTTTTGACCTGAACTTGTGCAAGCTGTTTGACTTGCTTATGGTCATTTTTGGGCTTTGGTGTCTTCATAAGACTTGTAGATATGGGTCTTAACTATTCATGTTCAAAATTTTAGGTCAATTGGACCTGTTTTGAGTGAGTTATGGCCTAAAAACTAACTACTGCCCAAATGGTCAATTTTCAGGCCTTATTTGCACTTCATCCGGATTTGGTCATTTTTCAAGCTACCTTGCAAGCAGAATTTTGGCAAGCTTTCTTCATGAAAGTTGGCACATTTTGTGCCTAGTTTCACCTCCAATTGGTTTCATATCAATTGGAGCCACACACTTAAGGTTCTAAGCCCAAAATGCAAACTGCCTTATTACATTTCCTTCATGCACATCAAATACCACTTTTAACACTAACCAAACTCAACATTCAAGCCAATTCTGGTTTGTACCATAACCTAAACATAGTTCACAACATATTATAGGTCATTTTGGCAGCTTACAATTACCTTCAACATACACCATAAGGTGCAGAATTTTTCAACTCAATTTATAACAATTCAATCACCTAACCATAATATTTTTTTCATGTCCAACCTCACACCATCATATATACACTCAAACTGCCATAACATCCAACACAAGTCAACATTAATATACCTAAACCAAGCATGAATTCCCGCATTCTTCAAGAGTCAACAAACTGCCGCAATGATACATTTACATTCCATTCATTTCCAAGCTTCAAATTTCAATACACATTTACATATACTAAATATAATCACCCAAATAATTTCCTACACAATATACATTTAATCAATCCTTTAATTCACCATTTACAAGCAAAAATAAACTGTCTTCAAGGTGTTTCCATGGCTGCCAAAAGTACACTTCTCCATTCAACATCAAACCTCAAAAATTTCTCCATAAATCAAACACCCATAACATCCTTACAAACTTTAATTAAAAAAAAAATCAAAAACACAAACTTACCACTTTGGAAATTCTTCAAAACTCCACAAAAACTTTCTTTTCTTGCTGCCTATCTACTGCCCATGGTGTGAGGATCAAAATTAATGAAGACAAGTAAACAAAATCTAGCTTGAAAATGGGTATAATGAGCCATGCATTTGGGAGGCCATGGGAGGGTTTTGGAGTTCTTGAATTTGGCAATGGTGAGTTGAATGAGGAAGATGAAGGTGCTGCATGAAGTGGCTGTCCACTTAGGTGTAAATGGCTCCCACTAACTCTCCACTAAAGTTTATTTAATTAATATTATATGTTAAAGTTTGATTATTCAAGTTATTTCCCATTTCTTTCAACATTTATATTATGTACCACAATTTTAATTTTTTATTATATTTTCCAAGTGTAATATTATTTATTTTTAATGGATATTTAGGTCAAAAGACAATTCGGGGTGTCAAATGACCACAATGCCCCTGTTCGGGTTGCATTCCCGATTTTTCAGTAACACCGGGTTTTGTCCGTTTTTCGATTTTTCACTTTTCTTTGTACTAATTATTTAATTTTTATTTAGTATTTCTAATGGTATTTGTATTTCAATAGGTGTCTATTTAAGTCCTAAAAATATTTTTCAGGGTTTCCCGCGGTCCAGGGCTAGTCAACGGTCCATGCCGTGACTTCCCGGTGCGATCACCCATCGCTAGGGTTCTCGGCTCGCTTAACTTGGTTACATTTCTTTGCTATTATTTTTCCTTTGTTTTTCTTGTATTTTCTTTTCTTGTATTTCATTATTTTATGTCTCCTCACTCATATCGAAGTGTAGTTCTAGGCATCCTAGCTGTCCGAACAACACTGGTCACTGGAACAGTAGAACGCAAAACCGAACATAGGGGTGTTACAATTCTCCCCCCCTAAAATAAATTTCGTCTCAAAATTTTACCTGGCATTAGTCTCTGAACAGCTGTGGGTGCTATCTCCTCATATCCTCTTCACGTTCCCAAGTAGCTTCCTGGCCTGAACGATGGTTCCACAGCACTTTAACCAAGTGTATCTGTTTATTCCTCAGCTGCTTCACCTCATAAGCCAGAATTTCTATGGGTTCTTCCTCTTTTGAGAGGTCTGGATTTACCTCAATCTCTTCAACTGATAGTACATGAGATGGGTCTGATCTGTACCTCCTTAACATGGACACATGGAAGACACTGTGTATCCTTGCTAACTCCGGAGGTAATGCCAACTGATATGCCAAAGGACCCACTCTTTCCAGAACCTCATATGGTCCGATAAAACGAGGACTCAGTTTCCCCTTTCTGCCAAATCTCATAATCCTCTTCCAAGGAGAAACTTTGAGGAATACTTTATCACCCACTGCATTTTCAATATCTCTTCTCTTCAGATCAACATAGGACTTCTGACGGTCTGATGCTGCCTTAGTCTAGCTCTGATCGATCTGATCTTTTCCTTTGTCTGCTGAACAATTTCTGGCCCAATTATCTTCCTTTCACCTACGTCATCCCAACATAAGGGAGTTCTACACTTTCTGCCATACAAAGCTTTATATGGAGGCATCCCAATGCTTGATTGGTAGCTGTTGTTATAAGCAAACTCAATCAAAGGCAAGTGTGTATCCCAACTACCTTCAAACTCAATCACACAAGCCCGTAACATATCCTCCAATATCTGAATAACCCTTTCAAGTTGGCCATCTGTCTGTGGGTGGAATGCTGTGCTGAAGTTCAATCTAGTTCTTAGGGTTCTCTGAAGACTACCCCAGAATCTAGAAGTGAACCTAGGATCTCTGCCTGATACAATCAATATTGGCACTCCATGCAGTTTTACAATCTCATTTATGTACAATCTGGCCAATCTTCCCAGGCTATAGTCCATCCGGACTGGCAAAAAGTGAGCAGACTTGGTTAGTCTATCAACTATAACCCATACTGCATCATGACTATTCTGTGTCCTCGGAAGTCTCATCACAAAATCCATAGTTATCTGTTCCCTTACAATGTTTCATAGGGTGCCACTTGTATGCTAGCTTGACACTTATTAATGTATACAAATTCTGTTAGTGGGATGTATTCATTCCATCTCCCTGATTCAAGGACAGAAGTTCTCAGTATATTCTCGAGGGTTTATTACATTTTACAGGTTATTATTATCATTTCATTTCATTATTTATAGAAACTCAACGAGTTTTAAAATTTACCTGAATCACTTGTTTCGACTGTCCATCCGTCTGAGGATGATAAGTCGTACTGATATCTCTAAGCTTATAGCAATTACTGTGGTAGAGGTAATTCACATTAATATAACTAAGTCACTGACTCTAGCTACCTTACAAGTGTAGTCGTTTGATAGGCTAGTTCTGAAGTTTTAAATTTCTTACTAGAATATTTTCACATTTATTTCCCTTAATAGTACTCTATTCGGGTGCAACTGTATTAATTTATAGATTACTTACAAATATTCTTAATTTATTATTCCACGAGGAAGCACGTAGCTCTACACAATAATCCCGTATCGTTACTATAATCTGCAACTTACAATACAAACATTGAGAACATTATATAGTCACTACGTTATAAACTCATGGACTAGGTTTTCTAACATCTTATCTTTCTCGAATCCACTAATATCCTAAACCGATTTTGATTACAATATCCATTAATAATTACTAACAATAACATCTTTGCCCTCATCTAGAGCAATTCTATTACTGTAACTTACTTTTAGGTCCTCTTGCCTTACATTAAGTAGGCTCGCCAATTAGCTTTATAATTTATGGTATGTTAGAAAATACTTTTAGCTAACAATTCTTCCAAAATTAATGTCAATCATACTTGTTATTGTAGTTTTGATCCTAAAAGACTAGTCACTAACGTATTAAAATTTATTCCCCTGTAAAGGAATAGCAACAAAACATAGAATTCTAACACTAACATATAAATAAGTAGTGCTGGGATCAAATAATAACTCATTGTTTCTTTTAAAAATTAAGAACTTACCAGTAGCTACATCCGAAGTTTCTGTTCTTTCCCCTTGGCACATAGTGGACGCTCTGACTGGTGCGCTACTATATTCGGGTTGATTCACTGTGTTATAGTGGTGAGGAGTACCAACTCTATTTCTATCTCGACTATGACTGACGGTCTGTGGACTTCGGTGAGCAGATCGAGGTGCTCTAGTACAATCTTTAGCAAAGTGTCCAAGTTTTCCACAATTGTAGCAGGCTTCAGAGGCCCTTCGACAAATACCTCCATGTAGCTTACCACAAACATGGCAGAAACGGGCAGAATAGAAACTTCTGGTTGTTCGACGACTAGATCTTTGTGTTCTCTGCCCTGATGATCTGCCTCTATCGTATCCCTGAGCTCGAGGTTCCTCAAATTCTTTTCTCTTCCCCAAATTACTGCTCGAGTCCTGACCTGTAGATTTCTCCCTCTTTTTTATTTCACACTGCCCTTGTGGGGGTTGTGTCTGTACTTGGGCTTGGGTTGACAGATTATCAGCCATTTGTTAGAAGAAAGTGGCCATTTGCTAGGCCATTTGTGTAGTAATTTGTACTGGTAAAATTGGTACAGTCGGGCCTTCGACACTTTGTGGAGTTGGGGCCTTAACTTGTACTTCTGCCATCACGGACTATTCTATTGTCTCACTCTTCTCTTCCATATCTTTGCACAAGATTTTCTATTCCTGTACAACCAACATAAGGAGATTCCTCTCCATTAGTTCATATTTATGATGGAAATGTACTATATGTATCAAACATTTGAGCAGTTGTAGTTACCGACAAAAAGATTTCAAATTCACAGTTCAAAATTTACTTTAAAACCATTGCTCTAATACCACAAAACATGCCACACCCTACTCCCCTATAAGATGTAACATGATCCCGTAGTATACCTAATGAATTACCGTACTTCTCCTACCGATAATCCATTAAATATACTACAAGGGATTTTAAAACAATTTTTGGGAAATTTAAGTCATAGATTAAAATCTGGTGTTATAAAATTTTTTCAAAATTTCGGCAAAGTGCCGGCTGTATTTTGAGAAAACAGTTCTTCAATCTTGCAAAAGAAAATGTTCCCAATATGTTTTCTCAAATACAACTCCAATAAACTTTATTTCAATTCACAATTCAATTCTCAATAAACAATCAATTCATTTTCAAACCAATCTCATCATGAAGAAATATTTCATTGATTATAAGGCTCAAAATTTTTATTACAAAACTATTCAAGTAAATGAAATCTCAAATTTACATTTACAATAATTTACATTTAATTACATACCAAAATATTTTACAAGAGTTTTTATACAACTGCTCAAATAATTTACATACATATTATTACATACATACATCAAAACCTATGTACATGGGTATACCTATAATATACCTAGAGCTGATCTGAAAGTGTCTTCAAAGAAACTTACTCACTGCTCTATGCTCTTCTTACCTGCGACAGCATACAAAGCTATTGCTGAGTGGTGAACTAAGTGGTGCACAACTATAATTTAAAACATAGTACAATATACATTGACAAAATTTACAGTAAATAATTTGGAAATCTGAATACTCATCAATTCTAAAACTCAAAATATTCATTGCCAATAATGTGAATCATTTGTATAAAATGACTTCGATCATGAAATTCAATTTATTAAATCATAACTAACCATTTAGGTAATTCCAACAAAATCAATTATACATAAATCATAATTGAAATCACAATTCTTTACCATTAAAAAGCCATTCTGTATCTCAAAAACCATGCTGTATCTCAAAAATCATTCTTTATCTCACTACCTATGCAAGACTAATCCGAAAGAGCCATATTCGATGTGATTCTAACTCCCTATGGTCAGAGAGGTCGAATTAGATTCTAACTCCCTATTGTCGGGGAGGTCGAATCATCGTGCACAGTACCATCACAATAATGAATCTTCCGCAAGGGCCATAACGATAAAAAAACTTAGATCTAACCTCAAATCAGAGGAAAATTTAAGCCTGTGCAAGTACCATGGTAATCAAAACACAACTAACTCCATTGTCTTCTCAACAAATGAGAGAGACGGGTAATAACCTAGTCAAGCATCTATAGTGAGATATAAAACAATATCACAATCCTTTTAGTGAGCATAAATCACAATATAATTCGATTCAAATTCAATTCCAATATCCAATAATTTTTATGCTCATCATAATTCAAATCATAAATTTGCATTTTTCCATGAAAATTACCATCACAATTCAAAACATGTTCTATCACAATTTTCCAAAACATAATTTATTCAATCCATAACAATGCTTAATACTTGTGGAAATACCATTTCACAAAGCTAAATTCATACATACTATAACAATTTCAATAATCATTGAATTAAATCCAATGCTTGCTGAACATAATACATAAGAAAAATATGTCATTTAATCATATGAAACATTCAAAACAAAATCAGTTAAAAACTAGTTGTGCACAAACCTCTGATAACTGTCTCTTGGCTCTGACTCAGTGTTTCCTTCCCCTTCCCTGAGCCTTTGCTAACTGAGAAACACAATTTGAAGTGTTTCAGTACACATTTAAACTGTCTCTAAGAAATAGGTTCAATAATTAATTTATCGAATTCTATTATTTCCTTAGTCAACCTAATATGTCGACCCTCGATGCATTCTAGGTAAATTAGGTTTTAATGTTACTAATATGTCACATTCAATAGTCTTTTAGGGTTGCTATATGTTACCAAATTCATTTCCATGTATCTTGCATTTTCTTGCAATTTGCTGGATTCCGGGATACTAGTTTGACCTAGTCAGACGACCTAGTTCCCTCGGTTTTCGGGTTTCGGTCAAAACTACAAACTTGTAGATCTATGTCTTATTACACGTGGGGCAAAATTTCAGGTTATTCTGAGTTATGTAGACCAAGTTATGGTCATTTTACTATTGCTGGTCAAATTGCACTAAAATTGGTCATTTTAGGTCAATTTTGGTTCGGCCAATTTTTGGACCCGAATTTGTGCAAGCTGTTTGACTTGCTTATGGTCATTTTTGGGCTTTAGTGTCTTCATAAGACTTGTAGATATGGGTCTTAACTATTAATGGTCAAAATTTCAGGCCAATTGGACCTGTTTTGAGTGAGTTATGGCCTAAACACTAACTGCTGCCCAAATAGTCAATTTTCAGGCCTTATTTACACTTAATCCGGATTTGGTCATTTTTCAAGCTACCTTGCAAGCAGAATTTTTGCAAGCTTTCTTCATGAAAGTTGGCAAATTTTGTGCCTAGTTTCATCTCCAATTGGTTTCATATCAATTGGAGCCACACACTTAAGGTTCTAAGCCCAAAATACAAACTGCCTTATTACATTTCCTTCATGCACATCAAATACCACTTTTAACACTAACCAAACTCAACATTCAAGCCAATTCTGGTTTGTACCATAACCTAAACATAGTTCACAACATATTATAGGTCATTTTGGCAGCTTACAATTACCTTCAACATACACCATAAGGTGCAGAATTTTTCAACTCAATTTATAATAATTCAATCACCTAACCATAATATTTTTTTCATGTCCAACCTCACACCATCATATATACACTCAAACTGCCATAACATCCAACACAAGTCAACATTAATATACCATAAACCAAGCATGAATTCCCGCATTCTTCAAGAGTCAACAAACTGCCGCAATGATACATTTACATTCCATTCATTTCCAAGCTTCAAATTTCAATACACATTTACATATACTAAATATAATCACCCAAATAATTTCCTACACAATATACATTTAATCAATCCTTTAATTCACCATTTACAAGCAAAAATAAACTGTCTTCAAGGTGTTTCCATGGCTGCCAAAAGTACACTTCTCCATTCAACATCAAACCTCAAAAATTTCTCCATAAATCAAACACCCATAACATCCTTACAAACTTTAATTAAAAAAAAAATCAAAAACACAAACTTACCACTTTGGAAATTCTTCAAAACTCCACAAAAACTTTCCTTTCTTGCTGCCTATCTACTGCTCATGGTGTGAGGATCAAAATTAATGAAGACAAGTAAACAAAATCTAGCTTGAAAATGGGTATAATGAGCCATGCATTTGGGAGGCCATGGGAGGGTTTTGGAGTTCTTGAATTTGGCAATGGTGAGTTGAATGAGGAAGATGAAGGTGCTGCATGAAGTGGCTGTCCACTTAGGTGTAAATGGCTCCCACTAACTCTCCACTAAAGTTTATTTAATTAATATTATATGTTAAAGTTTGATTATTCAAGTTATTTCCCATTTCTTTCAACATTTATATTATGTACCACAATTTTAATTTTTTATTATATTTTCCAAGTGTAATATTATTTATTTTTAATGGATATTTAGGTCAAAAGACAATTCGGGGTGTCAAATGACCACAATGCCCCTGTTCGGGTTGCATTCCCGATTTTTCGGTAACACCGAGTTTTGTCCGTTTTTCGATTTTTCACTTTTCTTTATTCTAATTATTTAATTTTCATTTAGAATTTCTAATGGTATTTGTATTTCAATAGGTATCTATTTAAGTCCTAAAAATATTTTCCAAGGTTCCCCGCAGTCCAGGGCTAGTCAACGGTCGATGCCATGACTTCCCGGTGCAGTCACCCATCGCTAGGGTTCTCGGCTCGCTTAACTTGGTTACATTTCTTTGCTATTATTTTTCTTTTGTTTTTCTTGTATTTTCTTTTCTTGTATTTCATTATTTTATGTCTCCTCACTCATATCGAAGTGTAGTTCTAGGCATCCTAGCTGTCCGGATAACACTGGTCACTGGAACAGTAGAATGTACTACCGAACATAGGGGTGTTACAAATCCATTCCCAAAATCACGTCAAACTCGTGGAAGGGCAACTCAATTAGATCTGTTGAGAATTCATACCCCTAAATCCTTAATGGGCAACCCTTGTACACTTTGTTCACCACTACACTGTGGCCCAACGGATTAGTGACCAGAATGTCTTGGTCACTCTCCCCTACTAGTATCCCCCTTTCTACGGGTAGGTTGATGCAGATGTATGAATGAGTGGATCCTGAATCCACCAATGCATGCACAGATGTATTGTAGAGGGAGAACGTACCCCTGATGACGTCCAGGGCATCTTGCTCCACCTGAGCTCTCATGGCATAGGCTCTGGCAGGTGGTCTGCCCTCAGGCCTCTCTGCTGGCTCAGATTCAGGCCTCTGTGATGGTCCCACTGCCTCAGATTTGCCAGATTTCCTACCCCTTGGTGGTGTAGGAGCAGGTCTGTCTGCTTGTGTTGGAGCAGCTGTAGTAGTTTTGTGTGGACAGTTCCTCAACTGATGCTCTGTTGACCCACACCTTAAACAGGCATCAGTCACTCTCCAACACTCCCCCTTATGCCATTTCAGACAATGTGGACATGCAGAAGATGCTGGGGCTGGTCCCCTAAACCCCGTCCCTAGAGAGCTGCCCACTGATGGTGTGGACTGACCTCTCCTAGGGGTGAACTGTGGCCTGGGCCCCTGAGACTGACCCTGACCTTGTGGTTGACCTGAACTCTTTGAACTTCTTCCCAGGTGCAGGAGATGAACTAGACTGACCCGTGCCCCTCTTCTACTGTCTCTCTCTTGTGGTCTGCTCACTTATTCTAACCTTTTCAACTTTTATTGCAGCTTCCACTAACTTGGTGAAGTCGGTGATTCCCAAGGCAGTAATCATGATCTTTGTAACACCCTCACTGTAGTAATTCCGTACATTCTACTGTTCTGATGACCGGTGTCGGTCCGGACTGCTAGAACATCTGAAAAAATAATTAGACTAGAGTGAGGAGTCATAAATAACTCAAATATTAATAAGAAAAATTTAGAAAAAAATTTTAGAAATAAAATACAATCAAGTTAAATGAGCCGGTGCCCTAGCGATGGGTAATCCAGTGGGAAGTTGCGGTCTTCGCAACTAGGAGCCCTAGACCCGAGAGAAAATTCATAAAATAATTTTTGAAACTCCAAAAAAGAGTCATTGAGGTTTCTATGGCATTAGAATGCCAAGAAAAGGTTTAGAAAAATTTTTCGATCGGTACAGACAATTTTAGTCTGTTAAGCCAAACGGAGGGCATTTTGGTCATTTCGTCTTCAGAGATGATTTTTGGCCGACTTGTCCAGTTAAGTAAATAATTATTATGATCTAAAATATGAATAAATATTGTTAAAAATTGAATTGAAAATGAGTAGAAAAGAAAAGAAAAGAAAAATAAAAAAATTGGGAATTATGACATCACATGATGTCATTAACATGTCTCCACCCAATCACAATTTGACAAATTAAATAAAGAGATAAAAAGGAAATAAAGATGAGATAAAAACAAAAGAAATCAGCAGCCTCTTCTTCCATAACAGCCGCACCAAAAGAAAGAGAGAGAAAGAAAGAGAGACCTCCATTGATGCACTCACCCAAGCTCCAAAACCTAGCCAATTACACTATAAAACCCCTATATGCCTTCATAAAACTTGGTCCTCACACCTAGAGCAAGCTTTGGACAGCAAAAAGAAAGGAAGAAAGTGAAGTTTTCAAGTCTTAGAAGTGGCTCCATTCAAGGTTAGTGCTAAATCTCTTACTTCTCCCTTTATATTTTTGATTTGAACCTTGAGTTAAGTTAGAAAATGGAGAAAATTTAAAGAAAATATGTATGTTATGAATATTCTAATTTTTGGCAGCCATGGGGGAAGGTTGAGAATTGTTGAATTGATTAAATTAAATTGCTTGGGAATGATGTTTGATAATTATATTAGAGTTAGAAGTTGATTTGTGTATATTAGATAAAGTGATGGATTGTTAGGGTTAGGGTTATGAGATTTAATTGTGGGTATAATGCTTAGATGTTTAAATTAAATTCTAATGGTCAATTAGTGACCATTTGATGAATTTTGACCTTAAATTGGAGACCATTGTGGCATTGAAATTGAAAGTGGTATGCTGCCCCCAATGTGCCAGAATACTGGACTTGAGTCCAGTGTATTCCTAGGGTCATAACTTGAGCTATGTTAATCCAATTGGTTCAAGGCCAATTGGACATGAAACTAGACACATAATGGCACAACTTTGGTGAAGAAACCATGCCCAGAAAACCAAACCAAGTTGACCAAAAGTTTGCCCTAATCCGGGTGACCTGCAATCTGCCTGGGCAAAATGACCAAATGAACAGTGTTTGGTCATTTGGCCATAACTCAATGTAGAAAGGTCCAATTGACCTGAACTTTTACCAGCAACAAGCTGAGATATAGACCAACAATGGTACATGTGAACCATTGTTTAGAAGTATGATCAATATGAATAACATAATGAATGAATAAATGAACCATATTAATATATGAATGAGACATTAGTTCTCATTATTGTAGAGAGGAGAAGTATTTTGAGTACAATGGTATAAAATGATAATTGATGTGAATTGTGATCATATAAATGATCAAATGAATGTATGAATTATAATTGAAATTTATCATGAAATAATGAAGTCATAAAACACAATATATTAATATTTAATGATATTATGTGCCCTTGTATTGCCTAGACATGTGTGTCAGATTGGATAGTTTGGCATGCCAATAGGGTATTGTTTTAGCAGTACTGCAAAAGGCTTTATGCCCGTATTCATGGCTTTATGCCCACATTCATGGCTTTATGCCTGTATTCATGGCTTTTATGCCCGATTATGTGTTATCGTGGCTTTTTAGCCATACTGACTGCATACGTGGTTGACGTTCCGCGTCCCATGGTATGACGGCCCGAGGCACCGCGGTGTCCAGTGCCAACGACCCGTTATCCAGTTTAGTCAGCCTGTCGTAGATTACTTGGGCAGTGTAATTTATTGAAATAAATTAATACTATTAGTAATTAAAAATATTAGAAATCAAATAAATGAGTTAATAAGACTTCAAAAGAATTAGTTAAAATTATGAAATGATCCAAACCACATAAAAATTGTTAAGTAAAATGATAAAAGAGTTGCAAAAATAGGTATAACTTAACTAAATATTTTAAATGTACCTTCTATTGCCATATGAATATAAACTGAGTATTTTTATTAATTCTGTATATTGTACATTATCTCTGTGAATTTAGGAATTAAACGCTTCCAAAGCGGAACAAATTAGAACAAAAGATAATTAATATTAGACACATTGTATTAAATTAAATTGATTCTTAAATATTCAAATTATGCTTCGTTCTTTCTTTATTTGTATATTTTATTTTCTTGTTATATTATTGCACCACTAAGCAGCAATGCTTAGCGTGATGGATTTGTTTCCTTGCGCAGGTACTTTGACTAAGATTTTGGAGTCGGATCTGCGTATGTCTGAAGTATTCAAGGTTGTCACCTCCTCAGCAATGCATGTAGATAGGAGCCATATAGATTATATTTTATATTTTGTATAAAATGCTTAGATATTGTATTGTAATGTATATTATGAACAGGTAATTAATAGAAATGCGATGTAAATTAATTAATTAGCTTTTTCATATGTAATTAATTTATATATCATGTAAATTATGAAATTTTGTAATTATTTTGTAAATTATGTAAATTAAGGAAATTTGAAAATTTTGCTTATGTAATTTGAGAATGTTTACATATGAATTGAGTATGAATGGAAATGTATGGAAATGATTATGAAATTGAAATATATGAATGAGATGTGAATTATGAGATGGTTATGAAAATAATTGATGAGATTTTTATTGTAAAATATTATTGAAATTTTCAAACAGGTGAATATTAAAACATGTCAAACGATAATAAAATAGGGGAAACTTCGCTGGTTTCTCCGTCGAAAAATAATTGATATTAAATTAAATGAATTCAAAATTATTTAGAAAAAAAATAAAGTAAGATAAGTTAGGGTGCTCCGGCACCGATTGTAGCATGCCTTGTTCGGCTACACTGCAGTCGGGTGAGGGGTGTTACAATCTTTATGTTGTCATTTAATCCCTCTTCAAATCTCTTACACCTGTCGGCCTCATTAGGGACTATCTCCCTTCCGTAGCGGCTCAATCTGACAAATTCCTTTTCATACTCACCATCACAATCGTGGTTCCTCAGTTAATGAATTCCCTTCTTCTCTCTTCTAGGTATACACTACCCACATATTTCTTCTTGAATTCGGAGAGGAAGAAGTCCCAAGTTATTACTTTTGGCTATACTTCACTGGACACCGTATCCCACCATTCATATGCATCATCTTGCAACAGAGATACAACAGCTTCTAGATTTTATTCAGGAGTGCAGTGGAGTTGTTTTAAAACTCTGCTTGTTCTGTTCAACCAATTTTCGACTGCAACAGAATCATCTTCTCTCTTGCCAAAGAAATCCACTGCTCCAAATTTTCTTAGTCTTTCCAGGTGTGATTTCTGCTGTGGAGGTGGTGGTGGCATTACCCCAGCCATTTGTTTGAAGAATTTGGCCATTTGCTGGAACACGACCTGTGGAGGTTGAGCAGGCTCTGATGGAGCTGGTGGAGCAGGTTCTCCCTACCCTGGGCCTCGCCATCTGCAGGTGGAGCATGACTCTCCACTTCCTCCTCAACTGCCCTCTGAGATGAAGGGTCCATATCCTATTTAACAAAGACAACAGATCTGCATTAGTGTCACCTCGACTCTTCCAAATGCAATGCATGGTATGGACTCAATCTAGGCCTAGAAACGCCTAAACCGTGCTCCGATACCACTAAATGTGACACCCCTTACCCGTCTACAGTGTAGCTGAGCAAGTTATGCCACTCAGTGTGTCGGAACACCAATTCATGTTTCAATTTCAATTAATCCCTTTTTATTCATTTATTTATAATTTTTGATAAATCTAAATTTTTTCACAAATTTTATAAAAAATCTGGCAGAGTGCCGGCTATAAATTGGAAAACAGTTCTTCTGAACCTATTTAAAAACACTTCCAATATAATTATAATCTCAATCTTAGTCAACCACCAACATTTTTCAACAATTTCTCAAATCAATTCAGTATCTCAAAATTCACATTCATCTCATGTCACACCCAATTCAATGAGAAATACTCATATTTATTTCTGAACACAGCACATAGGTAATTACAGCAAAAATATGATTACATGAGTTTATAATATACATAACAAAAGTTTACAAATACAAAAGACTTAGGTAGCCCAATGTCCTACCAATGCACTGCAATTTGTGAGGTGACTTTGAACTCTGAGTGCAGATCTGAAAACTCACCCTGTATGAGGTCTACTGGACTCCCCAGCTATGTCTCCAGTACCTGCGCGTGGCAAAAGCGATGCTTTAAGCAATTCTGCTTATTGGTGACAATATAAAATAAAATAAAATAAAATAATAACATGTATGCAGAATGTATGTTTACATTTTTAGTAGACTTAATTTCAAATATTTATTGCAATATTATTCGATTAAAGTTTGGTAAGATTTATTAATATTGCCCGAGTAACCTATACTAGTTGACTAGACTGGATAAACGGGTAAACTGGTACTGGGTACTAAGTACCTCGGACCATCACACCATCGGTCATATAGTGTCTCTCGGTGTGCAACAGAATAGCTAATAAGCTGTAATAATTATCGGGGATTAAACCCAAGCATAACAACTCAATATCATAGCCAAAGGCTATTATGTCACAGAATGGCATGAAGCCATATGCAGTACTGCTAACAGAACCCTATTGGCATGCCAACCTATCCAAACCAATCACATTAGGCCTACTAGGGCATTTAACACTTTTTATTTATGTAATTCTTTGAAATTGAATTTTTATGATTACTATTCATTTCATTGGTCAACCAAAATGTTGACTTTTGCATTGGCAATAGGTAAATTAGTTTAAATATCATCAACATACCACATTTTGCATTTTAAACTTATTGGTATTGGTTGCCAATACCATCTCTAAGCTTAATGTGAATTGGACAGAATTTTTAGTTTTCAAGCTTTGAGTTTACTGTTCCATTAGTTACTGTTGCAATGGGAATTTGGAAAAATGACAAACATGAAAGTTGTTTCTTATTTTGTCTAGTTGAATTTCCTTTTTTGAATCACTCCATTTGGAGTTTTTTAGCTCAAGTTATGGTCCAAAAACCACAATTGGCAGGATTGAAATTTTTCTAGACTGACTATATCTACAGTGCAATAAATAGTGACTTCAACTCACTTGTTGGATAGGTTCTGGTCATAATTTGGGTTAGGTTTCTTCATGAAAATTGTTGGTATATATCTCAGCTTGTTGTGGGTAAAATTTCAGGTTAATTGGACCATTCTACATTGAGTTATGGCCAAATGACCAAACACTGTTCATTTGGTCATTCTGCAGAAACAGACTGTAGGTCACCCGGATTGGGGCAAGCTTTTAGTCCACTTGGTTTGGTCTTATGGACATGGTTTCTTCACCAAAGTTGTGCCATTATGTGTCTAGTTTCATGTCCAATTGGCCAAATACTAATTTAACCTCTACAATTCAAGTTATGGCTGCCCAAACCTGCTGGACTCATGTCCAATTCTGCAGGTCACCTAGGGCAGCCACACTAAACCTAAATCCCATCCCTCAACACACTTCATTTTTTGTTTAAACAGAACTAAATGGTCACTAATTGACCATTAATACCCATTTTCATTATCACATGGTTAAAGTCTCATTTCTCCACCCCAAACCCTAACTCAAACATTACCATTCATGCATTTTCATTTCATTTCTTCAATCCACTTACTAAATGCACATTAAGGGCAGCCATAATAACCTTTTAACTTCATTAAATCATTATAAACAAACCCTAACCATGGCTGCCAAAAATTTAGGGTTTACATACAATTGGTATTCAACAATTTTTCTTTGTAATTTACACTCATTTATACTTACTCAACATAAATTTGAAGAGAAACATAAGTTTAAGTCACTAACCTCTTTTAGCTCAAATCCAAGCTAACCAAAACTTTAATTTTTCTTCAAAATTTTGCTACCAAAAGCTTCCTCAGGGTGTGGGGTGAATTTTTTGTGAAGACAACTAGGGCTTTTATGGTGTGGAAGCTAGGAAAAATCAAGCTTGAAAAAGCTTGTCCATGGAGGTTAGGGAAGGAATGGCTTACGGCAAGGAAGAAAGAAGAAATGAGAAATCTGGTTTTTTTCTCATTTTTCAGCCCATTTGTCTCTTTTAAATATAGTTATGCCATGTGTCAACATTGGGTTGGGTGAAGGCACACTAATGACATCATGCGATGTCATAAATTCTCATTTAATTCATTTTTTTTTCTTTTTTTTTTCTTTTCTTTTCTACTCATTTTCAATTCAATTTTTAGTAATATTTATTCACATTTTATGTCATAATAATTATTTACTTAACTGGACAAGTCGGCCAAAAATCACCTCTGAAGGCGAAATGACTAAAATGCCCTCCGTTTGGCTTAACGGGCCAAAATTGTCTGTACCGATTGAAAATTTTTTCTAAGTATTTTCTTGGTATTCTAATGCCATAAGAACCTCAATAACCCTTCTCTGAAGTCCCAAAAATTATTTTATAATTTTTCCCCTGGGTCTAGGGCTCCTAGTTGCGAGAACCGCAACTTCTCACTAGGTTACCCATCGCTAGGGCACCGGCTCATTGGTTGTATTTTATTTTTAAAATTTTTCCTAAATTTTTCTTATTAATATTTGAGTTAATTATAGTTACTCACTTTAGTTTAAATATTTTTCCAGACATTCTAGCTGTCCGGACCGACACCGATCACCGGAACAGTAGAATGTACGAAATTGCTACAGAGAGGTTATTTATAAATAGTTTATAAATAGTTCCAGATATTCTAGCTGTCCGGACAGACATTGGTCACCGGAACAGCCGAATGTGCGGACTAGCTAAAGTGAGGGTGTTACAGTTGCCCTATGTCTTAGGATCACTCAGGTTCAAAAATCATAATTTTTCTAGTTATGGAGAGTAAGTTATAGCCAATTAACTAACCTGGAATCCTAAACCCTATACCTTCAAGATTTCAAGTTCAAGTCAGCATCTTTGGCTCCCATTTTAGGGTACTTGCACTCAAAATTTGAGAAAGGTTCCTAAATCAAAGTTGAAGTTCTTTTCTTAGGTTTCCAAAACAATTTGGCTCAGTCCATTTGAAATTTTCTAGTGGGAGATATGACTTTTCATTATAGTAAGGGGGTGGGCCGGTATTTGAATGTCTTTAGAAGTGTTTTGCGAACTTGATGTGTTTATTGATTTTATACTGGAATGTGTTTATTGATTTTATAAATGTATTTTGTGAATTAAATTTCTTTAAATATGTTTTGAAACCACAGTTGACATGGTAGTATGCTTTGTGATTCTCATTAGCTTATCTAGTGAGATATCTCCTCTACTTATTGGGGTTGAGTTCCTTCCTCTCTGGCTTGCCAGTTGAGGAAGAGTTTGGATGAGTACTCACATATACTAGCTAGTCTTTGTTCCTCCCTTTAGCCTCAGTTATTAGGAGAGTTTGCTATGTCGTGGTGTACAACACGACATTGATCATGAAATTTTGTGTTATGAGTCCAACTTTGCGAATTGTTGTCAACACCCTTAATTTATGCATACTTTGATAAAACGTGATCGAAATAAATATTTGTTAGTGATTGAAAAATATTATATTGTTTTCATTGTTCAAGAGATAAATTGTTATTATTTGATCAAAATGTCATTCAAATGAATGATTTGCATGGTTGAAAATATTGATTTTGGACGTTATGAATTTTGAAGAATTTAAAGATTCAAGCTTTTCTTTTTGTTATGATTTGTCAAAGCATAATTTGTATTAAGTTTTAAATTATTAGTTTGTGCACCACTGAGTTCACTGCTCAGCGATAGCTTTGTATGCTGTCGCAGGTGAAAGAAAATATAGAGCAGCTGAGTGAGATTACTTAAAGACGTATTAGTACTATCTTCGTGTATATCATAGGTATACTGTAACATCCCTCACCAGTCTACAGTGTAGCCGAGCAAGGTGTGCTACATTCGGTGCTGGAGCACCCTATCCTGTCTTATCATTTACAATATTAATTTAATATCCATTTAATTTTATTATCTCAATTGTAGAAATTTTTTTTATCCCATTTCATTTTTATAGAGACCCAGACAGAGTCCCCTCTGTTCTATTAGTGCATGGTGGGTTTCATATTACCTGTTAAAACAATTTATATCCATTTCATCATGTCACTTCTCATGCTCATATCAATTTCAAGAAAATAAATTACATTTCATTCATATAAAGTTTACATATACAATAATTTATAGTTTATATACAATCCAAAATTATTTACATTATTTACTTATGTACAGTGATCCAAAATGTAAAATTTAAATACACATGAGCCCTACCCAAAATGAACTGGTGAGGTGACACCGACCCTGTAGCAGATCTTATGACACCCCTCACCCGTCTACAGTGTAGCCGAGCAAGGCATGTCATACTCGGTGCCGGAGCACCCTATCTTATCTTATCTCAATTTATTACTTCTTAATTATCACATTCAATTTTCATTAAATTTCTGTGGAGAAACTGATGGAGTTTCCCCTCATTTCTTAATAATTTGACGATTTTCCACCTGTGTGAAACAATTACAATTATCTTTATATATTTTTTTTCTCATTAAGAACATCAATAAGTTTCACTCATATAAATACATAAGAAATTCAAATCATTTTCATACATCACAATTCAAATATAAAATTCGAAACTGTATTAATTTACATCATGTGCACATTTAATGTACAAAAATACATAATTTACATTACATATCCAAAAATTAATTACAATGATAAAAAATAAAATACAAGCTGGTGGACACTACTAAAATATGCACTGCTGAGGAGGTGACACTCGGGACCCAAATGCAGATAAAAACTTTTAACCTCCCAGTCTATGGTTTACTGGGTTCTCTGCCCAAATCTTCAGTACCTACGCGTTGCAAAAGCGATGCGCTAAGCATAAAGATTAGTGGTGCCAATAATACAAGAAAATATAATATGCAAATAAAAGTAAAAATTTCCTAGTTATTGTGCTTATAAGAAATAAATAATTACTAACTTATTGTTTAGTCGAAGGCTAATTACATCTTATGATATTAACTCTTTTTAGCATTTTATTAATCATTTTTTTGATGATTTTGAGCCTCTTTTTATTGTAATCATTCTTATTCTTTATCTTGATATTTAATTTCCTTACTTCCTTTAATAATCAATTCAATTATATTTATACTTTTCCATGCCCAAGTAACCTATACAAATTGACCAAACTGGATAAACGGGTAAACTAGCACTGGGTACTAGGTACCTCGGGCCGTCACACCATCGGTCACAATGTGTCTTCATAAGCCATAAAAGCAATAAGGCATAAAGCCAAGTATAACATCATAATCAGTATAGCCGTAGGCTATCATATCACAGAATGTAAAGAAGCCATTCGCAGTACTGCTATCAGAACCCTATTGGCATGCCAACCTATCCAAACCAATCACACTAGGCCTACTAGGGTATTTAACACTTTTAATTTATATAATTCTTTGAAATTAAAATTTTATGGCTACTATTCATTTCATTAGTCAACTAAAATATTGATTTTTTCATAGACAATAGGTATATTGGTTCTAATATCACCAACATACCACATTCTGCATTCTAAAATTGTTGGCATTGGTTGCCAATTCCATTTCAAAGGTTAGGGTTGGTTATTTAAAATATTAAGATTTCAAGTGCTTGGTTTACTATTCCATTGGTTAATTTTTCAGTAAGAATTTGGCAATATTGTCTTCATGAAAGTTGTTTCTTTATGCGTCTTATTTAATTCCCTTTTTGATTCACTCTATTTTGAGTTTTCTAGCTCAAGATACGCCCCTTTGAGCAAGGCTGGCTGGATTGGTATTTACCTAGAAATTTTAGGCAGAATACCATTCTACCAGATTTGGTAGTTCAAATTTGGCCAATAATTTCATTTGGTTAAGTCTAGGATTAGAGTTTGTGTTCTACATGAAAGTTGTTCTAAATTGTCTAAGCTTTTCATTGACATAAATTTCAAGTCAATTGGACCTTTCTACACTGAGTTATGACCAAATGAATAAATACTGTTCATTTGGTCATTTTGCCTAGGCAGAATTGGTACTACCCGGATTTGGTCAATTTTTAGGGCATCCTAAGTTTGTTTTCTGGAAAGGTTTCCTCTATCAAAGTTGTGCCATTATGTGTCTAATTTCATGTCCAATTGGCCTTACACCAATTGAACCTCCACAACCCAAGTTATAGCTGCCCAAATATGCTGGACTCACATCCAGACCTGCAAGGCACTCAAGGCAGCACACCCAACCTCAAATCCCAAGCTACCATTCACTTCAATTTCTCATTATACTCAGCCAAATGGTTACTAATTGACCATTAAAACTTCCATTTACTGTCAATATAGCCAAACCCTAATACAGCTCAAAACCCTAATTTTCAATACCTCAATTCATGCATAAGACCTTATAATTCAACTTCTACCATATACAACTCATCAAGAATAATACTAATCAAATTTAATTCCATCAAAATCATAATTTCCTCAAGGTTCCTCATGGAAGCAAAAATTTCATGGAATATAATCATGCATCTTTAATTTAATTTTCAATAAGTTTTCAACTTAGCTTAGCTTAAATTCATGTTTAGAAGGAAGTAAGAGCAAAAAATATGGCACTAACCTCTTGGATGAATTTCTACTCTTCACTTTCCTTCACTTTTTCCTCCTCTAATGGCTGCCCAAATCTTGCTTTAGTGGTAGGGACAAAATTTCATGAAGGAAAGTTAGGGTTTTGAGGTGATTTGGTTGAGGTTTGGAAGCTCGGCAAAGCTTTAATGGTGGAAGAGAGGAAGAGAGTGTGTTACGGCTGGAATGAGGAAGAAGTGAGCAGATGGTTTTTTTTATTTTTCAACCCATTTAACTCCTTTAATTGGGTTTATAATGAGGTGTCAAAATGTGATTGGGTGGGAGTGCTTTAATGACATCATGTGATGTCATAATTCCCAATTTCTTTCATTTTTCTTTCCTTTTCTTTTCTACTCTTTTTCAATTAAATTTTTAGTAATATTTATTTATATTTTAGATCATAATATTTATTTATTTAACTGAAAAAGTTGGCCAAAAATCATCTCTGAAGACAAAATGATTAAAATGTCCTCTGTTTGGCTTATTGAGTCAAAATCGTCAGTACCGATCTAAAAATTTTTCTAAGTATTTTCTTGGAATTCTATTGCCATCAAAACCTCAATGACTCTTCTCTGGAGTCTCAAAATTATTTTATAAATTTTCTCCCGGGTTTAGGGCTCCTAGCTGCGAAGACCGCAATTTCCCACTAGGTTACCCATCGCTAGGGCATCGGCTCATTTAACTTGATTGTATTTTATTTCTAAAATTTTTTCTAAATTTTTCTTATTTATATTTGAGTTATTTATGACTCCTCACTCTAGTCTAAATATTTTTCCAGACATTCTAACTGTCCGGACCGACACCAGTCACCGAAATAGTATAATGTAAGGAATTGCTACAGTGAGGGTGTTACAACTCTTCCCCTCTAATTTAAATTTCATCCTCGAAATTTACCTGAATTAAGTAATTATGGAGTTTCTACCTCCTTGCTTCTTCTCTTCCTTGTATCGCCTCATCAATGTCTGGGTTTGGCTCCTCCTAAGCTTCCATAGCATATACCTATTGTAACACGCTCACTTTAGCTAATCCGTACATTCGACTGGTACGGTGACCAATGTCTGTCCGGACAGCTGGAATGTCTGGAACTATTTGTAAACTAGAGTGAGGAGTCATAACTAACTCAAATAATGGTAGGAAAAATCAAGAAAAAATTTTAGAAATAAAATACAACCATGTTAAATGAGTCGGTGCCTGAACGATGGGTAACCCAGTGGGAAGTTGCGGTCTTCGCAGCTAGGAGCCCTAAACCGGGGAGAAAATTCATAAAATAATTTTTGGGACTTCAGAGAAGAGTTATTGAGGTTTCGATGGCATTAGAATGCCAAGAAAATTCTTAGAAAAATTTTTAGATCAGTACAGACGA
Organism: Hevea brasiliensis; assembly: GCF_030052815.1. Classification (NCBI taxonomy): domain Eukaryota; kingdom Viridiplantae; phylum Streptophyta; class Magnoliopsida; order Malpighiales; family Euphorbiaceae; genus Hevea; species Hevea brasiliensis. The sequence continues at coordinate 99,364,938 of NC_079501.1, forward strand.
TTTTGGCTCAATAAGCCAAACGAAGGGCATTTTGGTCATTTCGTCTTCAGAGATGATTTTTTACCAACTTGTCCAGTTAAGTAAATAAATTATATGACATAAAATATAAATAAATATTGGTAAAAATTTAATTAGAAATGAGTTAAAAAAAGAAGAAAGAAAAATCAAATAAAAAGGCATTTATGACATAAGCTTGATGCAATAAAAACCCCATAACCAATCATAACCTAACAAGCACTCATAAAACACTTAAAAGAGATAAAAATCAAAGAAAAATCAGATTTGTCTCCTCTTTTTTTCAGCTGGCTGGAAACCCATTTCCATTTTCCACCATTGATGCTCTTTTATCAAGTTTACAAAACCTTGAATCTCCACCACTGAACCCTAAGTTCCTTCATTAAACCTTGTCAATTCCTCTTGGGAAAGTGTTTGGTTGCCAAGAATTGAAGAGAAAGAGAATATAAAGCTTGGAAAAATTCTGCACCCAAGAGGTTAATGCTTAATCTCCTTATCTCTCTTCTTTATTCTTGATTTGGACTTAAGAAGAGTTGAAATTTGTATGAAATAAAAAGGAAATGACAACTTATGAAGGAAGTGAATTTCAGTAGCCATGGATTTGTTATGGTTTTGATGGTTTCTTTGGATTAAATGAGTGAATAGGCTACCCTTAATATGATTGTATCACTCAAAACATTAGTTTATGAGTTTAGTGCAAGAAAATGAAACTTTGGAATTCTAGGGCTAGGGTTTGAAACTCAAATATGGGGGTAGATGCAATTGAACACAAAATGATGTTGTAATGGTCATTTAGTGACCATTTGGTGTAGTTTGAATTGGAAATGGAGTGATTGGTGACATTAACTAATGTAGAGAATTAGACTGCCTTAAGTGTGCATTCTGGACCCTTTGACTCTAGTGTGCTCTTGGGGTTATAACTCAAGCTAGGTAACTCCAATTAGTGCAAGGCTAATTGGAGGCTATACTAGACATAAAATTCAACAATTTTGATGAAGGAACCTATCCCAAAAAAGCAACCTAAGTGGCTCTAAAAATTGACCTAATTCGGGTGACCAATATGCAGTCTCTAGAAAATGACCAAATGAATAGTATTCATTAATTTGGTTATAACTTAGTGTAGAAAGGTCCAATTGACCTGAATTTTTACCAATAGAAATCTGAGACATAGCCCTACAACTTTCATGAAGAAAACAAACCCAAATTTTGACCATAACATGTCCAAAAACTGATCTACAGTCAGTGTACAAAAACTACAAAAATGATTCTGCCCAGAAATTCTGGAAAAATTACAATCTGGCCAGTTATGGTGTTTAGGTCATAACTTGAGTTACAAAACTCCAAAATAAAGTGATTCAAAATAAGAAATGTAACTAGACACAATAAGGAACAACTTTGATGAAGAACACTTAGCCAAATTCTCACTATAGGATGGCCTAATGGAACAGTGAACTCTAGCACCCAAAAACTGAAATTTTTAATTTATTTTCCATTGGTTAGAAGTATGGATTGGCAACTAATGCCAACACTTTTGGGAGCCAAAATATGATAAATCTATGTGATTAAAACTCATGTAACTATTATATATGAGAAAGTCAATATTTTGACTTAAATGACCATATGAATAGTAACCTTACATGTTAAGTAAAAATATTCAAGAAATAACTTTGTATTATGCCCTAGTAGGCCTAATGTGATTGGTTTGGATAGGTTGGCATGCCAATAGGGTTCTCATAGCAGTACTGCGTATGGCTTCATGCCATTCTATGATATGATAGCCTATGACTATACTGATTATGATGTTATACTTGGCTCAACTTATCCATATTACCTAAAAAGGTCAACATATGCATTGACTTGTGAATTATATAATAGTTAGTAAACTCCAAAAATTGAAGAATTAAACAATTAATTAATAATGTGCCCTAGTTTTCCTAGTTGACTAGTATGGATAGGTTGGCATGCCAATAGGATTCTGACAGTTGTTCTGTAAATGGCTTCATGCCATACTATGTTTTTACGGCTTATTATGCTGCACTGTGACTTTAATAGCCTATGGCTATACATATTGTGTATTTATTCTTGGCTTATCACCAGATTGACAATATGGCTTCTTAGCCACACTATTTGCACACCGGGAGACACTTTGTGACCGATGGTGTGACTGCCCGAGGTACTAGGTACCCAGTGCCAGTATATCCGTTTATCCAGTCTAGTCAGTATATAGGCTACACGGGCAGTAATTCAAGTACTCTTAAATTTAAATACATAAATCCAGTCTACTGACATACAGCACCACCAAAAATTCGTAAACACTTTATTTACTTTATTTTAGTGTATATTTCTTTATATTTGGCACCACTAAGAAAAATTGTTTAGCACGTTGCTTTTGTAACGCGTAGGTATTGGAGACACAGTTGGGGAGCCCAGCAGACCTAGACCGGGTGAGACATCAGATCTGCACAGGAGTCCAGAGTCATCTGCACTGCATTGCATACATGGTAGGACTTAGGATATCTTGTATTTTATACTTTTATTGTATTTTTCAAATTCGGCCTTGTATTTTGTAATATTATGAAAGCTTTAAAGTTTGTAATATCTTGTACATATTAAATAACATGGAAACTTTCTGGATATATTTGAATTATTATGGACTGTATTATGGAACTGTTTAATGACTGTAAAAGTCTATTGACTTTACTGAGAAATAGAGACTGTGAAATATTTGAGATTTTGATATTATCATATTAAACTATTTTCAACAGGTTTGGAAGGACAGTTTGTCCTAAATATAGACGGCACCTTGTCAAATTTTTATTACCAATCTTGAAACACTGATTTTATCAAAGTATGACAATAGTATCAGCATGATATGAATATTACATAAAAGACTTCTTAAAATCAAATTGAGTTCAAGAAATGAAATAATCACAGACTAGGTGTTCCGACACGCCGTGTAGCACGCCTTGCTCGGCTATACTGTAGACGGGTGAGGGGTGTTACATTTAGTGGTATCAGAGCACGGTTTAGGCGTTTCTGGACCTAGATAGTTTGCATATCATGCATTGCATTGTAAGTGTTAAGATGACTCTAATGCAGATCTTTTGATTTGTTTTGTTATTTTGATCAGAATATGGACTCCACATCGCAGAGAGCGGTCGATGAGGAAGTGGAAAGTCATGCTCCATCTATGACTGAACCAGGAGACAGGAGGGAACCTGCTCCACCAGTACCAAATGCACTAGCCACATTTCAGCAAATGGCTGAGTTCTTTAGACAGATGGCAGGAGTTATGCCACCACCACCACCTCCACATTAAAAATCTCATATGGAGAGACTCAGGAAGTTTGGAGCGGTGGACTTTCTAGGCAAAAGAGAAGATGATTCTATCACAGCTGAAAACTGGTTGGACAGAACTGGAAGAGTCTTGAAACAACTTCATTGTACTCCAGAGCAGAATTTGGAAGCTGCTGTATCACTACTGCAAGATGATGCATACCAGTGGTGGGATACAATAACTAGTGAGGTGCCACCAGAACAGATAACTTGGGATTTCTTTCTCACTGAGTTCAGAAAGAAGTATGTGGGCAGTGTGTACCTAGAAGAGAAGAGAAGGGAGTTTATTACCCTACGCCAGTGACAGCTGACAGTGGCTGAATATGAAATAGAATTTGTCAGACTGAGCCGCTATGGGTGGGAAATAGTCCCTAATGAGGCAGAGAGATGCAAGAGATTTGAGGAAGGACTCAATGATAACATTAAAGTAATGATTACAGCCTTGGGGATTACAGAGTTTGCTAAGTTAGTGGAAGCTGCACTGAAGGTTGAAAAAGTTAGAATGAATGAGCGTAATGTATGGACAGAGAAAAGAGGTCGTGGTCGACAGTACATCTTACGCCCTTAGTAAGAAATTCAGAGGTTCGCCTACTCGAGTTTTAGTAGAGCACCAAGTCGTGGTCCACAGAGGCCCAAATCTCGGTTGCACCAAGGAGAGGCCACCACCCCTTCAATGGCTAGCTCTCCAGAGCAGTGGCACAGGGACCAGCCCCAACGATTCTGTTGCTTGCCCACATTGCCAAAAATGGCATAAGGGTGAATGTTGGAGGATGATAGGTGCTTGTTTATGGTGTGGATCTACAGACCACCTAGTCCGAGATTGTCCACGCAGAACTATTACATCCACTCCGGTATCAACTGATAGGCCTGCCCCTTCAGCTCCAACGGGTAGAAGGCCGGGTAAGGCTGAGGCCAGTACTTGAGAAACTGTGTCGAGTCTGTGGAGAGAGCGAAGGCGTAAAACCAGCCAAAGCCTATGCTATAAGGGCACAGGAGGAGCAGGATGCTCGGATGTTATCAAGATGCGTTCCTCCTTTATAATACTTATGTGCATGCATTAGTGGATCTGGATCTACTCATTCATATATTTATATCAAGTCGCCGTAGAAAAGGGAATACGGTGGAGGAAAGTGACCAAGACATCACGGTCACAAATCCGCTAAGCCACGGTGGTAGTAAACAAGGTGTATAAGGGCTGTCCATTGAAGATTCAAGGAAAGAGATCTCGTGATTTAATCGAATTGCCTTTCCATGAGTTTGATATGATTTTGGGAATGGGTGGTTATCCCATCATCGTGCAATAGTAGATTGTAAATTGAAGAGAATCTCTCTCAAAAGCACGAGAATGAAGAAATAATAGTAGTGGGTGAAAGGATGATTTCTTGTCCAATGTCATCTCATTCTGATTGTAAGGAGATGGCTGAGAAAAGGGTGTGAAGCCTATCTGGCACACGTGGTTGACACTAGGCAGGGTAAACTTGACTTGTCTGACATACCCACATTAAGGGATTTATCTGAGGTATTTCCTAGGAATTGCCTAGTTTGCCACCAGAAAGGGAAGTTGAATTTGCTATTGAGATTATGCCGGGTACAGCTCCAATTTCAATTGCTCCATATAGGATGGCACCTGCTGAATTGAAAGAGTTAAAAATCCAGCTGCAAGAATTACTAGACAAGGGGTTCATACGCCCCAGTGTGTCACCTTGGGGAACTCCGATACTATTTGTAAAGAAGAAAGATGGGACACTGAGGTTATGTGTTGACTACCGGCAATTAAACAGAGTAACAGTGAAGAACAAGTATCCATTGCCTAGAATTGACGATCTGTTTGATTAGTTGAAGGGAGCCAGTGTGTTTTCTAAGATTGATCTCAGATCAGGGTATCATTAGCTAAGGGTTAAGGATGCATATGTGCCTAAGACTCCATTTAGAACCCGGTATGGGCATTATGAATTCCTGGTGATGCCATTTGGGTTAACAAATGCTCCAGCAGCATTCATGGACCTTATGAACCGTATCTTCCATCCATACTTAGATCAGTTCATAGTGGTCTTCATTGATGACATCCTGGTGTATTCCAAGGATAAAGCAGAACATGATGAGCATTTGAGAATTGTTCTGCAGACTCTAAAAGAGAAGAAATTGTATGCTAAATTATCCAAGTGTGAGTTCTGGTTGAATAAGATTGCATTCCTTGGACATGTAGTATCAGCTGAAGGGATTAGAGTGGATCCCAAGAAGATTGAAGCAGTGATGGAATGGAAGCCTCCCAGAAATACAACTGAGATCAGAAGTTTCTTGGGGTTAGCTGGATATTATAGAAGATTTGTAAAGGGATTTTCCCTGATAGCTGCTCCAATGACCAAATTACTACACAAGAATATGAAATTTGACTAGAATGACAAGTGTCAAGCCAGTTTTGAGAGGCTGAAGGCTATGTTGATAGAGGCACCAGTGTTAACACAGCCAATGTCTGGAAAAGACTTTGTAGTCTACAGTGATGCCTCACACAATGGGTTAGGGTGTGTACTCATGCAAGAAGGGAAAGTGGTCGCATATGCTTCCAGGCAGTTAAGGCCACATGACAAGAATTACCCTACTCATGATTAGAGTTAGTAGCAATTATCTTCGCATTGAAGATATGGAGGCATTACTTGTATGGAGAAAAATGCTACATATACACAGACCATAAGAGTCTGAAGTATCTGCCAACCCAGAAGGAACTTAATTTGAGACAGAGGCGATGGATTGAATTCCTGAAAGATTATGATTGTATAATTGACTATCACCCTGGGAAGGCAAATGTAGTCACTGATGCTTTAAGCAGAAAATCTATTGTAGCATTAAGATCTCTGAATGCCCAACTATCCTTAACTCATGATGGAGTTATTTTGGCTGAGTTGCAAGTGAAGCCGAATCTGTTACAACAGATACAGGATGGGCAGAAGACATATGAGAAATTAATGGCTGTTATAGGCAAAATCACTGAGGGGAAGGAAACTGAATATAAAGTGAGAAAATGGGTGCCTGTACTATAAAGAAAGAGTGTGTGTTCCAGATGATAAAGAATTGAAAATCAGTATTGTAACATCCTCCCTATACATGTTTTGTACGTTCTATTGCTCCAGTAGTCAAATAATAGCCAGGCAAGTCAGGATTTCTAAAACTACACTTCGGTGATAGTGAACAGACATATAATGATGAAATAAATAAAAAGAAAATACAAGAAAAATTAAACAAAAATGAAAGAGAAAAAATGATGCTTAGTTAAACGAGCCGGCACCACAGCGATGGGTGACCGCATTGGGAAGGCCGTTGCCGACCCCAGGACCTCGGGGAACCCTCTGAATTTAATTTTGAGACATAAATAAAGGTTTATTGAAATGTAATTGACACTAGAAATATCAAAGAAAAATTAGTAGATTAGTACAAAGAAAAATGAAAAATCGAGAAACAGACAAAAATCGGTATTACCGAAAAATCAGGAATATAACCCGAAGTGGGGTATTTTGGTCATTTGACACATAGTGTTTCCTTTTGACCTCAATCTCCATTAAAAATAAATGATATTACACTTAGAAAATGTCATGAAAAATTAAATTGTGATACATTATAAGAATAGTGAAAGAAATGGGGGATAAAATCCTATTTATGAAACTTTGAATAATTAACATTAAAATCCAAGTTAGTGCTCCACTAACTTGGATATTGGGACCCTTATCATAGCCTTGGGACAGCAGATAGCACTCACCATCATCTTCATCATCATCCCATTTTACTTTGTCGAAATGAATTCCACCATGGAAATCACCATGGCCAACCCACATGCAACCTCCATGGGTGCATGATCAAGCCATCCTTTCCACTTCTTTCCTTCATTAAAGCTTGCCTACTCACCTTGGGGAAGATATTGGCAACAAGAAAAACAAGATTTGGTGAAGTTTGAAGGAAGCTCACAAGAGGTAAGTGTCCAAAATCTCTCCCTTGCTTTAGTAAACCTTGTGTTTAGGTTGAGGTGAGTATTTTGGTGAAGAGAAATGAAATAAATAGTGAGAAATGGACATGTCCATTTTTGGCAGCCATGAACCTTTGTTGAGCTTGAGTTATTTTTAATTCTAATGAATGGAAATGAAGGTTGATTAATTTAAATGAAAGTTGTAGTAAGTTTGTATCTAAGTATATGCATGTAGTGTTTGAATTAATGGTGTGAAATGGAACCTTGATGCCTTGAGCAAACTGCCATATTTGGCAGCCCCTAATAGCATGAATTTGTGTGTGAACATGTAGTTATTAATGAAATATGCTAAGGTTAAATTGTGGGCAGCAAGTGTAAGTGATATTGAAGTATGATTATGTTGAAGTGTATGTGTAATATTGACATTGAGATGTGTTAAATTTTGGTGGAAGTGAATGTTGAATTAATGGTGAATTGTGTGCATTGAGCACTTGAATATTCTGCCCAAAATTGTTGCTAGAATTGTGTACAATATAGATATGGAAGTGTTATTGATTGAATATTGAAGTAATGAGGAGGAGAAGGAATACCAAATTGGAAGTGTATGTGCTTTGTGCAGGTTGTGTATTGAAGGCAGTACCTAAATTAGGCCATAAGTGCCAAACTATGAACCCAATTGGTATGAGGCCAATGGGGGGTGAAACTAGACATCAAATAGGCCAACTTTCATGTAGAAATGTTGCCAAAATTCTGCCTAGAAACTAACCTTAAAAATGACCAAATCCGGATTAGCAACCTTGCAACCCAGATTTTTGACCATATGAACAGTAGTCCTTGGGATGACCATAACTCACTCAAAACAGGTCCAATTGACCTGAAATTTTTACCATAGTTAGCTTAGACATAGATCTACAATTATTATGAGGACACAAAAGCCTAGAAATGGCCAGAACCAAGTCAAATGGCCAGCACAAGTTCGGGTACAAAAACTACTGAACCAAAACTGACCTAAAATTGACCAAATTTTGCACTAAAGGAGCAATCTGTCCAGCTTTAGTAAATTGACCATATCTTGGTCTATACAATTCAGAATGACCTGATATTTTTCCCCGCGTTCAATAAGACATAGAGCTACAATTTTGCTTCTTTGACTAGAAGCTAAAAACAAAGGGAAATAGGACTTTAAGCTAGACCAATCTAGCACACAAAAATTGAGAATTTGACATTTTGCATACAATGATGCTTGAAGCATTTTGGCAATGAATGCCAACTTATAAAAATAGTAAATTGCACTATATTGGCAGCATATTGAGATATAAATTGTGACATATTGATGCTAGAAACAACTTATCCATATTACCTAAAAAGGTCAACATATGCATTGACTTGTGAATTATATAATAGTTAGTAAACTCCAAAAATTGAAGAATTAAACAATTAATTAATAATGTGCCCTAGTTTGCCTAGTTGACTAGTATGGATAGGTTGGCATGCCAATAGGATTCGACAATGCTCAGTAAATGGCTTCATGCCATACTGTGTTTTTACGGCTTATTATGCCGCACTGTGACTTTAATAGCCTATGGCTATACATATTGTGTATTTATTCTTGGCTTATCACCAGATTGACTTTATGGCTTCTTAGCCACACTATTTGCACACCGGGAGGCACTTTGTGACCGATGGTGTGACGGCCCGAGGTACTAGGTACCCAGTGCCAGTATATCCGTTTATCGATGCAGTGATATATAGGCTACACGGGCAGTAATTCAAGTACTCTTAAATTTAAATACATAAATCCAGTCTACTGACATACAGCACCACCAAAAATTCGTAAACACTTTATTTACTTTATTTTAGTGTATATTTCTTTATATTTGGCACCACTAAGCAAAATTGCTTAGCGCGTTGCTTTTGTAACGCGTAGGTATTGGAGACACAGCTGGGGAGCCCAGCAGACCTACGACCGGGTGAGACATCAGATCTGCACAGGAGTCCAGAGTCATCTGCACTGCATTGCATACATGGTAGGACTTAGGATATCTTATATTTTGTACTTTTGTGGTATTTTTCAAATTCGGCCTTGTATTTTGTAATATTATGAAAGCTTTAAAGTTTGTAATATCTTGTACATATTAAATAACATGGAAACTTTCTGGATATATTTGAATTATTATGGACTGTATTATGGAACTATTTAATGACTGTAAAAGTCTATTGACTTTACTGAGAAATAGAGACTGTGAAATATTTGAGATTTTGATATTATAATATTAAACTGTTTTCAACAGGTTTGGAAGGACTATTTGTCCTAAATATAGACGGCACCTTGCCAAATTTTTATTACCAATCTTGAAACACTGATTTTGTCAAAGTATGACAATAGTATTAGCATGATATGAATATTACATAAAAGACTTCTTAAAATCAAATTGAGTTCAAGAAATGAAATAATCATAGACTAGGTGTTCCGGCACGCCGTGTAGCACGCCTTGCTCGGCTATATTGTAGACGGGTGAGGGGTGTTACAGAAACACACCTTAGGTGCCTTGAGAGAGGACCTAAGATATCTTAGGATTAATATCCATCAAAACAACGATCCTCAATCCAATGAATAAACAAGATTAAATCCATAATAAGTTTAAAGTGTAAAATCTTAATTCTGGAATTATTTTAAATAGATTGTTTCACTTTTAGTTTATTACTCTTCTAGTCTTTAGCATTCAAAATAGATCAGATTCTTCCCTATTTTATTCGGTAGCCTAGACAGTCAAAATTGCTATGTAGTTTGGTACTTACTAATTAAATTCCTTGTGGGACGATACTCTACTCACTACTTTATTACTTGTTAGTGATCCGTGCACTTGCGAGGTTGAAAAACCAGTAAACAGACTACTTATAGTAAGGGTGTTACAATTCTTCCCCTCTAAAAAGAAATTTCATCCTCAAAATTTACCTGATATAAAGAGCTGTGGATACTGTTGCCTCATTGTCTCCTCGCTCTCCGAAGTAGTTTCCTCTTTGTTATGGTGTCTCCAGAGCACCTTCACTAATGGGATCTTTTTATTCTGTAATTCTTTGATCTCTCAAGCCAAGATTTTTACAGGTTCCTCTTCATATGTCAAATCCAACTGCACATCAATTGCCTCTGCTGATATGACATGCGTAGGATTTGATCTATACCTTCTTAGCATTGAAACATGAAATACGTTGTGGATCTTATCTAATTCTAGTGGTAAAGGTAGCCTATAGGCTACCAGACCCATATGTTCAATAATTTCGTATGGACCGATAAACCTCAGGCTTAATGTGACACCCCTTACCCGTCTACAGTGTAGTCGAGCAAGTTATGCCACTTAGTGTGCCGGAGCACCAATTTATATTTCTATTACATTTTATCCCTTTTAATTCATTTATTTTCAATTTTGATAAATCAGAATTTATCCGTAAATTTTATAGAAAATCCAGCAAAGCGCCAGCTGTAAATTGGAAAAACAGTTCTTCTGAACCTGTTTAAAAGCACTTCCAAAATAATTTCCAAATCCAAACTCTATTATACACATTCAAGTCAATCTTAAATCACAATACCATTTTCAAAACCTTTCTGTTCACTTCATCACTTGAAGCATATTCACAAATAATTCTCAACATTTCATTTATCAACATACATTATGCAGAAAATCTCAATAATATGAAATTTCATATATTTACATTAATACATAATTACAGGAGTTTATAGTTACAATCCAAACTAATACAAAATGCAAAAATATGAAAGGGCCACCTATAGTCCTAATGTCCTACCATATGCAGTGCAGATGTGAGGTGACTTTGGACCCCGGATGCAGCTCTGAAGGCTCACCCCGTCTAATGTTTGCTGGGCTCCCCAGCTAGGTCTCTAGTACCTGCGTGTGCCAAAAGTGACGCGCTAAGCAATTCTGCTTAGTGGTGATAATATAAAACAAAATAAAATAGAATAAAATAATTATGCATAATGTATGATTTTATTTTTGGGTAGACTTGATTTCTGGTATTATTTGCAGTATTATTCACTTAAAATTTGGTAAGGTTTATTATTATTACCCAAGTAACCCATACTAGTTAACTGGACTAGATAAACGGGTAAACTGGCACTGGGTACTAAGTACCTCGGACCATCAAACCATCGGTCACATTGTCTCCCGGTGTGCAATAGAACAGCTAATAAGCTGTAACAATTATCAGGGTTAAAACCCAAGTATATCAACTCAAATAACATAGCCAAAGGCTATTATGTCACAGAATGGCATGGGAGCCATGAAACACTGAATGACATGAAGCCATATGCAGTACTGCTAACAGAACCCTATTGGCATGCCAAGCTATCCAAACCAATCTTGTTAGGTATATTAGGGCATTCCACACTTTTAAGTTTCATAATTTTTGGAATTTAAGTTTTAGTGTTACTATTCCATTCATTGGTCAACAAAAATGTTAACTTTTGCATAGGCAATAGGTACATTGGTTTTAATATCATCAACATACCACATTTTGCATTCAAAATTTGTTGATATTGGTTGCCAATACCATTTCTAAGCTTAATGTTAGTTAGGCAGAATTTTCACTTTTTATGCCTTGTATTTACTGTTCCATTGGTCAATTTTGTAGTGAGAATTTGGCAAACTGATCAACATGAAAGTTGTTCCTTATTTTGTCTAGTTGCATTTCTTTTTTTGAATCACTCAATTTGGAGTTTTTAAGGTCAAGTTATGGTCTAAAAATCACAACTGGCTGGAATGAAATTCTATCCAGAATTTCTGGACTGACCATATCTATAGTGCAATGAACAGTGACTGCAACTCACCTTTTGAATATGTTCTGGTCATAATTTGGGTTAGGTTTCTTCATGAAAGTTGTTGGTCTATATCTCAGCTTGTTGCTGATAAAATTTCAGGTCAATTGGACCTTTCTACACTGAGTTATGGCCAAATGACTAAACACTGTTCATTTGGTCATTTTGCCTAGGCAGACTGCAGATCACCAGGATTATGGCAAGCTTTTGGTCCACTTGGTTTGGTTTTATGGGCATGGTTTCTTCACCAAAGTTGTGCCATTATGTGTCTAGTTTCATGTTCAATTAACCTTGCACCAATTGAACCTTTATAATTCAAGTTATGGCTGTCCAAACCTGCTAGACTCAAGTCCAATTCCGCAGGTCACTCCAATTCTGCAGGTCACTCTAATGGCGGCCACACCAAACCCAAATCCCATCACTCAACACACTTCATTTTTTATTTAAATAGAACTAAATGGTCACTAATTGACCATTAAAACCTATTTTCATCATCACATGGTCAAAATCCCATTTTTCAACCCCAAACCCTAACTCACACATTACCATTCATGTATTTTCATTGCATTTCTTCAATCCACTTACAAGATGCACATTAAGAGCAGCCATAATAACCTTTTAACTTCATTAAACTCATCACAAACAAACCCTAACCATGGCTGCCAAAAATCTAGGGTTTACATACAAATGGCATTCAACAATTTTTCTTTGTAATTTACACTCATTCAAAGTCCTTAACATGAATTTAAAATAAAATTCATGGTTAGGTCACTAACCTCTATGGAGTGAGATTTTTCCACTTGCTAAAGCTCTTGTTTTCCTGTTCTTTTTGCTGCCAAAAGAATTACCAAGGTGTAAGAGTAAGTTTTTGTGTTGACAATTAGGGTTTTTGGTGGAAGAAAGCTAGGGAAAATCAAGCTTGAAAAAGCTTATTCATGGCAGCCATGGAGGAGTGGTTGACGTCAAGGAGAAGAAGAGAAGAAGGTATTCTGATTTTTTTTTCATTTTCAGCCCATTTAGTCTCTTTTATATAAAGTGATACCATGTGTCAAGATTTGATTGGTTGGGAGATTTTTAATGACATCATTATGATGTCATAAGTCCATTTTCCTTCATTTACTCTTCATTTCTTGTCTATTTAATTGCAATTAAATTTTTAACAATATTTAATCATATTTTATGTTATATAAATTATTTATTTAATTGGACAAGTTGGACAAAAATCATCTCTGAAGATGAAATGACCAAAATGCCCTCCGTTTGGCTTAATGGGCTAAAATTGTCTGTATAGATTGAAAAATTTTTCTAAGTATTTTCTTGGCATTCTAATGTCATAAGAACCTCTATGACCCTTCTCTGGAGTCCCAAAAATTATTTTATAATTTTTCCCCCTGTTCTAGGGCTCCTAGTTACGAGAACCGCAACTTCTCACTAAGTTACCAATCGCTAGGGCACCGGCTCATTTAACTTGATTGTATTTTATTTCTAAAATTTTTCCTAAATTTTTCTTATTAATATTTGAGTTAATTATGGTTCCTCACTTTAGTTTAAATATTTTTTCGGATGTTCTAGCTGTCCGAACCGACACTGGTCACCGGAACAGTAGACTGTACGGACTAGCTAAAATGAGGATATTACACTTAACTTACCCTTATTTCCAAATCTAAGGACTTTCTTCCATGGTGACACCTTGAAGAAAACTTTATCACCCAATTCATATTCTATGTCTTTTCTTTTTAAGTCCGCATATGACTTTTGTCTATCTGAGGTAGCTTTCAAACTAGCTCTAATCACCTTTACCTTCTCCTCAGTCTGTCTCACTAAATCTAGCCCCACAATTTTATCTTCACCCAGTTCTGTCCAACATAAGGATGTCCTATACTTCCTCCCATACAGTGCTTCATAAGAAGCCATCTTTATACTTGCCTGATAACTATTATTATATGCAAACTTTGCTAATGAGAGATACTTTCCATAACACAACTTCTTAACATATCTTCAAGTGTCTGGATTACTCTTTCTGACTGCCCATGTAATACCCTTATTTGCATAGCCTGGTATATTTCACTATTTCGGTGACCGATGTTGATTCGGACAAATAAGGGGATTAGAACCACATCTAAAACAACTAGATAAGCCCTAAACACAAATAATTAATAATTTTTAAATAGTTAAGTATAAATAAAAAAAAAAAACAGAACACAAGAAGTTAAATTAGCCGAGAGTCACAGTAATGGGTGACCTTCTCGGGAAGGATTGCGAAGTCGATTTAAACTCAAATTTCGAACCATAAAATGTGACGTCGCGATCCTTAGGACTATTGCGAACACAGTGGAAAAGAGAAAATCACGAAAAAGAATTGTTAAGCCGGTCAAATAATTAGGTTAGGGATCCGAAAGAAATATTGAATTATTTATAAATCGGGTCGAACCGGCGAGGGGCAATTTGGTCAATTGACCCCTAGAGCTGACTCCTGACCTGACTGTCGAATAAAATTGGAGAAAAGAAAATTTCAGGATCAAGACTTAAATTAAAGAAGTAAATGGAAAAGAAATAAAAAAGAAATGAAAAATCCAAAAAAATCAAAAAGTTTATGACATCATGCATGACATCAGCATGATGCAATAAATTGTAATATTTAAAAATTGAAATTTTGGGATAATTATGAATTAATAAAGTTGAAAATTCAAAAGAAATAAAATTATTTCCTTTCTTCTTCCTTTAGACGTCCACCTTTACCTTCTCTCCCTTCACTCACTAAAACTCCATGGAAGCTTGATTAAAGCTTCTCAAAACCCTCACTTTGGCCATAATTTTCCCAATCCATTAAACTGAACCTTGTTCTAGCACTTTAGTTCAACTATTGAGCAAGAAAGAAAGAAGGAAAAAGAGAAGAAATTGGAGGAGTGAACTTCAAAGTGGAGGTAAGCAATCTAATTTGAAAATTTTAGTTTATTAGTTGTGTTTGTAGCTTAACTAACCTAGAACTCAACTTAAAAATCAAAAGAAAATATCTTTGGAGGACCAAATAGAAATTCAGCCAGTTAGGGTTTAGGTTTGAGAATGGATGATTTTGATGCAAATTATGAATTAGTTAAGTGTGATTGAGTGTATGAGAACTAAATATGCATTTATAATTCAATAAATGAACTAAATATGGAAGTTAGGGTTTTGGACCTAGGGTTTGGGAGTCAAAATTTTGAGAATTGGTCAAATGGTGTGTTTGACCTTGTTTGAGCTAAAAAATGGTCATGTATGACCAATTGTAGTATGTTGGAAGTGTTAGAATTAAGTTTAAATTCGGAGTGATTAGGGTCATGCTGAAGGCAGCATGACCAAGGTCCCTTTTAGGGACCAAAACTAAAAATTTACAAGCCCAGTTGGTGTGAGGCCAATTGAGAATTAAACTAGACACAAAATGACACATTTTTTATTTAGGAATCATGCCCAAAAATGACTAAAATCTAGTGAACAAATTGACCAAATTCGGATTAGGCAATCTGACCTGTACAAAAATGACCAAATGAACAGTGTTTGTTCATTTGGCCATAACTTGGGCTAGGCAGGTCTAAATGACCTGAAATTTTACCAGTATAAAACTAAGATATATACCTAAAACTTTTATGAAGAACACAAACCCAAATTATGCCCTTAACCAAGTCATTTAGCCATCCAAATTTGGTGACCTAAAACTACCAGAACCAATTTGGTGCTCAGAAAATCTGGGTAAGTCCAATCCGGCAGCTATGAATCAAATGGCTGTAACTTGAGCTACAAAACTTCAATTGGAGTGATTCAAATAGGAGAATAAATTTAAGACAATAAGGAACAATTTCTATGAAGAAAACTTAGCCAAATTCTAACAGCAAAATGACCAATTGAACAGTGCAACATAAGACACCAAAACTAAAAATTTGCAAATTTGCCTAAGAGACTTAGAATTTGAGTAAACAACCAAAACCAACAAATTTAGTAACCAAAATGTAGTATGTGGGTGAAATTAAAATTCTCATACCTATTAAGCATTAGAAAGTTAACAAATTGACTTGAATAGTATAGTGAATAGTAACTCCGAAACACAAATTTTAAAGAACGCCAATTTTAGCATATTAAAGCTAGGCAAAAGTAAATTTGAATTTATTTTTGGATTTATGATAAGTCATGATACTCAAACACTGTGAAACTGTGTGTTTCAGTGGAAAATAATACCTAGAAAGAACTCGAGGGATCGAGTCAAGGCTAAGAGGTGACTCTTATAAGGTTTGTGCACAACATAAAATTTGTCTTTAAATTTCTTTTGCAATTGTATAAAATGAATTGTGATTTATTTTGATTGCAACTTTGTGATTGAAATGAATAAATTGTATTGACCTAAATTGTTGTAAAGTTTAATTGTATTTGTTTGATTTGGAAATAAATGTTTGATAAATTGTTAAGATAGTTTTGAAACCATAGTGTCATGACCATATATTTGAATACCTCACTAGCATGACTAGTGGGGGAAATCAGTTTCGAATTTTAATTCCTTCTCTGGCTGAAGTGTTGAGGTGTGTGCGAGTAGAAGAAGAAAAAGAATGGGTTCCCATATATTTGAGCTAGCTAGCCTTATGATATGACTTCTCCTTAGCCTTTGGCTATTGAGATGATATTTGTTTCAAATGGCATGATATAACTGTGTGTTTTTATGAAATTTGTTTTGTGACTTTTGAAATGAAATTGTTTAGATTAAAATCTTATAAATCATGTTTTGAATTTATATCGCATGTTCAATTTAAATTTTTGAATAAATATGATTTAAATTTCGCATAAAGATTATTTTAGTATGTTGTGCATGTACTCCCGGTAGCAATTCCGCACAGTCTACTGTTCCGGTGACCAGTGTCGGTCCGGACAGCTAGAACTTCTGATAAAAATATTTAAACTAAAGTGAGGAACCAAAATTAACTCAAATATTAATGAGAAAAATTTAGTAAAAATTTTAGAAATAAAATACAACCAAGTCAAATGAGCCGGTGCCCAAGCGATGGGTAACCTAGTAGGAAGTTGCGGTTCTCGCAATGAGGAGCCCTAGACCCGGGGGAAAAATTATAAAATAATTTTTGGGACTCCAGAGAAGGGTTGTTGAGGTTCCCATGGCATTAGAATGCCAAGAAAATACCTAGAAAAATTTTTCAATCGGTACAGACAATTTTGACCCGTTAAGCCAATCGAAGGGCATTTTGGTCATTTCGCCTTCAGAGGTGATTTTTGGCCGACTTGTCCAGTTAAGTAAATAATTAATATGACATAAAATATGAATAAATATTGCTAAAAATTAAATTGAAATGTGGTAGAAAAGAAAAGCAAAGAAAAATCAAAATAATGCAAATAATGACATCACATGATGTCATTTATAAATTACCAACCAATCACAAGCTAATAAGCTTTCTTAAATACTTAAAAGAGACAAATTAAAGACCAAAGGAAAGGAAAAAAAATGTGAGCAGCCATTTTCATCCTCCCAACCAGCCTAAAATGTCTTTCTCTCCTCCATAAACATTTTCTTTCATATCTCTTTCATTCCCATGAATTCTCACCATTAAAACCTAAATTGCCTTCATTAAAAATTGTCTACCTCTTTTGGGGAAGTGTTTGGTTACTAAGAAAAGTTAAGGAAATGAAGGATTGTGAAGGGACAAAAAGCTCATGCAAAGGTTAGTGCTTACTTATGCTAATATTCCTTTATTTCAATGTTAAGGACTTGAATTTAGTATGAAATTGTAAGTTAAATGGACTAAATTCATATGTATACATACCATGGATTTCAGCTGCCCTAAGGAAGGAATAGGATTGAGTGTTGATGATGGACTTAGAATGAATTAGAGCTTATGTTTAAAGTGTATAAACACATATATAATGAATGGAAGTGTGTAACTAAGGTGTATGGGTGAATTGCAATGAGAAATTAGGGTTTTAAGGGTGAAAATTGGACTTGGCATTTGAATTGAGTAATGGACATTTTAGTGGTCAATTAATGACCATTTTAGGTATGTTGACCATGAATTGGACTGAAAAATAGGATTGCAAAGTGAAGATGTAGGCTGCCCTAGGGCGTGAGAGGGACTGAAAATTCAGTCCAATTACACAGCCATAACTTGGGCTGTGTTGGTCCAATTGGTGTTTGGCCAATTGGACATGAAACTAGGCTTATAATGGCACATTTTTTCTGAAGAAACCATGCCCAAAAGACCAAAGCAAGTGGACCAAAACTTGGCCCCAATCCGGACACCCTGCAACAGCCCCTGCAGAAATGACCAAATGAACAGTAACTGTTCATTTGGCCATAACTCACTGTAGATTTGATCAATTGACCTGAAATTTTTACAAAAACAAGTTAAGACATAGCCAAACAACTTTCATGAAGAAACCTACCCCAAATTATGACCAGAACCTAACCCAAATGGCAGTCACAGTTACTGTTCAAACCTGCAACTCTGCAGATTTTCATTTGAGCAGTAATGTTTGGATGGCTATAACTCTCTTTAGAAAACTCGGATTTAGGCGATTCTTGAACCGATGGAAACCTAAGGCATAGTAGAACATTTCATATGAAGAAAGTTAGACCAAATTATGAACTTAACTTGGTCAAATTACTGACCAAAATTGGACCAAAATCTGCCAAAACCCAAAAGTGCAAAGATGAATAAGCACGTGAGCGAGAAACTTATTTTGGCCATAACTTGAGCTACAAAACTCCAAATGGAGTGATTCAAAAAAGGAAATTCAACTAGACAAAATAAGGAACAACTTTCATGTTTACCATTTCCTCAAATTCCCAATGCAACAATGCTTAATGGAATAGTAAAGTTAAGTTTCAAAAACTGAAAATTGGCAATTTTGCCAAATGACCTAAGCTTTGAGGAAGTGACCAAAACTAACAAGTTTTAAATGCAAAATGTGGTATGTTGGGAATGCCAAAACCAATGTACATAATTTCTACCTAAAAGTCAACATTTTTGTTGACCAAAGAGGTGAATAGTGACACCAAAACTTGAAATTCAAAATTTGAAATTAGAAATGCATCTAGGGAACTTTAAATTACAATTGGCAATTAATACTAGCAAATGTAAAACTCAAAATGTGGGATCTTGGTGTAATTAGAATTAACATATCCCTTAAGTATGAAAAAGTCAACATTTTGGTTGACTAGTAAGGTGAATAGTAATCAAAATAATTAGCAAATTAAGATGAAGACCTAGAACCAATTCTAAGCTTAAATGCTTAGAATGGTATGACAAATGTGGACTATGCATCTTAGTCAAAATTGTTAAAAAGGGAATTAAGAGCATAAATTTGAAATCCATGAAATTTTCATGGATTACTTGAAACATGAAGAATAAGTCACCAAATTGATGTAAATAGATAGTTAAGACTTATATGCCCATCACAAAGGGAATTCATAAAATATTAGTAACTCAACTTGAAATATAAAATTTGTAATTACATAAGTAGATTCTTGAATGTATAAATGAGAAAGGAAAAATGTTTTGAGTACAATGGTACATGTGAACCATTGTTTAGAATTGTGATCAATATGAATAACATAATGAATGGACAAATAAACCGCATTAATGTATGAATGAGACATTAGTTCTCATTATTGTAAAGAGGAGAAGTATTTTGAATACAATGGTATAAAAGGATAATTGATGTGAATTGTGATCATATAAATGATCAAATGAATGTATGAATTATGATTGAAATTTATCATGAAATAATGAAGTCATAAAGCACAATATATTAATATTTTAAAATATTAATTGCCCTAGTATACCTAACAAGATTGGTTTGGATAGTTTGGCATGCCAATAAGGTATTGTTTTAGCAGTACTGCGAAAGGCTTTATGCCTGTATTCATAGCTTTATGCCCGTATTCATGGCTTTTATGCTCGTATTCATGGCTTTTATGCCAATTATGTGATATCATGGCTTTTTAGCCATACTGACTGCATACGTGGTTGACGTTCTGCGTCCCATGGTATGACGGCCCGAGGCACCGCGGTGTCTAGTGCCAACGACCCGTTATCCAGTCCAGTCGTCTAGTATAGGTTACTTGGGCAGTCAATTAAAGTATTATTCAATTCAAGCAGCTAAGTTAAGTTAAGATCCAGTACAATTAAATTAAGTATTGAATGAATAAGCAAAAGAGATTAGCAAAAGAAACATAACAAAAATATAAATTGCAAAACCGTACAGACTTGAAATACAATACAGATAGAATAAATTATATACCTTCTAGTATTACTGAAAAGTTATAAACTAAGCACTTCCAAAGAGGAACAAACTAGTATATAAGATCGTTGATACTAGAAATACCATACCAAATTAAATTGATTCTTGAGTATCTGAATTATCATTTAATTCTTTCTTTACTTGTATATATTATTTCTGGTTATATTATTGCACCACTAAGCAGAAATGCTTTGCGCGATGGAATTGCTTCCTCGCGCAGTCTTGAAGGTAAAACCAGATGGTATCGATTGAGATTTTTGGAGTCGGATCTGCGAAGTGTCGGAAGAGTTCAAGATTGTCACCTCCTCAGCAATGCATGTAGATAGGGCTCATTTTATACATGTTATGTATATTGTTCATTCCTAGCACATTGTAAATTATTTGTATATCTTGTACAAAATAAACTGATGTAATTAACCTATGAATTATGGAAGCTATTCAAAGTAAGTATTTTAGTATGTGAATTGAATTTGAGTTATAATGAGATTATACTTGTGAATATTGAGATATTGAAAATCTAATGAGATTTCTGAGAAATCTAGATACTGTATTGAGATACATTATGTTTGAAAATTTTTGAGACTATTAAGTTTGAGAAATTGAGTATATATTGAAATTGTCTTTGGCGAGTTCGGAAGAAGCTGTTAGTCAAATTACAGTGACACTTTGTCGGATTATCGTTAAAATTTTTGAAATTTCCAATTTAGTTAGATTTTGATAAAAGTAAAAATAGCCTAAATCTTCAATAAAGTTTTTGAATAAATAAATCAAGAACTGTAATGAAATCAGATAAAATAGAGTGCTCCGGCACACTGAGTGGCATAACTTGCTCGGCTACACTGTAGTCGGGTAAGGGGTGTCACAGTGCACCAATGAGTCCTAGTACTCAGCGATGACTATTATTGCTGTTGCAGATATTGAGATTAGAGGAGTAGCAGAGTGAGCTGCTGAGAATTGAGGAGCTACCTACTCTGAAGTCTATCGGGTATATTTTATACCCTGATTATAAAAATTATTTTGATGTATGTAAATGTATGTAACTGTATGGACATGTAAAATTGGTTATGAGCAGTTGTATATAGTTGTATAAAGTTGTATAGAGTTGTATAAAACTTGTAATAAATTTTAGTTTGGATTTTCTTAATGTAAATTGTTGTAATGATGTATATAAATTTCTTTATCTTTAATTACATATGAATGGAAGTATTTTGTTTTAATTTGAATGAAATTGAATTATAGTATTTTGATGATATTGAATTTTGGAATTTGAGAAATGATATTGAAATTGGTTGTGATGGTTGTGAAATTGATGAAGTTGTTGAGATAAATTATTGGAAGTGCTTTTTACAGGTATTTGAAGAACTGTTTTCTCAAAATACAGATGGCACTCTGTCGAAATTTTTATAAAATTTGCGAAAAAATAAAATGGGACAAAAATCTGAACTAGTTTTCAAACTCTAATTAAATGTTTTAATACCTATTAAAAAATGCTCATTACTTATAAAAATTAAGAAAATTTTTTTAAAATCGCTTGTAGGGTACTTAATGAGTTATCGGTAGGTAAAATTCGGTAGTTCATTAGGTATTCTACGGGATCATGTTATGCCTTACAGAGGGTAATGTGTGACATGTTTTAGTGGTATCAGAGCAAATTTTTAAAGTATGTTTTAACTTGTGAATTTGTGACTTTTCTTTGCTAAGTACAACTGCTCAATGTCCTTATTTGTTACATACAATGCATTACATCATAAATATGAACTAACAGAAAGAAATCTCCTTGTGTTATTTGTTCAGGAGATATCTTGCTCCAGATTGATATGGAAGAAGGGGATTGCTCAGTTGAGCAATCTGTTGAAGCTGAGACACAAGGGGAAGCCCCAGCTTTATAAAATGTCAATGGGTCAGTAGCACCAGCCCCGCAAATACCACAGTTTCCTGCACAATTTGCTCAGCAGATGGCTGCGATATTCTAACAAATGGTTGGGGGTCTGCCTACTCAAGCTCCACCCCAGACTTCTGTGGTGCAACCTCAAGCTCCAGTCAGACAGTATGACAAGTTGTTGAAATATGGGGCGATGGAATTCAAAGGTACAGTAGACCCTTTAGAGGCAGAGCAATGGCTTGAAAGAATGGACAGAGTGTTCAAGAAGCTGCACTGCCCAGATAAGCTAAAATTTGAAAACTCCGTGTCACTACTGCAAGGGGATGCGTATGATTGGTGGAAGACCATCCCCCACAGCTTGGCTGAACCACCAGTACTAACCTGGGAAGACTTCATCAGAGAATTCAGACAGAAATACATCCCAGATGCATATGTTGATCAGAAGCTACAAGAATTTCTGAGTTTGAAGAAAGGCAACAGAACAGTGGCAGAATATGAGAGGGAGTTCTCCCGCTTAAGCCACTATGCTGGGAGTCTCCTTTCTACCAACAAGGAAAGGTTCAAGAGATTTGAGAAGGGTTTGAAGCCCAGCCTATAGATGCAAGTTGTGGGATTCAGACATAGTAATTTCTCATAGCTCATCTCTCAGGCACTTGAGTTGGAAAGAATTGAATCAGAAGCGACCCCTGCAAAAGAAAAATAAAAAAAAGCTGAAAAATCAGAGAAAGACAAGGGGGAAAAGTCAGTACAGCCAAGTCCTAGTGGTACTTCTGGGAAGAGGAAGAAATTTGGGGGGACCTAGCAGAGGTTGAGGTGGAAGGTTTGGAAGGGGCTGATTCTCTGGATAGAGACCCCCTAGGTGCAGTCCTTGATCGGCGAGGGTTCACAACCTCCCCGCCCCTGTGAGACTTGTGGCAAGATTCATGGGGGAGAATGCTATTGGGCAACAGGAGCCTGTTTTAACTGTGGAGGTAAGGGTCATATTGCAAAAGATTGCACTAGCGCTCCCAGATACTGTCCAGCTCCTACTATTGTAGAAGGATCCATTCAGAGTCCTGCTCTCAGAGGTTCACAACCAGTGGGCAGAGGAAGAGGCAGAGGTAGAGGCACTGCTTCTGGCAGTTAAGGTACTGTTGGTCAGTTAGCACAAAGAAGTGCTTCAGCCAGGGTTTACACGATGAGACAGCGAGAAGAGGCTGAGACTTCTAATGTGGTAGCCAGTACATTCTCTATCTCTGATCAAGATGTATTTGTGCTGTTTGATCCGGGTTCAACCCACTCATATGTTTGTGCTAGCATAGTTAGTTCACTTGCTGTTCCGTGTGTCAAAATGGATATTGAAGTGCTAGTAACTAATCCGTTAGGACAAGAGGTTCGAGTCAACAGAATCTATAGAGACTGTCCTTTGGTGATCCAAGGACATGTTTTTCTATCAGATTTGATTGAAATGCCCTTCAGAGATTATGATATTATCTTGGGCATGGATTGGTTAGCCAGGCATCACGCCATGATTGACTATAGACTGAAAACAGTCACTTTTGGTCTCCCTTTGTATGGTGATGTGGTAATACATGGGGAGAGGTATTTACTGCCATCAAACATCATTTCGACTACACTAGCCAGAAGGATGATCAGAAAGGGGTGTGAAGCATACTTGGCACATGTGATAGACACCCAAGTGGGAAGTCCAGCACTCAGGGACATCCCTACAGTATGTGACTTTCTGGATGTGTTTCCTGATGAATTGCCAGGATTACCTCTAGAAAGAGAAGTGCAGTTTGAGATTGATGTTATGCCTAGTGTGAACCCAATCTCTATAACACCATATAGAATGGCACCTACAGAATTGAAAGAGTTGAAAGTGCAGTTGCAAGAGCTGCTTGACAAGGGCTTTATCTGCCCTAGTGTGTCACCTTGGGGAGTGCCAATGTTGTCTGTTAAGAAGAAGGATGTCACTCTCCACTTATGTATTGACTATCGGCAGTTGAATAAGGTGACAATAAGGAACAGATACCCATTGCCCCACATTGATGACTTGTTTGATCAGTTGAGGGGTGCAACTGTATTCTCCAAAATTGACCTGAGATCAGGTTATTATCAGCTGAAAGTACAAGAGCAGAGTATTCCTAAAACTGCCTTCAGAACCCGCTATGGCCATTATGAGTTCTTGGTCATGCCATTCGGGTTAACTAATGCTCCAGCTGCTTTTATGGATCTGATGAACACCGTCTTCAGACCATACCTCGATCAGTTTGTTGTGGTATTCATAGATGATATATTGGTTTATTCGAGGAGAGCATGATAGACATCTGCGTATTATATAGCAGACTTTGAGGGAGAAACAGCTATATGCCAAATTGTCAAAGTGTGAATTTTGGCTAAAGGAAATATCCTTTTTGGGGCATGTAGTATCAGTAGAGGGCATCAAGGTAGATCCAAGTAAGATAGAAGCTGTCCTTAATTGGAAACCACCCAGAAATATCATGGAGATTCGCAGTTTTCTGGGTTTAGCTGGATACTACCGTCGATTTGTGAAAGGGTTCTCCATGTTGGCATCTCCATTGACTAAGCTACTTTGAAAAGATGTGAAATTTCAATGGACGGATAAATGCCAGCAGAGTTTTGATGAATTAAAAAGGTGTTTGACTGAGGCTCCAGTCCTGACTTTACCTACACTGGGTAAAAAATATACAGTTTATAGCGATGCTTCTCACAATGGGTTAGGTTATATATTGATGCAAGAACGAAATATCATTGCCTATGCATCACGTCAGCTAAAACCACATAAGAGGAATTATCCAACGCATGATTTGGAGCTTGTAGCTATTGTGTTTGCTCTTAAGATCTGGAGACACTGTTTGTATGGGGAGAAGTGCTACATCTATACAGATCATAAGAGTTTGAAGTATTTGGGCACTCAGAAAGAATAGAATTTGAGACAGAGGAGATGGTTAGAATTAATAAAAGACTATGATTGTCTGATAGACTATCAGCCAAGGAAAGCTAATGTGGTGGCTGACGCCTTAAGTCACAAGAATATGGCAAGTCTACAGGTTACTCTTTTGTTTATGGTATATGAGTTGAGATCATTACATGCCAGCTTAGAGATTAATGCTGAAGGGCAGACAGCAGTTGCATGGCATGTACAGCCAGTGTTGATTGATAAGATCAAAATGGCTACTCAGAATGATTAGAAGTATTAGAAGTTGTTGGAAGAAGTCAGACAGGGCAGGAAATCAGAATTCTCAATATGAGATGATGGCCTACTGTTACACCAGGGTAGAATGTGCATTCCTAATGATGTTGACTTGAGACAAATCATTTTGAAGGAAGCACATGAGTCTCCTTTTACCATGCATCCTAGTGGCACAAAAATATATAGAGGGCTAAAGGAGCATTACTGGTGGATGGGTATGAAAAGAGATGTGGCAGAGTTTGTTTCCAAATGCCTAACTTGTCAACAAGTGAAGGCAGAGCATCAAGTACCCGCTGGTTTGTTACATCCACTACCAGTGCCAGAATGGAAATGGGAGAGAATAACGATGGATTTTGTGATGGGACTTTCGAGGACACAGAAGAGTCATGATGCAGTATGGGTCATTATTGACAAACTAACCAAGTCTGCTCATTTTCTGCCAGTTCGGATGGACTACAGTTTAGAAAGATTGGCCAAGTTCTACATTGATGAGATAGTAAGACTGCATGGAGTGCCAATATCCATCGTATCTGATAGAGATCCTAGGTTCACTTCTAGATTTTGGGGTAGTCTTTAGAGAGCCCTAAGAACTAGATTGAACTTCAGTACGGCATTCCACCCACAAATAGATGGCCAATCTGAAGGGGTAATTCAGATCTTAGAGGACATGCTACGGGCTTGTGTGATTGAATTTGAGGGCAGTTGGGACACACACTTGCTTTTGATTGAGTTTGCTTACAACAATAGCTACGAATCAAGCATTGGGATGCCTCCATATGAAGCTTTGTATGGCAGAAAATATAAAACTCCCCTGTGTTGGGATGAAGTAGGTGAAAGGAAGATGATTGGGCCCGAAATTGTTCAGCAAACTGAAGAGAAGATCAGGTTGATCAGAGATCGACTTAGGACTGCATCAGACCGTCATAAGTCCTACATTGATTTAAAGAGAAGGGATATTGAGTATGCAGTGGGTGACAAAGTATTCCTCAAGGTTTCCCCTTAGAAGAAAATTATGAGATTCGATAGAAAGGGAAAACTGAGTCCTCGTTTCATTAGGCCATATGAGGTTCTGGAAAGAGTGGGTCCTTTGGCATATCATTTGGCACTACCTCCAGAGTTAGAAAAGATGCATAATGTCTTCCATGTGTCTATGTTGAGGAGGTATCGATCAAACCCATCTCATGTACTACCAGTTGAAGAAATTGAAGTAAATCCAGACCTCATATATGAGAAAGAACCCATAGAGATTTTGGCTTATAAGGTGAAGCAGCTACGGAACAAGCAAATACCGTTAGTGAAAGTGCTGTGGAACCATCATTCAGGCTAGGAGGCTACTTGAGAACAAGAGGAGGACATGAGAAGACAGCAGCCACAGCTGTTTAGAGACTGATACCAGGTAAAAATTTCGAGACGAAATTTATTTTAAGGGGAGCAAAATTGTAATACCCCTATTTGCATAACCTGGTATATTTCACTATTACGGTGACCAGTGTTGGTCCAAACAATTAAAGGGATTAGAACCACATCTAAGACAATTAGATAAGCCCTAAACACAAATAATTAGTAATTGTTAAATAGTTAAGTATAAATAAGAAAAACAGAACACAAGAAGTTAAATGCGCAGAGAGTCACAGCGATGGGTGACCTTCTGGAGAATGATTGCGAAGTTGATTTAAACTCAAATTTCGAACTGTAAAATGTGATGCTGCGGTCCTTAGGACTATTGCAAACACAGTGGAAAAGAGAAAATCACGAAAAATAATTGTTAAGTTGGTAAAATAATTAGGTCAGGAATCTAAAAGAAATATTAAATTATTTGCAAATCGGGACGAACCAGTGAGGGGCAATTTAGTCAATTGACCCCTAGAGCTGACTCCTGACCTGAATGTCCAATAAAATTAGAGAAAAAAAAATTTCGGGATCAAGAATTAAATTAAAGAAGTAAATAGAAAAGAAATGAAAAAGAAATGAAAAATCCAAAAAAATCAAAAAGTTTATGACATCATGCATGACATAAGCATGATGCAATAAATTCTAATATTTAAAAACTGAAATTGTGGGATAATTATGAATTAATAAAGTTGAAAATTCAAAAGAAATAAAATTATTTCCTTTCTTCTTCCTTTGGACGTCCACCTTCACTCTCGCTCCCTTCATTCACTAAACCTCCATAGAAGCTTGATTAAAGCTTCTCAAAACCCTCACTTTGGCCATAATTTTCCCAATCTATTAAACTAAACCTTGTTCTAGCACTTTAGTTCAACTATTGAGCAAGAAAGAAAGAAGGAAAAAGAGAAGAAATTGGAGGAGTGAACTTCAAAGTGAAGGTAAGCAATCTAATTTGAAAATTTTAGTTTATTAGTTGTGTTTGTAGCTTAACTAACCTAGAACTCAACTTAAAAATTAAAAGAAAACATCTTTGGAGGACCAAATAGAAATTCAGCCAGCAAGGGTTTAGGTTTGAGAATGGATGATTTTGATGCAAATTATGAATTAGTTAAGTGTGATTGAGTGTATGAGAACTAAATATGCATTTATAATTCAATAAATGAACTAAATATGGAAGTTAGGGTTTTGGACCTAGGGTTTGGGAGACAAAATTTTGAGAATTGGTCAAATGGTGTGTTTGACCTTGTTTGAGCTGAAAAATGGTCATGTATGACCAATTGTAGTATGTTGGAAGTGTTAGAATTAAGTTTAAATTCAGAGTGATTAGGGTCATGCTGCCCAAGGTCCCTTTTAGGGACCAAAACTGAAAAGTTACAAGCCCAATTGGTGTGAGGCCAATTGAGAATGAAACTAGACACAAAATGACACATTTTTCATTTAGGAATCATGCCCAAAAAGTGACTAAAACCTAATGAACAAATTGACCAAATCCGGATTAGGCAATCTAACCTGTATAAAAATAATCAAATAAATAGTGTTTGTTCATTTGGCCATAACTTGGGCTAGGCAGGTCTAAATGACTAGAAAGAAGAAAACAACTTGCAAGCCTTCTTGGATAAGTTGCATGCCACCAAGGAAACAAGCAAGGATTTTGACTATTCAATAGTTAATAAGCAAGTATTACAAAGAGAGAACAATCGAAGTTGTTGCCACTCCAAGAAGGAGATAAGACCTTTACACGCCACTCTTTAATGAAAGAGATGAGTGTATAAAACAAAGCTTAATGCTTTATTGGAAGATTAATAATAAAATTCAACAACTAAAAATAATGAGAGTTTAGGCCTATTTATAGCCTTTACAAGAAAACCAAATCCTAATATGAAAAATAGTTATGTAAACCAATTAGAACTAAGAAAACTGAAAACATAAGTAAACTAGGAAACATAGTAGTAGTACGAAAACATCTTCTTGGTAGCCAATGGAAGCTTGGATGCCACCTAGGAATGATAAAGATGAGAAAACCTTCTCCTTAAATAATTGGGATTTGTAGCTTATCTCTTCCTAAAATTTAGGCTAAAATTTAGGAAAGGATAAATTAACTTCTCCCTTGGACAAGGAATAGGTACATGCCTAGTTTGCCCATGGATAGCACCAAGCCTCCCATACGCCTTCTATGGTGGTTCTCATGTATTGGAAGCTTCCTCCTATTTTAACAATACGAACAATTTTGCCCTTAACCTGGTTATGAGCCTAACATACAAATGGCTTGGCTTTAAGCCCATATTCTCTTCATTATCTTCATCATGATGCACGTTAAGTAGACTTTCATTCACTAAGCCGCAAGCTCACACCCTTTCTCCATCCTCTCTTTTGATAAGAGTTGAAGATATGGTCTAGCACACACGGGCCATGAGTTCTAGAGGCTAATGCCTCATTATGTTTTAAAGAAGTATAAGTAAGATTTATGGAACTCCTTTTACGACATGTAATTGTATAAAGGTTTATTGTGCTTGTAATTCAAATATTTTTATGAAATAAATGAAGTTATTTATGTTTAAAAATGTTTTTATGATTAAAATGGGCCACACCAATGTTTATGAAATGAAAATTTTCAAGCTTGCTATGGATTATGGTAGCTCATCGCTTACTTGTTCCCTTAGCACTATTAGCGATCCCAGATTAGGTTGTTACATCATTAACCTTTTTACTTTGGCCAACAAATAAAGCAATGTGGAGGGCGTGCCAATCGAAAGCCATTTGGTTTAGGATCTTAATGCCTTTAACCTAACTCCTTGTGGTTAGATCAGGATCATATCAAGAAGCTTGCTATCAATGATGCTTGAACTGCCAATTTTGATGCCCATTCGTTGCGTTGCTGGTTTATCAAATGATGGTGGCTCACCATGAATTTCCCCAAAAGCAAGAGAGAAGGTTTGAGTCCATAAGGTTGATGACTAAAAATCAAGCTCTTCCCTCCTCTTGATCCTTGCCATTACTATAACTTTAATGAGCTTGCTAATGAAAGGTTTTAGAGAGAGGAGGAAAGGAAGAGGAAAGTGGTGAGAAAGAGATAGACAAATATAGAGCGATGTGGTAAGAAAAAAATGGAGAGACAAGATGGGGAAGAGGGAGGAGGAGTAATTGATATTTGTAATACTATTATGAGTATTGTAGTTGTGTGAGAGAGAGAGAGAGAGAGAGAAAGAGAATGGGTGGAAAGAGAGTGAAAGAAGAAGGGGAAGGAGAGAGAGAGATAGATGAGGTGGACATATAATGATAGACAATTGTGAGAAAAAGAGATTATGAAGAAAGAGACGAGGGAGAAAGAGAGGGAAAAAAGAGAATTATCTTTTTATTTGAAAAATATTAAAAATTCTAGTTATTGGTAATAACAAGATCGTTGTATCTTGTTATTAGAGCAATCAGTTAAAATAATTAATAAAGTTTCAATACGCTATTAATTTGAGAGGATTTTAAGTGATAAATTAAGGATGAGAATGATAGAGTTATAAAGGTTATAATTCATGAATGACCGATGAAATTATGAAAAAAAAAATACAAAATGAACTAACTGTAAAGTTCTAAGTTTATTAAGGCAAAAAGATTAAATGGATCTGATTTGAATTTGGTAAAAAAAATGTACCTGTTTGAATTCATTTGCAAAGGATTTTCCATAAGATCCAGCCGTACCCAAAAATAAATTAAAAAAAAAAATAAAGAGTGGAGTGTGGCAAGCTGCAACCGGTACATCTCCATCTTATAGGTTGGGACTCTCTAGCCGTCTTTTTGCAGAAAGTTAAGGTACTGCGAAAAAGAGATGGAGATGGAGCAGCTGCTAAGCATGGGTTTTCCAAGCGAATTGGCTGCCCAAGCTCTGGCGGCTACGGGCGGCAAATCCACCCTCAAAGCTACCGAGTGGATTCTCTCCCATAAATCTTGTGACGCTAATCCCAAGCCACCCTCAAACCCAACCCCTTCTTCGCTCCAGCCAAAGTTAGATCGCTTCTTCCACTTGCAATCGAAACCCAACTCCTCCTCCAGTTCCCCTTGCACCCCACCACCCACTGATTAACCAGAGGATGAACCCATCCCTCTTCGTTCTAAGCGGCCCAAATTATTGGCATCATCAGCCACTAATTCGTGCTCTCCCGCTATCCACCACAGCAAGCACCATCCTCCCCATGAGCCCTTATCAGAACGAATGCGCCCTCGCTCCATTGACGACGTCGTCGGCCAAGATCACCTTCTGGCTCAGAACTCTATCCTCCGCTCCGCCATAGATTGCAATCGCCTCCCTTCCATTATTCTTTGGGGCCCACCTGGGACAGGTAAGACCTCCATTGCTAAAGCAATTGTGAATTCCTTTTCCCAGGATCAGGCCTCTTCCTATCGGTTTGTTTTTTTCTCGGCAGTCACTTGTGGGGTTAAGGATGTGAGGGATGCTGTTGAATATGCAAGGAAGTTGAAAGTGAAGAATGAGAAAAGAACTGTGTTGTTTGTCGATGAGATTCATAGGTTTAACAAGTCCCAACAGGATTCTTTCTTGCCTGTTATCGAAGATGGTAGCATTGTGTTTATAGGTGCCACCACGGAGAACCCATCCTTCCATTTGATTACGCCTCTGCTCTTGCGCTGTAGACTTCTTACCCTTTGCCCTCTAAAGCCTCAACATATTCAAACAATTCTCAACCTAGCAATTAATCATTCCTGCAGGGGACTGACACAAAGCTTAGGGGTGAGAGTTGAAGTGACTGAGGATGCTATTCGATTTATATCTGAAAATTGTGATGGGGATGCACGTGTCACCCCAAAGAAATTGCTCCCGCAATTGTCCAAAAATTTTCTGCGTGTGGCTGTCCGAATGAATTCAACATATGGGCTGTTCTCATTTATTTGGGACGTGAATATTGCATGGGCCATTAGATATTTACGTGAGGCATTTAATATGGGTGCAGGTTGAGAATTTGTGGCGCACTAATGGGTCTCATGACCAGCACATGCAGCGCTTAAGTGGATGTCCACTTCTTTTGCGCATGGGACATGCGTAACGTGAAAATGGGATTTATAATGGCCCAGCATGGCCTTGACAAGTGTGAAGCTGCATGGGATTGTTAAGTGGCATGAAGACACTTCGGCAGGTGGGATTTTGGAACCAATTTGCATGATCAGCCATTTCATGCAACGTGAACCTGAAGAGGGATTTAGTCCCGCCCAATTGGAGGTCCAGCTGGTGGGACCCGGGCACTTGCCGCCCAATCACATGATCCTTATTTTCTCCCGCCTATGGACCAGCTAGGTGTCATTTGCTGCTCCATCCTCATGTCCACTAACTCCATTCTGCCGCCCAATGAGCCTTGGATTAGTGCATTTCAAATTTGTTCAAAGAGAGCCACTTGTTGGCCATCATTAGGAGCCGCCCACTGCAGAGTATAAAATGGCTTTGTCCCCTTGTTTCTTGTACAGATAATTTTCACTTCTTTACTTGTAAATTGAGAGCATTTGTAGCTTTTGCAATTGTAAAGAAATGAATACAAGAAGTAGTCTCCTTCAACAGCCCGCATCTCTCATTTCTACCTTTCTTTGCGTGTTGATGTTTGCATGAATTATTGTTGCGTTTATTTTTCTTGTTGCTTGCATGAGTTTCGGTTGGTTCCTTGTGATTGGGAAGGTTGCCGTTTGGGTCTTTGGGACTGAAATTGCAGGCTGACTTGTGGGGAGGAGCAAGTGCCGCACGTCTAGGGGCTGTTTCTGGTTGTCAAAACTGTCCCAGCGTGACACACGCGTTGCATTGAACGCCTTAGAAATCTCTGCTATCACTGCATCTGCCCGAACAAATCCCAATGATAAATTCTCTTAGGTGGCCAATGTTTTGGATGATGCTAAGGAGACATTTCAATTCAAGCATCTTGCTTATGATAAAGCAGGGGAAGAGCACTATAATCTGATCAGTGCACTTCACAAGTCTATGAGAGGAAGTGATGCAGATGCATCCATTTATTGGTTGGCGCGAATGTTAGAAGGAGGTGAACAACCACTCTATATAGCTAGGCGTTTGATTAGGTTTGCAAGTGAGGATGTTGGATTGCCTGATCCCTTGGCCCTTAACCAGGCTGTTGCTTGCTACCAAGCTTGCCATTTCTTGGGCATGCCTGAATGCAATGTGATTCTCGCTCAGTGCGTGGCTTACCTGGCTTTGGCTCCAAAATCCATTGCTGTATATCAAGCAATAGAGACTGTACAAAAGGTTGTTAGAGAATCCACTGGACAAAATGAGGGAGTGCCGCTTCATTTGAGAAATGCACCTACTAAGGTAATGAAAGAGCTTGCGTATGGGAAGGGCTACATCTACACTCCTGATAATCCTTCGTCAACTCAGACCTATCTACCATCCTCACTTGAGGGCTACAAGTTCCTTGATTGGCCAGCCAGTAATGTCAATGATTGGCGGGAAACCATTTGATCACTACCAGAACTTTTTGACTCTGCTAGCTAATACTGGTTAGCAGTCCTTTCCTCTTGGTGGGGCGCTATGGACACTGTAATAGACTTATAGATGGACATAGCTTCAGTGTCGAGTTATGTCTTGATATTTTTTTCAGGGATATCTTAATTTTTGACAGCAGATGTTATCATGGGTTGAAGATTATCTTGTGTAAGTATTATGGTAGTAACAAGAAACAGAAAAGTGTTAAAAATATGCAACAACATTCGGTAATTTTGTGAGTTATAAATCTGCTTGAATGATCTGATAAGCATTAAGAGGTTTATGACGTTTGAATTGAAGATTAACGTTAGGGGATGCCTTAGATAAGAATTAAATCAATGCAATTTGTAAGCTTTTGAAGGGGCATTCTGTTTTTCTGGGAATTTGATATATAACGGGGTCTGATGCGCTGATTATGTTTCAACATTGAGTTTTTAGTGAAGCTCCTTCCCTTTGAGATGTGGAATTCTAATTGCAGCGGAAATCTGTGAATGTTGTGCGCACATGCTTTTGTCTGAACATGTCTCAAAAAAGCTGTGAATTAATTTGTTATTCATCTCGTTCTTATTTTGGTTGATAGAGCGTAGAGGTAATGGATTATTTGTTACATAGTTGCCTGCTGCATCATTTGCTGGCCTGTGGCTGCTAATTAAAATAACAATTGGGTTGCTGATAAAATTTACTGATAATTATAGGTCTAAGCTCTCTCTACATTGGATAATATCATTGCTATACTCAAGTGTTTCTAACCTCCCCTTGTATCATGTATCAGATAAACAGATAAATTCTTATTAGATCATTATTGTAATTCGATACATTCTTTTGGTGTATGACATATGACTTCTCCTGTTTAGTTTCAGCTATCTAATTCAGTACATCCTTTTAGTCTAAGCTAGAGGTCTTTCCTGTATGGTATTAACAGTTAATCAATTGTGCCACTTTTCTGCTGCTATAAACTTTTTCTCTTGCAAGTCTCTTTCATTTCATGCGTAATTGGCACATTGACTTTGACAGGATATTTGATCAAATATCCTTGATATTCACAACTTGGAAAACCACTTAGCCTGATCCGAATCTAATTATTCTAAGCTTACTCTGATATTTGGCCCAATAATTTTACTGAATTGGCCAAAACTAGGATAAGTACCGTAATCTAGTGATTCACTACTTTAGATTTAATACCAAATGGGGGAAAGATGTGGGATGGCAATGGCAATTTTAAGTTAGAATTGAATTTATTTATATTCTTGTAGACTATTTATAATACACAAATAATTTATCATATAGTGAATTAATTTATTAATTCGAATTAGTACATATATTTTATAATTCACGTCATGCATAGTTCAATGGCCCACTAACTCGTTTGATAGTTCAATTATTAACACACAAATTTATATTATTAAATTATAAATTTATAACTTTATTATAGTTAATTTTTATTTTGTTTAATAAAACTTATTTAATTTGTGAATTTTTATAACAATATTAAAAATTATATTGTTCTACAGGTTTTTTTTTTAATTTTTTTGTTAAAATTTTTATTAGGTAAATGTTAAAATATCTTTTTATTTGTTTAATATTAGATTCTATGTTTTTAATCAAAATTAATGCATAAATTTCATTATTTTATAAAGATTAAAAATATTAAATCATACCAATATTTAAAAAAAAAGTCGTGTTAAATATATCAAGTCATATATAATTGTATTAAATGAATCATATTGTGTTAAATTAACTCAATATAATTTATATTGATTATTAATCATGTTGTATAATTCATATAATAAGAGGAGCTCCTATGAGAATAAATCCAATTACTGTACACAGTTTTGGGAAAAAAAAAAAAAAAAAAAGAAAGAAAAAAGGCCACTAATCATTGGTCAGACCTAAACCCATCTTGCCTAGCCATGCTTAGTAGATAGGCCTACACTCACTTGAATGTAACTAATCCAGCATGCAATGCAGCAGAGCAAAATGAATTCACTCGTTTGCCAGATATTTTAAAAGATCATTGCAAAAGATGAGCACCAAAGTAAATAGTATGTTTTGCAACCAAATCTTCCAATAACTTTCGTAGTAAATTACAGCTATTATGCCAGACCTCTTTTTTCAGTTACAAAAACATTTGCTAAACAAAGAAAACAACGCATATAGAAAAAGAGGGAAAATTTGAAATAAAGGAAGGACAATAAACATGATACTTATTTGGAAGAAAAATTAGATCCATTCTTGTATCCAATAACTTCCACTCTGCACTTCCCTCTTCAGGTTTCTGTAAACCAAAGAGTAAACCAATTTATCACCATCAGCTCATAATTTTCCACTCCTTAATCTTACATATGGCATTATTATGCAGAATGATCTTGGAAACTTGCATGGTCATATTCCCATGGTGCAGTTAGTGGCAGAGAAACAAGAATACTTTCAATTCGACCCCGTCTTCAGCCCAAATGTTGTGCCCCGATCATAAACCTTTGATTGAAAAAATAACCAAAATGGCATTCAAGGCATGATGTTGAAGAAAGTTTTATGATTTAAAGAAAAAATAAAGATATTCAGATTCAGTTATGATACAAAGTTATATTGTACATAGCGTCCCCTACGTAACTGTTGCCATGCTTTATGGTGACCAGTGAATCGCATATCCTTTCTTTTTTCTATAATGGGAATGTAAGCAGGTACCACAGAATTTGCACACTCTGCAATCTAGCAAAAAGTTTGCACAGGGAGATCCTTGAACCGCTAGAACTTGAAAAAGAAAAATAAATTCTTGATAAATTATTACCAGCGGCAAAGGAAAGAAGCATATCTTGATCAATATATTCATTCAGATCATCAAAAAATATTCCTCCAAGTCCCCACCTCTCGCCTTGATGCTGCATATAGTATTAACAATCAACATGAAACCAATCAAAGAGTCATTTTTAAGCAAATTTCAAGTTAAAACAAATTTTTGGAAAATAAATACTGAAGCAGACAAAAAGTTATCTAGTAAAATTTTAGAAGAAACAACCACAAATTATTCTTGGTTAACACAGGGAGCTAAAAAGCAGGTCTAGTCGGAGCAATCACTTAGGCTTGTGCATTGTTGAGACTAGGCTTTTTGTAGTTACATAGAAAACATTAATGGAACCTCATACAATTTCAACATTTTCTTTTCTAAAATATCATGAAATTTTAGACAAAAGTAAATTTCAGTTTGAATGTGAGAAACATATGAGCAGATCCAAATAGCACCTAATTGTAATTTTCCATTTTCCCTCACCCCCAATGTATTACACACAAAAATAAAATAAAACAAAATAAAGAAAGACTAAGTAGGGACAGTCATATGATAGGGGCATTTCTACAATAAACTTCAACAATCAGAATTTCAATGAATCCAAACTCCAAAAATGTCTAACATGATACTTACCTTAATATAGAAATAGTCATCACACCACTTTTTGAACCGGGGATAAAAGTTGGGTCAAATTTATCACAGGCTTTTTTTTGAATCTACAATTTAGGATAAAATAAATTTAAGTCAAAATAAAGTACAACTTGGCAGAAGTGAAAATGTTACATACAGAAGAAGTATAGAAATAGGGATAAGAATGGGCAAGTGGCACGTGAGTTAGAGGTTTTAATAGAAAGGAAAATCTGTTATAAGTCTGTTGATATAGTTGTTAGTGTTTAGAGGGAAAATTGTATGCAGTTACAGCTGTTGGAAGTAGTTAAGAGTAGTTATGGAATTGGAGGGAAATCTGTTAGAGCAGTTATGAATTGGAGGGAATCTTGTATAAAAGGGATAGAGAACACTTGTATTACTGTCCTGGAATTGTAAATCAGTAATAATACTGTCTCTTCTTTTCTCCTATCTAATCTTGTATAAAAGAGAGAGAGAGATAGATAGGGACGAGAATTAGAATAAGAGAGAGAACAAATTTAGAGAGAAAGAAGTCTGAGATTTTATTGATTTCAGAATGAATCTCAATTACATGAATGACATCTATTTATAGTATTACTTGATAACTGTCATTGACTAATTTCAACAGCTATAACAACTTCTCAACAAACTAACAGTTTTTTCCCTCCAAAACAACTACTCTTCTTTTCTATTTATAAACTTTCTCCTCCTATACGTGACAATTTCCCTCCCTTTAGAAACTGAGCTTACAAAAATGACTGGTCCCCCCAAGTTGCATCTTCTTCACTGAAATGCAGCCATTTAACTAAGCCCTGCAAAATTGAAATCCCATTTCTTTCAATAGTTCTAATATGCAACAGCTTCTCTGGATGCACTTCCCAAGTACGATCTTCTTGTAAAGCTGGAAGGTCCAAGATTGGAGTGAAAAATTGGATGAAAAATTGGAAACATGAAAACATGAAAAATTGGATGAACAGTAGAGGAAGTAGGTAATTGCAGTTTATAAGCCACTGCACCCACTTTAGCGAGTATTTGAAATGGCCCATAATACCTTGCTGATAACTTGAGTGACCTTCTAAACTGCAATAGAAACTTGTTTGTAGGGCTGCAACCTCAAATATACCCAATCTCCAACCTGGAACTCTTTTTCTGCTCTTTTCTTATCTGCTTGCTGTTTCATTCTATGCTGGGCCTTGGTTAAATTCTCTTGTATAATTTCTGTCATATGTTGTCTCTCCCGAAGTAAATTAGTAACAGCCTGGACAAAAGTGGAATCAGGAAAGGGAAAATGAATTTCAGGAGGGTGATAGCCATATAAAGCTTCAAAGGAACTCATCTTGAGGCTGCTATGGTGAGCATCAGCCACTTAATTCTCCACCCCTATTCTATACAAGATCTTGTAATCCAACCTTAATAATTTGGAAATGCCTTTTTGCTACAAGTTAGTATGTAGCCTTTGTTCCAAGAGGAATCTTATAGACTCATGATATGTTTTGATATAAAATTGCCCTTGCTCCAAATAGTGTCTCCAATTAGTAACAGCAAATGTAATAGCCAATAAATCCTTCTCATAGACAGATAAACCCTTATTTCTTGGTCCAAATGCCTTTGAAATGAAAGCAATTGGATGTCCCTGCTGTTGCAGCATTGCCCCCATACCAAAACTACTAGCATCGCAGACGCATCAACCTCACGTCTCTTCCTCGACATCACTACGACAGGGACGGATCATCGCAGGGTTCTTCCTTTCGAGACAGAAGAGGTACACCCTCTCTCTTATCTTCTTCTTCTTCTTCTTCTTTCCTCGCTCCGATATCTCTCTCTCACGACTTCTTCTTCTTTCCTCTGTTCGATCTCTCTCACGTCTTTTTCTTTTTTACTTTCTCCCTCTCCACTTTTCTTCTTTCCTGCTGCTGCGTAATGTTTTTTTTTTTTCCCCTCTCATCTCCTTCTTCTTTTAGTAGTCCCTTTTTTTTTTTTCCCCTCTCCTCTCCTTCTTTCAACAGTCCCTTTTTATTTTTTCTTTTTTTTATCCTTCTCCTCATTATTAATTAGTTATTATTAATTATTTATTTAATTGTTAATTTATTTATTTTTTATTCTTGCTAATTTTTTTGTTAGATTATAAATGGGTGATAAGAATAATACATCTGGATCTTCTGCTAATAGTAGAAGAACGGACCCAGGATAGGCACATGTGATTCAAGTTAGTGAAAATAATACCAATGATCTTCAATGCATATACTGTATGAAAGTTTACAAAGGAGGAATTAATAGAATCAAGCAACATCTTGCTGGAGGTTACAAAAATGTAGTTCGGTGTCCAAAATGTCCAGAAGATGTAAGGAATAAAATGCAGGAATTCATTGCTAAAAAAAGAGAGCAAAAATCAATTATGAATATGGAAGACTACCTGAATTTGATGATGTTGAAGTACTGGGATTAAATGAAAATGAATAAGAGGAAGAGTTGATGCAAGAAATTGGCAGTGAAAGAAGAAGGAAAGTGTCACGACCCAAAATTCTAAATCGTGACCGGCGCATAATTTAAGTATTCTTAAATCATGTAAGCCTTATAAGAGTATCTTAAATGAATATATTGTCACTTACTAATCCCAAAAATAGACAAAATTCAATTAAATAAAATGCTGAATAAACATCATAAATATCCCATAGGTAAACTGCGGAGTCTGTATTCAATAAACTAAACTAATTATTATTAGCCCGAGAAAACATGAATTCGGGCATACCATGAGAATAAATCAAAGTTGGGGTCCCTCTCCAGAAAATGGACTGAATATTTGGATCATTTGCGAATTCTCGATCTGAAGCGAAGCAGATATGAGTGAGTAAACGTGGTTTGAGCTAGATGCTCAGTGAATGATAATTATAGTACACAACGGAATAGGAACAGGCAGACGCTTGATTAATTTCACAATAAATTTCTATTCAATAAAATCATGCTCATGCTGTCAAAATCATTAATAAAATAATTTCATAAAACATATATATAAAAGAAATTCATTCAATAAAAATTTTATGGTACAGTGCACCAGGATGATGATACCCCACATCACCAAAGGCCAGATGGTAAGCGCGCTACCAGATATTAGATACCTTCCTCCTCCTTCACAGATATCAATGCATATAATACTAATGCAAACCATAAACTGCAATGATGCATGACTCAACAATGCAACCTAATACCGTGATAGTCCACACGGCGGGGCCAGATAACAGGAACAGATACTGGGCACAGGTACCAATTCAAAATAGGGAATCAATTTGTACAAATCAATCAAAATCAATAAAAAATTTCAGATAGCAAATAATAACTGATAATGCAATTCCAATAGTGTATTTCAATAGTTTCAGAGAGTCAATAAAATCAAATCAATCTCAAATCAATTCAGTAACACATCGGTAAATTTTATAGTCAAATATCAATCAATATAAATACATTAAAGGCCTGTTCCCGGAATTGTAATGGGTCGAATGCAGAGATAGTTGGCAAAATCAATTATTTAATCAAAATCAAGATAAAATTTAATAATAATAATAAAATAAAACTCTAGAAAATCACATATAAAATCACTGTTAAAATATTGATTTAAAATTTCATTTAATAACAAACTTAATACTAAGAAATTTTAAAAAGGACAAAAACGATACCATGTACTACTATAATTACCACTCACCTGGAACCTCCAAGACAATAGTTATTTTCAATGAAAGAGAGACAATTTTAATTGACTGATTGAATATTCGAATCTCCTACACACCCAAAGTATTAAAGAGAAATATCAAATAACAGTAAAATAAAATGATTTTTAATATATATATATATACACGCACAGGAATGCGTGCGAAGAGAAGCCAACAAATATATATATATATATATATATATATATATATATATATATATATATATATATATATCTAAATTGTAGGTTATTATCTCACAGTAATTATAATCAACCCAATTCAATACCAATGGTCAAAGAAAAAAAATAAATTTCTAGAGTAGTTGTAACAAATCGAGGAAAGAAAATAAAAATAAATTCACCAATTATTGAATAAAGAATGAGAATTTTTATTTTGAGAACATAATCAAAGGTGATGAATTGAGAAATAAAAATTTAAGAATTATCTGCGCACATCAGATTATTTTATATATATACGTATAACAATAAATAAAAGATTATGAAAATACTTGTTGAGAGTATTTGGCAGGAAAAGGAGATGACAAAC
The DNA here is from genome assembly GCF_030052815.1 of Hevea brasiliensis. NCBI lineage: Eukaryota > Viridiplantae > Streptophyta > Magnoliopsida > Malpighiales > Euphorbiaceae > Hevea > Hevea brasiliensis. The sequence continues at coordinate 99,405,959 of NC_079501.1, forward strand.
AGGTTTTGAGAGCAAAGTTTAGCAGAAGAGACGATTAGAGTATATATATATATTTCAAGAGTTCTATTAGGTGTAGAATGGGATAAGAGTTATTATTGAACTGGGTTGTTCAGATTGCAGATATATATTTAATTTCAAAAATATAATAGTTACCTAGAATTAAGGGTTTCTACTGACTACAGACAGAAAGGAGGAAGAAGAGAGAGAGAGAGAGAGAGAAGAAATTTAGAGAGAAAGAAGTCTGAGATTTTATTGATTTCCGCATGAATCTCAATTACATGAATGACAACTATTTAGAGTATAACTTGATAACTGTCATTGACTAATTTGAACAGCTATAACAACTTCTCAACAAACTAACAGTTTTTTTCCTTCCAAAACAACTGCTCTTCTTGTCTAATTCTAAACTTTCTCCTACTATACGTGACATATGATAAAGCTAATATCCTAGTAACTGAAATTTTAGTGCGGCAGCTCATCCCAAATTCCAGTTGAAACAAGGGTTGTCATATCATGATGGCAGATTGTACGAGGGCACAACTGTATTTAAGACAGAATTTATTTGCTCGGTATCACAATAGTGCAATTGGAGGCCATTCAGGTATTCACAACACTTATTTGAGGTTGCAGAATCATTTTTATTGGCTTGGCATGCACTCAGATGTGTTTAAGTGTAACAGTGTTGTAACAGTGTGCAGATTGCGCTCAGTGTAAAGGTATTACATACTGTAGAAAGGAGGTATAGGAATAAAGATAGGAAGCAATGTGGGTAATGTAGATGAGTATAGTTGTTTCCAGATATACAGTAGCAATTACTAACTCTGTTTTAACTGATATTGCTAGAGATTGTTATAGTGATAGAACTATAAAATCTCAGCAGTTACCTTGTAATCTCAGCGGGCTAATTGTTTCTTGAGGATCGCAATCTGACTAGATCAGCTGTGGATGGTCAGAATTGGGGAATTGGAGGAGCAAATGAGGAATTTGCAAGAAGTGTCATAGAGGACTGTTGAGAAACAGAGGTTCTCAGTCCACACCTGTGCAAATGCAGTCAATTGTGGCACAATTTGTGTCGGTGAATCAACCTACTCTTGTGGATAAAGAAGGTTGTTGCCAATACCTAATATTTGAGGTATGACTCAATTTCTTCCTATAATTGAGTTACTTACTTTTGAAGGAAAGGACCCTAGGGGCACTCACCATTCTCACGCACCACCTTCACGCAAATAACCTCCCATCAAGAACAAAAACTTTGTCCAACGTGTAAACCCCATAATCAAGAGTAATGAAGGAGTAATAATTTATAATATTGTGTTTACTTCTCAATTATAACCCTTTCTTAAATTTTACTAAATCCTTCAACTTGACCCCCTTACCCGCACTAAAGAGAACATTTTACTTTGTTTTTATTTTCCCTCTCTACAGGTCACAATTTAATCAAACACAAGGAGGACAACCAGTCCCTTCACATTTCCTTTTAAATTCCCAGTTAAATGGAATTTAGATTTCTTACTCATCAATTTGTGCCATTAGTCACATTTTAGCAAAAGTAAAGTTGTGAATAACTCTTTCCAATACGACTCTGCAAATAGTTATCTGAAGGCTTGTTTACTAGGACTCTGCAAATAGTTAAGTTAGTCTAGTCTTGAAGCTGTCAAGTATAGTAAGCTTCCAAGATTATTTCCATGCTAATTAATGATCATCTCCATTAATTTAATGAAAGCAACATAAAATGTATAAGAAGAAAAGAATTGTTGGCAAAAGTGAATTAATTAGAAATCCATTTAAAGCAATAGAAGTCATTCTTTTATTAAATGAAGCTGAATGCTGCATTGAGTTTATAATGAAATGTGCTTTTGAGTTGATCATCCCTAAGTCATTTTGTACATCTCATTGTTCCAAATTAAGATTACGTGCAATTGGAAGGGGAAATTGGAAAACAGCTCCCATCTGGATGGAATCGCAGATGCAGTGCACGTGGGAGGCAGTATATAATTACAACAGGACTATCAAAAAAGAAAAACAGCAATGTGAAAGAGACATACCTTGAGATGAGAAAGGCCAAAGAGTAACACCTTGAACATATTTATGAAAGGTGTAATCTACCTTCGATGGCGTCATCAATAGCTTCAAAAATAAATTGTTTTGCGACCATCTACAATCAAATGTAAAAAAATATGTGTCATTCATTCCAAATTGTAGAGATAATCCTAACATGTTTAATTGTTCTGGGACATATTTAACAAGACATTCTTTCTTATTGGTTCAACAATCATGACATATTTAACATTCTAACTAACAAAGGCATCAGCAAAATTTAACAATCACCATAAATCATAAACGAGTAAGTATTTACTTCAAAAGTAGCAGGGCCGACAGCCAAAGGCCTCCTGATAAGTGACCCACAGTAGATGGAGCAGGGCTGAAGGCTTGCTTTTAATTAAACTACCTTGCTGATAGAGAAACAACTTTTAGAAATCCTAATTACCACAGACAAGCAAAACTATAGGCTACAAACAAACTGAAGCAGCCAAGCGAAGCACAAAATAGGGGAATTTGAAATACAAAAAGAAATTTAAAAGAACTGAGAAAATAGGGAAGAAAGAGAGATAGAAATTTAAAACAAATAGAAATTTTTGTTTCACCAGCAATAACCATCACCCTCTTTTGTGTAATTTTCTGTCATATTCAACGATAAATAGTAAATCATGAATTTGCTACAGATTAAAACATTTTCAGATATACCCCCCATTTAATTGCAATCAAACAGAAGACATTATTTCCTCAAACATATTACTGTCCACAAAAAAAATTGGAGCCTAAATGCCATGTCTCACTTCTTACGCAGAGAAAAACCAATTGGGGTTGGCAGTCCAATAAAACCTTTTGGAAATAATAGGGATAAGAAAGCACCTTTTCCTGTAATCTCAGTTGTAACTTTGAGCCCGCATGTTTATGCACCAACTTGTTTTGCACGATTTTCACAAACACTAGCCCAAGGGAAAGCAACGCTGAATATACAATGTACTAAATCACCAGATATTACCCACAACAACGCTGGTGAACAACTCAAGTGAACAAAAAAAAAGAAAAGAAACCAAGAGCAGCACAATAGGAAGAAAATGTATGGATCAGTAGTCTTACACGAATAAAGATTGACAAAAGTAAGAGATGAAATCGTAATGAACTGATTATGAAAATAAGAAGAAATCTCACCTGCCCAGACCAAGGAGATCCATGGATTGCGTTAGAGAGAGAGAGAGAGAGAGAGAGAGGGATTGCGTTTTCTTTTCTCTGCTGTGGCGAGGGTTTATGACCAATCTCGAATAGAGAATCAGGTAGGGAGGGAGAACGAGAGTGAGAACAATCTTAAAGCCCCAAATTGAAAAAAAAATCGATGGATTGGGCTGTCAACAAAACGATGACGTTTTCCTAGGCGCGCGCCAACACTAGGCCCGGTCTTGTGGCAATGGCATGGATTAAAAACTTTGAAAGGGGATAACTTCCTCATCCGATGTCCGATTGAGGTGATTTTTTTTTTGATTCCATGTAATTTTTCGAGCTCTACGCGTAGGGAAACTGCCGAAGGCGGTTTAGGCAAATTTCGACCCCAAAAACATTTTATTTTTACTCAATTTTTACATTTTTTTGAGATATCTTAATTTCTAACCCTAATTTTTTAATGGTAGAAATTCTTTTGAAAGATTTCCATTTGAGGGTATGTTCCCTTGATGAGAAACAATAGATATGAGTATTTATTAGTACTTCATTTCATATTATTTTAGTTAATGTATATAATCAATTAAAAACCATGAATTGCATAAGAAAAGAAAGTGGATGGAGTGGCAATGCATCATTGATATGTCTTTTGCATCTTGGGTTCAACTCTCACCGGTACCATATCTTTATATATTTTTCCGAGCTTAACTTGCTTCTCCACATATTTCCTTTGAGCTTTTGAGCTTGTTGGCCAAAATTACTTTAATATATCAATTTTTTTTAAGAAAAATTAATTTCATGTAACATCATGATATAATATAATGTATTTACACTTGCATATGGTTCAATTTTTGTAAAGGTGATATCGTGCTCTCTGCCGCCTTAACCCAAATTGTAAAGGTGTGACTTGCATCTAAGCAATCAGATAATGATATTAATGAGATAGGTTGTTGGCGAAAATTACTTTAATATATCAATTTTTTTAAGCAAAATTAATTCAATGTATGTAACAACATCATGATATAATATTTAGTATTTACAATTGCATATGGCTCAATAATTTTTGTAAAGCTGATCATATCGTGCCTCTGCCTTAACCCGAATTGTAAAGGTGTGACTTGCATCTAAGCAATCAGATAATGATATTAATTCATTCCTGTGGGTCTATTCATTTGTGCCAAGAGATATCCAACTATGGGATTTTTGGCTTCTTCCTTGTAAAATTGGTGATGAATTCTAATTGATGCGTGAGATTGTCATAGCATATTATTACACATATGAAGCCTAAATAAAATTAGGTTTGCGATCAAAACTATATATCCCAATTCACAAGGCAGGTTGTCCCTCTCCAAGTCTCTTGGATGCATGGCTGAAGCTCCATGCACGCAGCCCTTGGTCACCGCCCCATGTGCAGCCTGCTTTAGTGCGCTCCACATGCACCACGCACAATCAGTCCCACTGGGCACTTCACGAGACGCCCGTGTGCCTTGAAGGCCTACCGGCCCATGTGATGACCAACCAGGTCTGATGGTGCGGCCCACTATCTCAAGTCCCAAGTATAAATGCCAAGCTTCACGTGGGACATTCTCATGCAGTTGAGTTGACGTCCCCTTCATTAGCAGAATTCATGCACACAATTGGGTCTCAACAAACAGAAAATATTGGACCTTCGGGGAGCAACAAAAATGGGGTAACGGGGGGCGCGGGGCGCTGCCACGGGCGTGTCGGGGGCAAGCGGGGCGCTTGACCTTTAATGTTTCAAGACTTGCTGCACTGAAAGTGATGGGGGGCATCCTCGGAAGGGGCCTCCTCGTACGTTAAGGGACGGGAGGGTAAGGGGGGGGGGGGGCGTCGGAACCTCGTGGGGCAGAGAGGAGATGAGGCGGAGGGGGAGGGACGAATCGGAGCGACAAAGGGCTGAATCTCAGTGGATCGTGGCAGCAAGGCCACTCTGCCACTTACAATACCCCGTCGCGTATTTAAGTCGTCTGCAAAGGATTCTGCCCGACGCCCGGTGGGAATAGTACTTAAAGGCGGCCCGCGCGGCTCGTCCGCCGCGGGGGCTTGGCCAACGGCACGTGCCTCTGGGGGCCGGAGGGCCTCTGCGCGGTCGGCAGCGGGCGCCGGACACGGGCGTCGCTTCTGGCGGATTCTGACTTAGGCGTTCAGTCATAATCCAGCGCCACGGTAACCGGCGCCAGCGGCTTTTCAACCAAGCGCGATGACCAATTGTGCGAATCAGCGGTTCCTCTCGTACTAGGTTGAATTACCATCGCGGCGCGGTCATCGATGAGGTAAAACTAACCTGTCTCACGGCGGTCTAAACCCAGCTCACGTTCCCTATTGTTTTGTGAACAATCCAAAACTTGGTTAATTCTGCTTCACAAAGATAGGAAGATCCGACATCGAAGGATCAAAAGCAACGTCGCTATGAGCGGCTTGGCTGCCACAAGCGATTATCCCTGTGGTAACTTTTACGACACCTCTAGCTTCAAATCCGAAGGTCTAAAGGATCGATAGGCCACGATTTCACTGTTCGTATTCGTACTGGATATCAGAATCAAACGATCTTTTACCCTTTTTTTCCAAACGAGATTTCTTTTATCGTTGAGCTAATCTTAGGACACTGCGTTATCTTTTAACAGATGTGCCCCAGCCAAACTCCCCACGACAATGTCTTCCGCCGGATCGGCGCCGTGGCGTGGAGTCAAAAAGAGGCGAGGCCCAGCCTCAGATTCACGGAATAAGTAAAATAACGTTAAAAGTAGTGGTATTTCACCGTCGCCGTTTCCGGCTCCCACTTATCCTACACCTCTCAAGTCATTTCACAAAGTCGGACTAGAGTCAAGCTCAACAGGGTCTTCTTTCCCCGCTGATTCCGCCAAGCCCGTTCCCTTGGCTGTGGTTTCGCTGGATAGTAGACAGGGACAGTGGGAATCTCGTTAATCCATTCATGCGCGTCACT